>NC_089598.1:42671265-43006614 GCF_019320115.1 Miscanthus floridulus
AGTAGTTGGTGAAGGAGTGGTGACAAGGGCGTAGGAGCCAGTGGTGGATGAAGGGAGCTGAAGAGTGTAGAGAGGCCCCGTGCTGTTACATCGGAGGAGGGTGTTCCAGGTACGGAGATCCTTCACAGAAACACCAAGAGGGTCAAACTCGATAGAAACACAATTGTCAGTAGTGAATTTTCGAACCGAAAGGAGATTTCTGATAATGTTGGGAGCTACAAGGACATTGTCGAGGCGAAAGGGTCCAGGAAGGACAGAATAGCCGATGCCAATAATAGGGAGGGTGGCCCCGTTGCCTACGACAATGGAGGAGAGAAAGGAAGAGAATGGTGTAGCGGTGACCATACCAGGGTTGGCGGTGATGTGGGAGGAGGCGCCCGAGTCGATCACCCAATCCGAGGAACTCGGAGGTGGGGTGAGGGAGACGGTGCTGAAGGCGCTAGCGAGACCCTCGGGCGTCCAGGGCGCCCAAGCAGGAGGTGCCTGAGGGGGCTGCGGGTAGTAGGACCCGGAAGCCGGTGGTGGAGCGAAGTATGCCGGTGGCACGCCGGCCACCAGAGCTTGCTGCAGAGGTGCAGGCTGGACTGCGCGTGGTGGAGGGCCATGGGCGCCGCCGGCGGTGGACCCTGGCCACATATGGATAGAGCCGGTCCAGGGGTTGAGCAGCGAGGGCCACTGTGGTGTGGCTGGTGCAGTCCCGCCCTGTGCACTGCTGTGGGAGCCACCAGAGCCGCGCCCGCCGCGGCGGCGTCGGCCGCGGTTGCCACTGGATTGCTGTCCAGCAGCAGCATGATGGCCAGCAGTGGCCTGATGATGGCGTGGAGGCGCAGGCGAGGAAGAAGTGGGCGGCCTGATGGAGGGCGCGGCGACGAGAGCCGAAGGAGAGGCAGAGGGCGTCCCCATGTTGACCTCGGCCAAACGGAGGTCAGCACGAACATCGGCGAAGGACGGGAACGGCCTCTGGCGGGTGACGAGCTGGGACATGAACTGAAAACGTTCATTGAGACCCCGTAGAACGTTCAGCACTAGAGTTCGGTCCTGGATGGGCTCGCCGAGGTCGGCGAGGGCATCCGCCATGCTCTTCATTTTGTGGCAGTAGTCATCGATGGAGAGGGCACCTTGGCAGAGAGTGCGAAACTCGGCGTCGAGGAGCATGGCGCGGGACTCGCGATTGTTGAGGAACTGCTATTCAATCCCGAGCCATGCTTGCCGAGCGGTGAGGCCGTCGTGCTCATGGATGACGTCCAGGAGGTCGGCGGAGATGGTGTTGAAAAGCCAATAGAGGACGACGCAGTCCATGCGTGACCACGCCGGATCGTAGGGGCGGGAGTCGACGCTGAGGACGTGATCCTTCAAGGCGAAACGGCCGAGGATGAGGAGGACGTAGCCGCGCCACTTGGAGTAGTTGGAGGATTGAAGATCAAGAACAATAGGGATGAGGTTCTTGATGTTCTGGACGACAGCAGCTTGAGTGTGGAGGTGGGCGATGGCCGCTGCTTCAGAGGAGGCGGAGTGGACGTTGTCATCCTCAGGATCGGCGTCGTCGTCCGGATGCTCGGGGCGGAGGCGATCCCTGAGGGCCGCGGCCTGCTGCTCCAGGGTATCTGCCTGCGCGCGCTCTTTGTCAAGAGCAGCAGCAGCGGCGCGGACACGCTCCTGGGCGGCGGCAGCGGACTTGAGAAGGGCAGCTTCTTCCTCGAGCTGCTGGCTACGCTCTATGTTGGTGGAGCGCAGAGAGGAGGCCTCATCCTCCAGGCGCTTGGCAGCAGAGAGAGCTTGGTCGCGGAGCTTGGTCGCGGTAGCCATGGCGGAGGAGCTGGAGGTGGCCATGGGCGCGCGCAGCAGCCTGGGGTGGGTGGAGTGGGAGCGGAAGCAGAAGGATCGATGGTTTAGTCTGATACCATGATAGACAATAGCCTAACAGGTTTAGATTCCTTGAATTGAGTTTACAGAAGAGATTACATATAAAAAGAGAGGAGGAGGGTGACCCAAAGGGCCAGCCGAGTCCCAAGAGGCCAGCCGAACCCCAAGGGGCCAGCTGGGCATTAACTCAGCACAGCTAGCTAGGAGATTACACAAGAAACTAGGTGATTAAAAGTAAATAGCAATTAATTCTAACACTATTATCCAGAAAAATTTATTGGATGCATAATGTAGACAGTATGGAAAGACTTCGTAAGTCACCTTTTGCTACTTCCTCAGGAGAACCTTTTGTTGATCCACCTAAATCAGCAAACCTGGCCATTGTTGGCTTGTAGACCTAAATCAGAAATGGAGAAAAGATATTCGTTGAGGGCATGTACACACATACACAAAAACAAAGAAGAATAGAAAAAGAAAAGGAGAGCAGGATGTCCTATGACATAGCCCTAGGATCATAGACAAATTTATAGAAAGTTACTACAAAAAAAAACTGATTAAAGTTCAAGATATTGGTCTTTCTATTGCTTTGGGATTAAATCTAATGCATTCATTGTTACTTATAACACGGGTAACAGTCAACAGACTATAATCTGCGACTGAATCCAGCAAACATCAAGAGATTGGTCAGAGTTCTGGGATGCGAAAAAATGTTAAAGAAACGCATGTGCAATCGGAAAGGAAAAGGCGGTGTACAGTTCTTTTACCTTACTGCAACAATACATTGGGCAAATTATGGAGTTGGGAAGGATAAGAAAGTCAGAAGAGTTCTCACATCATAAGCAACAACACAGAACCCTGATTTCAGCAAATGGGATGCCATTCCAAAGCCCATAGCTCCAAGACCAATGAAGCCAATCCGGTTTGCTGCTTTAGATTCCATAACAAGCTGATCAGCTAATGTGCTTGCATCATAGATTTGTTGACTGGCAGCATCTACAATATTTACTCCAAATGATGCTTCCCAAACCTGAAATGCGAAATTCCAAATTCTAAGACAGATTTGAAAAAAGAGCACCTGTTAGCAGGTTTTAAATGCAACATCTATTCCACACCTTCAGTGGTGAGGCAGATCCATCTGCAGTTACTGCTGAAGAACCTGCAAATACGTACAAAGAAGAGTGGATGAACCAAAAACACATAAGCAAGCATGCAAAGGATCCAATTTTCTAGATATCCTAAGACAGATAATAAACGTGGATGGATTATCTGAAGCCTTTGATTCCAAACATTAATGATATCAGGTCAGTGTTTGCCACTGGCTAGGTCAACATGTAAAGAAGCTTTAGACATACCATGTATCAATTGTTGATAGGCAACACCCAGAAGTGGCAGCGGAAATGTTACTGATTTTGCCATATCCATCACATGGCTCTATGATTTGTAAAGTGAAACTATTAGAGATTCAGAAAGAGAAGCATTTAGCGATGCAATAGAGATAATTCTTTCCTGCTAGCACTACCAGGATGGCAAATATAAAGAATTAAGAGGACCCAAGAATGTGGAAAGTAAGAATGGAACCCTTACAACTCTCATCAGAAAAGGGAATAGGAACTCACTGCATTTTTCCTTGCTGAGTTTAGAATATCAATAAGCAAAGGATCCTCACTCAGAAGTTTTGGAACTAACTCCACAAATATCCTGTAATCAGTGTAGTAAAGTTTTACTGAACAGAATGTCAGGTATTATTTGTTTAGAGAACACAAAAGAATAAAGAAACTCCCATAACCTTGAGCTCCCAGCAGCATTCGATATTATGTCATAGATAATTGATGGATGAATCCCAGCTCGAACACCAAGATACATTGCTTCCATAGACGCAACAAAATGAATGCCCTCCAGCAAATCATTCACCACCCTAAGTTTGCTGCAGACATAAAACACACATATAGATTTTAAACTGCCGTATAATAGTTGCAGTAATTGGTATGGATACTATTTTTACTGTTGATGTTCCAACTTCCATAGCATGGCTATAGGGTAGTATTGGACTGTTTGTCCTTCTATAATGATATGATATGTAATTATTCTTACGTATTCTTGAAATAGAACACTATTTACTATTGTCAGAAAGGGTGAGCAACCTGCTAGTGCAAAATTCACCTTCAGCAAAGTAAACGATATTGTATAGACCTGAAAATATCACCTGGTAAATTAGAATTTCAACATTATTGCACCTTAGCACATCATAAGATATAAAAGAAGATGGAAATATTGGCAAAGAAATTTACACATCTTTTGACTTACTATGGAAAAACTTTCTAGCTCTTTCTGCTATGTCCTGTCTCCCAGATGCAACAATCTGGCATATACAAAGTAAGTAGTGATAAGAGAAAGGGAAAATGAAGATGCATGGTATTCAGATTCCCATTATGATGTACTGCTTACAATAATCTGTTGCTTTAGTTCATCAGATAAACCACTGAAAATGTATCCATCCAGAAGGAAGACATCCTTCTTCTCACCTGTACGGTAAATTAAGTTAGCTAAGTACTACTAAGCTAAGATCCTCCATGTGACCATGTGGATCTCAATGGGTATATAAGTGGTAGCATTCAAATCATCAAATATATCACATGAAAAATCAAGTCACGTTTAAATTCAAACAATTAAACGTCAAAATTTGACGGTTTAAGTGTGCAGATTTGCTATATCTAAAACATAAAAGGGAATGCACCAAGAGCTCTTGGGCTCTTGGCACAGTAGCCCTTGCAGGCTTGGAAGCGAATGACATGGCATGCAAAGTATTTTACCTGTAAGCTTCTGCTCCAGCTTCTCCAACTGGCTAGGCAGCAATGTCGAACGAATCAATACAATCGAACCCGCGCATAATCCTAAAATGCTCAAACAAACCTTATATATAAGTTATACAGTACCTTCTAGAGTACTATCTCTGGCCCTAAATAACTGTCACCGTTGGCGTGTGTGCCGTAAGTTTGACTCGATTTATGGAAAATACGTGTAATATTTGTATCTCCATATAAATTTATTAAAAAATAGATTCAAAAACCTTTCCAATAATATTAATTATGTACCACAAATATTAATATTTTTTAATATATATTTAGTCAAAGTTATTTCTCGGGAAGCGAACACGACAAATATTTAGGGACGTGGGAGTAGACAGTTAAGGTGGCCAGAAGCAGTCAACGGAATGACTCAAGACGTACCTTTCGCGATACCCTCAACTCCGAAGAACAACTCGTCAACTCCACCAGCATCGCTTAGCACAACGACCAGCGCAGCATCTGCAGTTAATGATAAACGCCATCAACTTAGCCCGATGACCCGATCACCTCGGCATTCCAACAAATGCATCGCAGCCACGCAGGAGGCATAGCAGCGTACTCCACAGTTCCACACCCACCAACCCAAATAGGCAGACATCTTTTTTTTTAAACGGAATAGGCACACATCAGGCACAACCGACAGAATCGAGCCAGTACTGGAGCCCAAGAGCGCAGGCTCACCTCGCGCGGCTTCCACTGGGCTCGCGCACCGGAGGAGGCCATTCAACTCCGCGAGCGCCGCAGATGGCGACCGTTCCGCCTGCGCAGGAGTCACTAATCAGACACGCGCGTGATCATACCGGAGAAGTTCCAGCGCGAAACTAGGGGGGGAGGAAGAGCGGAAGGTTGGTGATCGGGGCGAGCAGGGACTGACCTCGGGGGCGAACGAGCGGACGCGGGCGCCGGAGCGGAGGAAGGAGGCGGCGAGCTCGACGCTGAGCTCGTCCGCGCCGATGAAGGCCACGGGGGCCGCGGTCGACGACATCGCACCGTCTCACGCCGGCGACGACCCGAAGCAGAGCAAAGCGGATCGAGTGAGCAAGCGAAGTGGGCCGGCACGAGGATTACCACTTTTGGAGACTTTTTCTCGGGTTATCCGTGCCACTGGCAGGTGGGACCTTTCCCGAGGGCCAGTCTGCCAGACGATGACGACAAGCTGCTTGGATTCTGGAGCTGATCACGCGCGGAAGCCTTTTTCTATTCTGCCTCGAGAGGCGGTCAGGGTGGTGGCGTCCACTGTGACCGAGTATGCTCAGGATCGGCTGCCAGCTTCCAGTTCGTTTTGTAGTAACGGAGCGTGAATTATTTAGCGTTCGCTGATTTAATGTAAGAAAAAAAATATTATTTTAATATATAATTTATGATTATATACGAGCAAGCGAATAGACTGGTCCACAACCCCGCACTATCTTTTACGCAAAAGTTTTGTGACTACCGACATATCCATTTGATACGCCCGTGCTATCTGCGCATGTGGTATGGTATGTGCACAAAAGCTCGATGACTATTAGATGTGTTCAAAATGCATCTACGCGCGTGGTACATAGGGTAGGAGACTGATTGCTAGCAAACCCCAGTACTCCCTCCATTTTAAAAGTATTAAGATGTTTTGGTTCTCCTAGATGTATAGTTTTTGCTATACACTAAGATATATATTATGTCTCAATATGTATTAATAAAGAATTTTGATGAGTAAAAGATCAGAATCGTTAGCACTAGATAAGATCATACATTAGCGGAAGAAGAGTTTGAGCAATCTGGTCCAACATTATGCGCATGGACATAGAAGAAGTAGGTGATCCTCCTCACGTTCATCGTCGATCAACACAACAACAGTCGCTACTAACTTCTAACCCTTATGCCATGCTTTTTTGTCGCACGACAAGATTTGGTTGCAACAGGAGGTGTTATCGCAACTATTTGCACTTTCGGTTGCGATAGATGGGATTTTTGCCACGCAAATTGTTTCGTAGCCCTAAGTACGGAGATCGTTGCGAAAAGTAAGTGTTATCGTGACTAATTGTAGAATGGTTGCAATAAGTGATCATTGTTGCCACGATTTGAGTTGTGTTGTGAAAAGTTCTATTGGTGTTGCAATACTTATAAGATATTGCAACTATTTAGCTAATGGTTGCGATAGTGCGCATATATTGCAACAAATATGTTTCGTTGTATGTAATAGTCACTTGCGTTGCAATAGGGCTGTACATATAGCAACGAGAAACTACAACGTTGCAATAGCTAAGGTTGCACGTTTAGTAAAAATATGACAAAAAAGAATTATAACCAAAAAGAGGCATATGTGTGACTCGAAGAATCATCACTATGTCATATTCATTTTTATGGTAGTTTGTTCATAAAAAACTCTTTGTATTATAAGTTAACTGTTAATACATTAACAACCAGGAAATGTTGAAAGTAAATAAAAAAGTGACTGATTTTCGAACTTGAGACCAACCACACTCACACCAAGTAGGCCGACCAGTAGACTATGAAGGTGTTTGTGTTTGCGTTTGCATAGCAAACTCTTTTGTATAATAAGTTAACGTAGAAATGCAATAGCTCTTCGTTGACATCATTTAAATTTTTTGGAGTGATTATATATCAAAAATATACTGTCATGCAAGTTTTTAAAATTATCTAACCAAATATGTAAATAAGGTATAGTCCTGCACTTTATTAAAATAAATTGAAATTTTATGGGAAGACAAATATAATATAAGTGCATATGTATCTATTTGTAAATAATGTAGTCCACTTTATTAAGATAAATTGAAATTTTATGGGAAGTAGAAAAACGTGCACCACGGGTAGTTGAACTTGTGACCTGTTGCTTGAAGGGGAACCTACCTTACCAATAAGCTAGAGAACTATTTGTGAAATTGGATAAGTTTATTAAATATATACAAACGGTGCATGCAACTAATGTAGCCCTAAGAAAAAACAGAAAAAAGCACTTTGATGGCACTCAAAGCTAGACCTGTTGATTCAAATTGGAGTAACCATCACTACCACAAACAGTATAATTACCAGAGTGCCTGAGGATTTGTCGAGTGCATTCCATTAGGCACTCGACAAACATTCTATTTACCGAGTGTTTTTAATTCAACACTCGGCAAACATATAGCACTCGACAAAACTCAACTTTGCCGAGTGTCTAATAAAAAACACTCGGCAATCTACAACGAAACACTCGGCAAATAAGGACACTCGGCAAGTAGTAGAGGCACGTGCGCTGGGCGTGCAACGGCCATGTGACGGCCGTTAGGTGCGCCGCCTTGCCGTTATAACTTTACCGAGTGTCCGTTAGAGACACTCGACAAAGACAATGTTTACTGAGTGTTTTTTATTGACACTCGACAAACTGATATTTTTGCCGAGTGTTTTTATTGACACTCGGCAAAATGATGTTGTTGCCGAGTGTTTTTTATTGGCACTCAGCAAAATAATTGTTTTTCCTCTCCTACCCTCCAAACTTTTTCTACTCTCCACATACAATATGTGGTTCTACATGTTAAAATTTGACATATTTCTCGATCTGTTTGCTATATTTAATTAATTTATTGCATTTAGAGGAATTTTTTGGTTTAAGTCAAATTTGAACCACAAGTGATTCAAATATTGGAATAAATTGAGTGGAGAAATCATATTCATGTTATTGAGTCCATTTTGGGGCCTTACTCGGGAAATAAAAAGAAATTTCGAATATTTTGTTTAGGAAACACGACCACGAACGTGTGGCCGAATGGTTTTTAAATTCTAAAAAAAGCAAATGAAGTCTGAAAATGACGAGATTTGTCAAGATCTCATGATATCATATGTGGAGACTATGGAAAAAATTGAGAAGGTTTCGCACAATTTATCACATACGACCTTTACAAACCGAAGCATCTCCGAAGAAGAATCGTAGCGTTGAGAAGGATCCGGTAAGATTTGGAGTCAAAGTGATGGTCGAATTGGGGTTTGACTTCAAAACTTTTTGTATAGACAATAGACAACATAGATTGGTTCACATCAAATTTTGGTAATTTTTCGGATCCATTTGATAATTTTAATTTATTAACTGTAATTATAGAATTTTAATTGATATAAATTGAATTTGATCTATAAGTGCATGAAATAATGGATTAATATTCGTAGAAAAATCAAATATGCATTGTTGAGTGAATTTGACAAGGTATTTTCAAATTACATCATAACAAATTTAGTAAAACACGTTATGAAAAAGAAGGATGGGTGGGTATGAAATATCAATTTATTTTGCCGAGTGTTAACTGTACGACACTCGACAAATAATATAGTTGCCGAGTGTCATATAGTGGACACTCGGCAACATACCTAAGCCGGCCCCACTTACCAATACCGTACCGGTTGGGAAATTGAAAAAACAATGCCGAGGCATACCTTGACTTTGTCGAGTGCCAAATCGCAGGCACTTGGCAAAGCCTTTTGGTTTTTACCCTAACCGGCCGCAGACTTACTCACACAGTCACCCCCCCCCCCCCCACACACACACTAGACCACCCTCCGCGCCGCCGGACCGTCACCCTCCGCCGCCGGACCGCCCTCCGCCGCCTGGCCGCCACCCCCGCAGCCGGGCCGCCACCCTCCGCCGCCGGACGGCTGCCCCTTGCTGCTGGGCTCCCGCCTTCCCATGCCGCCGCCGCCGGCCGCCGCCATCCCGGCGTGTCGGCACGACTCTCGGCCCCCGGCGCGACGCCCCTCCTGCCACCGCACGGCGCCCCCGCCACCCGGCGCTCCTGCCTCCCAGTGTCCGCCACCGGAGTGTCCCCCTCGCCTGGTCGCCCCCTCGCCGGGTAGCCCCCCGCAGCCGACGCCCTCCCCCGGTCCAGTAAGCCACCCCCCCCCCCCCCCCCCCCCCCCCCCCCCCCCCACCCCCCAATTTCCTTTGCGTGGCGTGGAGCACCTCTTGTTGGTCACGCCCTGTAGGCTCGGTCCTGGACTGCGGCGTACAGTAGTTCGTGTTTGATTTCATTTTCTCTCTGTTTGTTGCTTGCTTTCTGGTTCGATTCCTCTCTCCCTCTCTTTGATCCGCACTGCAGGTAGGCATCGAGCAGAGCAGACCCTGCTTGCTTTCTCTGGCAGCCGTGCGCACCTGGCCGAGCAGTATCTGTAGCTGCAAACTAGCACCGAGCGCTTCTGCACCGTGAGTGCGTGCACCGAGCTGTGCTTGCTCCTGGCCGTGCGTGGCCTTCTTGGTTCCTGTGCGTGCATCGGTTCTACATCTGGTTGGAGAGCAGCCCCTCCATCCGTGCCTATCTTTGAGTCAGTTGATTTTGATTGTCAGAGAGCATGGTTCTTGCAGCCGTGAATTACTAAAGCTATCATTGAATAACCTTTGGAGTATTAAATTAGCTCCTGTGCGTGCATCCGTTCTACATCTGGTTGGCTAGCTGTTTGGTCCAGTAAGCCCCCGCAGCTTACTTTGGTCATGTGAATATTGAGTTAGCTGTGGTGACTTCGGCATTATACCTTGTTTTGTAATTGTTTATTGGTCCCCGAAATTTACTCTTTAGTTATAAGTAGCTGCTCAAGTAAACATTTGTCCTGATGCATTTGGCCCTTTCAAAATCAACCACCTGTTTGTTATGCATCAGGTGAGATTGAGCTGCTGCTGCTTGCTTGTGCAGATCTTGTATGTTCCTTTTTAGTTCGTATGTTGCTGCTTGAATATTATCTGTTTTTTTTGCTTCTGAATACTGCTGTAATTCAAAAGTTACTTTACTGCATGTTGTGTGAAAGTGGCATAGTAGAGATTCTGTTACTTCATGGCCAATATTGCTATACAGGTTTAGTCATGAGCTTTGAAAAAAGGCATATTCAAGCTTTAGGTTTCAATAAACACTCTTACTGTCATGGTGCAAATGTCTTTGTATTGCTTTGAAAGTGCATCATGCTTTCTCAGTATGTAGAGTGCTTTATTTATGCACTGGAAGAGCATTAGTTCAATAACCATTTATGCACACAGTTGAGAAAGGACTTCAGCATTGGTTCTGACAAGTCAACAACCAAGCTAGATATACGAGTACTCACAGTCAGGAAAATTTCCACAGGATAAGAAAAACTGCACTATAAGCCCACAACCAATACCATATTGTGAAACAAAGTTGTATAATTTTAATTATGTAATCTATAAAGTCTACATTTATGCATCAAGCCCATCAAATTTAATCTTGTTGATTTGAATCACTGTATTCAGTTGCCGAGTGTATGTGATTGTCGGCCATCGTGCCGTTTGTTGCCGAGTGTATGTGGTTGTCGGTCATCGTGCCATTTTATTTGTTGCAGGTTTTGGAAACCTCCCTGTGTAGGGGAGGTGCTGCCAAAATTTAGATTTGACACTATTATGTTCCTTTTATTGCAGGAGAGGCTATTGCAACGTCCTTGACTCGTCACTTTGCAGGACAACAAGGTGAGGCATAAAAGACCCTTCTTTTCGTATCATGTTCGTATATCACGTAACCTAGGTGTCTCCCGTTCGAAAGAGATACGGTTGAAAATATGCAGATCTTTACATATCTATAACCGTATCTGTTTCGAATTGTTTACGTTTTTTGGACAGCTCGAGGATATGTAGATGCGGTTAGTTTCCATGCTCTACTCCGATCCGTGATAGAGTTTCGACAGCATCTCCCTATTGTTCTCTGGATACACAATCTCCCTTCCAGAACGTGTATTTGAAGAATAGCGGGGAGGTGCTGCCAAAATTCTGTCTCGGATAGGAGTAGAGCATGGAAACTAACCCCATCTATACATCCTCGGGTGAGATTAGGACCTATCTTCACCTATTAGATAGTATAGGAACGTGTAGATGCAACGTGATTTTTATATTACTCGCTGATATGCTAGAGGATGGATGACCGTGAGTGGATGTACACGGGCCGCTCTAGTCAGACTTCGTTGATCGAAGAATGGATTGACAAGACCGATGCTTCCTTGGAACGGGCATTTGCAAGGGTTAAAGGAGCTAGTGTCACTTGGTGTCCCTGCAGCAAATGTGCAAACACGCGTCGACAAACCAAGGTGGTCATGGATAAACATCTTTGCAAGAATGGATTTACGGCAGACTATACCAAGTGTATCTACCATGGTGAAGCCGATCGTGAGAGAGACGAGGTCGTGAGACAACGCATTGAGGAATATGATGGGGATGCCAGGGTAGAAGACATGTTAAATGACTATCATGAAGCACACTTTGATGAAGGACGTAGGGAGGAGGAGCCAGAGGCTACCGTTAAGGCATATTACGACATGTTGTCTATGGCACAACAACCCCTTCACATGTATTCCAAGGTTTCTCAACTGGATACCATTGCACACCTAATGGCCTTGAAGTCCTAGTTTAGCTTGAGTCGAGACGCCTTCGATGTTATGCTCACAGTTGTTGGCAGCCTACTCCCGGATGGTCACATCTTGCCAAAAAACATGTATGAGGCATAGAAACTCCTTCGTGCACTTAAGATGCCATACGAGCAGATACATGCTTGTCCGAAGGGATGCATCTTATTTAGGAAAGAGTATGCAGAAAAAAGTACTATGTGAAGTACGAATCATCTAGGTTCCTAGAGGTAGACTCTGGTGATGGTCAGAAGAGGCAACTCGCAATCCCCGTGAGGATCCTATGGTACCTTCCTTTCATATCGAGGATCCAACGGCTTTACATGACTGAGGAATCCACAAAACAGATGACATGACACAAAAACAAATGTCGATACAATCTTGAGAAGATGGTACACCCATCCGATGGTGAAGCCTGGACAAGGTTTGATGAGATTCGTCGTGAGAAAGCTCTAGAGGCTCGTAATGTATGTGTTACACTGGCAACAGATGGGTTCAATCCTTATGGAATGGCGGCTACCCCGTACACCTATTGGCCCATGTTCGTTATCCCCCTCAATCTCCCCCCTGACGTCCTCTTTCAACGATAAAACATATTCTTATCGTTGATAATTCTAGAACACCCGGGGAATAATATGAGTGTGTACATGGAGTCTCTGATTGATGATTTGGTCCATACTTGGGAGGAAGGGGTATGGACATACGACTGAGCTACAAAGATAAACTTCAAAATGCATGTTTGGTACCAGTACTCCCTGCATGACTTGTCGACATATGGGATTTTCTGCTGCTGGCGTGTTTACGGGAGGTTCCCATGCCTAGTATGCAAGGCTTCTCTGATGTTCATTTGGGTGACGAAGGGTGGCAAGTATTCTTCGTTCGATAAACATCGACAATTCCTCTCTCCTGACCATCCATTCAGACTAGACATCAAGAACTTTACAAAAGATGTTGTAGTTAAATACCCTGCACTGCAGATGATGACAGGAGCCGCAGTTCGTGCTCAGTTAGACGCTCTCGAGGTCAATAAATAAGAAGGTGGTTTTATGGGATATGGCAAGCAACATTCCTAGACTCAGAAGTCATGCTTGTGGAACCTCCCCTATTTTGATGATCTTCTTCTTCCATATAACATTGATGTAATGCACACTGAAAAGAATATCGCCAAGGCAATTTTTGGTACAATCATAGACATTCTTGATAAGACAAAGGATAACGTTAAGGCTAGAGTGGATCAAGCGAGGTTATGCGACAGACCAAAGCTAGACATGGCGCTGGAGACGAGGTTTAGAATGTGAAGGACTTATAATTACTTCAGCGATTACATTTAGGCAATGACAGTGATTACGTCATTCCCGATCATGATGATTATATCAACACGCGTGATAATGATGATGAGACTTATGATCTAGCTAATCCCGATCATGATGATTATTTCTAATACATGTATGAGCCGTACTAATTTATTTATTATTTGTCATATCTTTCTAAGTAGTTTTGTTTATCTGTGCTGATTGGTTTACTCTTTTTAATTATAGGTGATTAAACAATGGTGGGCAGTACGAGGAAGATCGCGGCGCTTTACGGAAAGATCGCAGCTTCAGGGTTAGCTTCAGGGAAAGGTCAAGGGAGGGGTCGAGGCAGGGATGGAGGGAAGAGTAAAGGGAAGGGTAAAGGGGCAAGGCTCCCGTCGCTTGTAGCTCCCTCGTCGTTGTCTAAGGAGGAGGTACCTTCCGTGCATGCCTCTAGTGATGATGAGGAGGTACCTTCTGCGCACGCCTCTGGTGATGAGGAGGAGGTACAGGAGGAGCAAGAGCATGTGGAGGAGGCAGTTGGTTCCCAGGTCTGGTTGTGAGGTCCCTTGACCCTCTCGAGGTGACCGATACCTCTTGAGAGACACCCAATGATTCGACCCTCTAGGAAAACGTAAGTAACTTTAGATGTTTTCAATAACTTTTTGTTTGATATGTTAAAAATTACAATGAAAACTAATAATTTATCTTAATCACTTGGGCAGGGGTTGGATTAAGGTCAGTGGGGGTGATCATGACCGTAAGGTTAACGACATCTTTGGCCTTTTATGCAGGCTACACTTCCCTGGCTTAGTGCAGTTTGGCGAAGAGCTGCAGCCGGCCTACACTTGGGACCACTACATCACCGCCCTCGACGCCGCTGATCGTGACGGCAGGGTATTCCCCAACAAGGCGGAGCGGCTGAAGGGCGAGCTGTGGGTAAGTATTGCTCACACTACATTGCTCAATACATTACATTCACTGGACATTCTTGAAGTAATGACTGTATACATCGCGTCTATATGCAGGACTTCTATAGATGCCAGGAGGGGTACGAGGCCAAGACGGCCTCCATCTCTGAAGAAGTCGCTAAGAAGCTCGTGAAGGACATGCACTACGAGGCGCGCATCTAGGCCATCATCGACTACTATGCTCAACACAGAGGGATGGAGGTTAAAAAAGAAGAGGCAAGAACAATGAACCTGACCCGGGAACAATTCTTGAAGGTAAATATAGAACATTAATACTTACTTTTTATGAGATTAATTACGCTTAATTTCATTTTTTCATATGTCATACACTTGATGACGTAGTTGCCTCCGTACTGGTGCAGCCAGCATACCCAGTGCTGGGAATATATGGTGGACAAGTGGTTGGAGCCCGGGTGGGCGCACTACTAGAAAACTGTACTTTGTCGAGTGCCTGATACTTTGCCGAGTGCAAAATATCGTGGCACTCGGCAAAGCAATATTTTGCCGAGTGTAGCACTCGGCAAAATTTTACACTCGGCAAAGCAGGCTTTGCCGAGTGCCAGGCACTCGGTAAATCTGGACTTTGCCGAGTGCCTGGCATATGGCAAAGCCAGGTGCTCGGCAAAATTTAGCCGGACCGTGACGGCGGCCACCTACCGTCAGATTTTGCCGAGTGCCAGCCATCAGGCACTCGGCAAAATTTGTTTTTATTTTTTTTAAAAAACTTTGTCAAGTGCCATCTTTGGGCACTCGACAATTTTTTTTATTTTCTGAAAACAAATTTTGCCGAGTGCCTCCTGGGCCCGGCACTCAGCAAAGATATTTTTGCCGAGTGCTCCCCATGGCACTTGGAAAAATATATATATATTTTTTGATTTTGGACCCAAATTTTTTTGTGTAGCCTTGTGATAGTATTTAAAGCTCTACTCTAAAATTTAGTGAAATTTTTAATTTTTAGGTATATTTCATTAATTTATTTTGTTTCGTTGATTTTTTCGGCGTATTTCAAATTTGAACTGCAGGTCCATGGAATAATGGAATTTGGTCATCCAAAAATTGATATTCATCATATTTAGCGTATGTTGAGGCCATATCCAGGGAGTCACATGAAATCTCGAGCATCTCGTTGACGTAACATGTCGAGTTAGTTACGGGAAAAGTGAATTTAAATTATATAAAATTCAAACGAAGTCCAAAAATCATGAAACTTGTGGAGGCGTCGTGTTATCACATGTGGAGGCTGTGGTAAAAAATTCATAAGATTTCGAGCAAGTAGTGATGTCGGATGCCAAAAACTCAGACATCTCCACATGTGTCACATGTGGAGATGTCTGGGTTTTTAGCATCCGGCGTCATTACTTGCTCGAAATCTTCTCGATTTTTTACCACAGCCTCCACATGTGATAACACGACGCCTCCACAAGTTTCATGATTTTCGGACTTCGTTTGGATTTTATATAATTTAAATTCACTTTTCCCATAACTAACTCGACATGTTACATCAACGAGATGCTCGAGATTTCATGTGACTCCCAGGATACGGCCTCAACATACGCTAAATATCATGAATATCAATTTTTGGATGACCAAATTCTATTATTCCATGGACCTGCAGTTCAAATTTGAAATACGCCGAAAAAATCAACAAAACGAAATAAATTAATGAAATATACCTAAAAAAGTCAAAATTTCACTAAATTTTAGAGTAGAGCTTTAAATACTGTCACAAGGCTACACAAAAAAATTTAGGTCCAAAATAAAAAAATTTTTGCCGAGTGCCATGAGGAGCACTCGGCAAAAATGTCTTTGCCGAGTGCCGGGCCTAGGAGGCACTCGGTAAAATTTGTTTTCAGAAAATAAAATTTTTTTTACCGAGTGCCCAAGGATGACACTCGACAAAGTTTTTTTTAAAAAAATAAAAACAAATTTTGCCGAGTGCCCGGTCCAGTGGGCACTCGGCAAAGAAAATCCAAAAAAAACGCCCGTGGCCTAAATGGCCCAACCGGCCCACCCTCACCCCTCCCTCCAAACCCTATCTTTAGCCGCCCATGCCCCCGACCCCGGCACGCGCCGCGCCGCCGCCACATCGCCGCTCGCCGCCCACCGCGCAGCCCGCGCCCGCGCAGCCCGCCCCCGCAGTGCCGCCCGTCCACCGCCGCAGCGCCTCCGCGGGCGCCACCTCCCGCCGCGCGCGCGCCGCCACGTGCACCGCCACGCTCGCGCCGCACGCAGCAGCAGCGCCGCCCGCCGCAGCGCCGCGCCCCCAGCCCATCCCCTTGGCTGACACAGGCCACCCCTCCCCTGCCCATCGCCGCGGCCCCCGGCCATCCCCGCGGCCCGCCCCTCCCCAGCCTTGCCCGCGTCCATCTTGGAAGGAGAAGGAGGAGGAGGTACTAGGAAGAAGAAGAATGAAGTAGAAGAAGGAAGAAGAAGAAGGAAGAAAAAGGAGGAAGAAGGAGAAGAAAAAGGAAGAAGAAGGAGAAGGCGGAGGAGAGGAAGGAGGAGAGCATTTCCCTATTGTTGGTTTATGCTACAAATCACTTTATCTTTACAGTTATATGTCAATAGAGATTTGCAAGATCTTGATTCACAATGGAACCTCATGCTGGTTATGGTCTCCACTTTTCTTCTTTCAGTAATGAGAATATGAGATTAATAGTGTTTTTAGAATTTAAGGTACTCATCCTGCCATTTCTGTTTGCATTAAATTTTTGTTATGGTTAGAAGCCAACAGTTCATAGATTCAACAGTAATTTTGTACCGGTACATTGAGAGGTCGCACTTGATTCCTTAATGCAGAGAGCATTTGGTTTCTTATAGGTTGCCTACTTCTGGATTTGGAGCTGCAGACCTCATTTTATTTTACTTTGTTTCATATGAACCAACCTATTCATTGTGCAGCCTATTCCCTCCAAATTTGAAGGTCAGTTTTCCCTGTATAAATCTCTATTCTCATTTTGGGCCTTTATCTACATGATGCAGTTTGATTACTCGGCATTTGCTCATAATTAATGAATGCTTCTGTTAGTTAGGACAACCTATTTAGTAGGGATAAAAACGGTATGGATATTTTCCGACCATATTCGAAACCGAATCCGTTTAGAGGGGTTGAGATCTGTCCGTATCCGAGTCCGGATATCCAACATCCGATACCGTATCCGTATCCGAATACTCAAATCGCATATTTATGATGTCGATATCCAATCGTATCCTATCCGACATAGTTGACACTATCCGTATTCGAATCCGAATCCGGACAGAAATATGAAAACAAATGTAATATCGGTGATATCCGTCCGTATCCGATCCGTTTTCATCCCTACTATTTAGCAATAGACAATACATAGGTCGCATCATAACCAATCTGTATCTGTAAGTCCTGAACATCTCATGCATTTTCCTTCGTTATTAGGTTGTATACATATACCTTTTTTATCAAACAACCAAACATTGCTGACTTTGTTCTTTTCTTATGTTTGGTGTGGGCCATACAGTACCATGGAGTGTTTTAGTGTGACCTCAGCGTCTAATCGCCTGTATCAGTTTATGTTTTCCTTGTGACTGCCAGTCTATTCCTTTGTTCGAAAAATAGATTTCCCTACTAGCTACGTGCACACCTCAAGACACAAATGCATCCTAAAGTTTCCTCATCTTTGTTATAGCATGCTCTTATCCTTTTGGAATTGATGGCAATGTTGTTCTTTTCATGGTTTGCAAAAAAGGTTGCATCCAAACTGGAGACAGTGACGAAGTTGGTAGGCAAGTGCAATTCCTATTTAGTTTTGTTCCTTCAAATCCAATAAGTATAACAACATGCATTATATTTTGTGCCCTCCAGTGCACCAATGAGAACTCACTGGTTCTTACAGAATGGTTCATTTACATTATATGCCTCCAAATGACATACTCAACTTAAGAGATCTTACAACAATCCTATTTTCTATTTATGTACGGTGGGTCCAGCCCCTGTCAGCCACGTGGTTCCGTCTCCAGGTAGACCGGTTGGGACTGACGGACGAGCGTGGCTCACGCCCCTGTTTTTATGCTCGACAACTACAGCTTGTGTGTGTCAGGCCCTCTGTTTCCTGTTCTCTCCGGTGTCTGCATTTGTGATGTTGAACTTTGATGTTGAACAATCCTATTTTCTGTTTATGTACGGTGTTTTTTTTAAAAAATATTACTTTGCCGAGTGCACCTTTTCAGGCACTCGGCAAAGTATTTTTTTAAAAAAATTCAGAAATTCTTTGCCGAGTGCCTAAACAGGGGCACTCGGCAAAGAAATTAAAAAAATAATAAAAAAACTTTGCTGAGTGCCTGGGCAAGGGCACTCGGCAAAGTAATTTTTTAAAAAAAATAAAAAAAACTTTGCCGAGTGCCTGGGCTGGGGCACTCGGCAAAGTAATTTTTAAAAAAAATATTTTTTTTTGCCGAGTGCTGGGTCGGGCACTCGGCAAAATAACCGTTAACGGCCGGCGCCACAACGGCCGAAATATTTTGCCAAGTGCCGCCCCAAATACTCGGCAATTTTTTTTATTTTGCTGAGTGCGCCGATAAAAAGCACTCGGCAAAGACCCTTTGTCGAGAAAATTTTTGCCGAGTGGGCTTTACCGAGTGCTACACTCGGCAAAGCCTTTGCCGAGTGCAAAGGGCTCTTTGCCGAGTGTAAAAACACTCGGCAAAGCCGCGGCCTCCAGTAGTGGTGGAGACGCACAACCCTTGTCGGGACCGACGTTTGCTGATGCCATGTGCATCACACCATCAAGGCAACCTGAGCCTCGACGAATACAGGGAAAAATGGGTACGCGAATTCATTTCTTTATTCTAATGCTCAATTATGCATAATTTCTAATTATTTTGCATTTTTGCCGCAGTTGTCGTCGCATGATGGTCAGCCTTGCTCTCAGTTCAAGGCATGTGTTCTGTCCGAAAAGGGCAAGGCGACGGCAAACATTGACTTCAACCCGGAGGACCCGCCCAAGGCGTACAACGATCCCAGCATCCATAGCCGCATTAGTGAGTACACAGCAATGGCAAGGCAGGTTCATGGGCCACAGTTCGATCCGAGCACCCAGGATCTTGATGGAGAAATCGTGATGAGGGTGGAAGGAGGCAAGAAGTATGGCTGGTACTGGATTGGCGACAGTACAATCGACACGACCTCTACTCCCACTCTCTCCTAGATCAAGCAAGGAGCACGAGCTCGAACCCGGTGATACACCCACGACCAACCGCTATATAGTTTCAGACGGAGGCTCTCTAGGTTATTTCTGTTTTATTCATCGTTCGTTGATTGTTACGTACTTTAGCTTTGCATTGTAACATTGAGATGAAATGTTATAGGCCCGGGTGGAAGCAGAAACGAAGCAACGGGAGGAGATGGAGGAGATGATTCAACAGAGGGTGGCGGCCGAGCGACAGAACATGGTGGAAGAACAACGGCGGACGATGCAGAGGATAGAGGAAGAAAATCGATTGAGGATGGACCAAATGTTCCAATACATGTAGAATTTTGCATCGAGCAAGGGTCGAGCTTTGTCATCGCCACCGATGCTATTCCCTCCACCTCAGCCACCCACAACTACTCCTGTGAGTCACTTGACACCTTATACTGCAGATTGAATACTTTGACTTAGAGAACTTTAGATGTTAGCTCAAAATGACTTAGAGAACTTTAGAGTACATAGGCAACCAGTGAGATAGAGACAGAGAATATGCAAGGTTAAGATAAGCTTAAAATTTCCATTTTCTCCTTTGAATTTTGTAGTGCACAGATCATCACTCATTTCCTTTGCTTTTATGATATAGTGCTAATAACAAGAAATTAACCATTAAGTGAACATGCCTAGCCCTTTTGTGTCACTGAACAACCTAGATCATGCAAATGACATTTTATAAAGCAAATCACACTAGAAGAGGAGGTACTAAGAAATGGAGGCTGCACTAAGAATTTTGCTGACCAACCACAGATACTATTGACATTCGTCGTTGTTGCTCCCGATCAGGAACCCTACTCATGTAGCCCTTGCCTAGCACATTTACAGTGCTCAGTGATATACTAGCCGAAGCCACTCCACACAAAATCACATCTCTAGCTGCAGGATTCAAAACAAACCAAATCATAAGCTAGAACAGCATCCCAATCGAAATGATTTTTTCTCTGCTAACCAATTTACAGCTTCCTTTTTAACTAAAACCAATTACAACTTCTCTCACAGCACTAATCCTCAAGACTCGATGGACGCAGCAGATGCATAAGATATGTAGGCTTTTGCCAGAAATGATAGCCACCACTACAACTATGCATTTCCGTAGTACTAGTACTAGTAAATACAGAATTTTATAATAGTAATAACGAGCACCGCAGCTCCGTTCTAGCTAACGCTATGTAGCAGTTAAGCATACCATGTATCCAAAAATAGCTGGCATTAGTTTGTACTTTTTAGCCCTCGTTTAGTTTGCACGGATCGGTGGCGGCAGATTTACTGTGCATCACTGTAGTGCAATGTGGCATTTTGTTTGTATTTGGTAATAATTGTCCAATCGTTGACTAATTAGGCTCAAAACGTTCGTCTCGCAAAGTACAACCAAACTGTGTAATTAGTTTTTGATTTCGTCAACATTTAGTACTCCATACATATACCACAAGTTTGATGTGATGGGGAATTTTCTTTTTACATAGTGTCAAAGTTTGGATTTTGGTGGATTTAAACACCCCCTTAGTTGTGATCACACTACTGCACAAGGACTGTGTGTTATTGCAGTGTCTAGTGTATGGATGATCACACTATGGACAGGCAGCCTGTAGGCCTGTGCACTAGTTTGCAAATCAGCAAAACACAGACTTCAATTGCCTGCTCGCTGCTACTGTGCATGGCCTGCACTCCTATTGGCATTGCCCTGCCAGCTCCAGCTTCTAGCTCTAAGCCCCCCACTACATGGCTTAAACTAATACTAATAGGTAAGATATACTAACTGAACATGCATGGGTCGGAATGCAGTGAGTTTTTTATTAGTACTATATATACTTATATGCAAGTATTTTTTCAAGACACTACTTATACTTTTTGATTGCAGTGAGTTTTTTATATCTGTAGCTTACACATGTAATCTCTTCTCTTTTGTGCAGAATCAATCAGCGGCATCAAATAATCAGTCTCAAGACCCGGATTTGTCGCAGTGATTCCAAGGGCCTCCGCAGTGATTGCATTTGCATTTGTGGCTTATTGTGACTTAGTTGTGACTTGTGATGATAGTTTATTGTGAATTATGATGATGGTTTATTATGCCTGTGACATATAATTATGCCTGTGATGATGCTTTATTGTGAATTGTGATGGTTTATTGTGAATTGAGAGAGCTCCGTTATACGGGACAGATTAGTAAAAAAGAGGGGTATTGGTCGCTTTGTCGATTGTAACACTCGGCAAAGCGAGGCGTTACCGAGTGTCAAGCCAAAACACTCGGTGAAGAGACCAATTTCTGTTATTATGGGAACCTTTTTTGCCGAGTGTTTTGTCTTTACCGAGTGTACTCTAATGGACACTCAGCAAAGTGACCATAAAATCTGCCCGTTGCACACTTATTTGTCGAGTGTATTGGGCGTGCCACTCGGCAAAGTGTGTAAACTTTGCCTAGTGCTTTGGTCTTGACACTCGGCAAACTTTAGAAATGTTATCGAGTGTTTTGGTCTTGGCACTCGGCAAACTTTAGAAACGTTACCGAGTGTTTTGGAATTGACACTTGGCAAAGTTTAGAAACTTTGCCGAGTGTTTTGGGCTTGACACTCGGCAAACTTGAGAAACTTTACCGAGTGGTTTTCCGTCGTACACTCGGCAAAATCGCCGTCACTGTGCCACCCCGTTAATATTTTTTTGCCGAGAGTTTTTTTTTGCCGAGTGTTTATTGACACTCGACAACTATTTACCGAGTGCGCGATAAAAAACACTCGGCAAACTGCTGTTTGCCGATACTGTTGATGCCGTGTGTTGTATGCCGAGTGTTACACTCGGCAAAGCAGTTGCCGAGTGTTTGTGGGCCTTTGCCGAGTGCCCCTAGCACTCCGCAAAGCTAATGTATCCCGTAGTGCATACTACTAAGCTATGAAGCTATTTGTGTATATGACTGCAGTTTATCCAAATTATATGAATTTCCATGAAGAAGAAAAAAACGCTACACGCAGAGAAGCCAGAGAGGAAAAATAATCATTATATTTGGGAGAAATGCAATGTAAGAGGAGTTTTTATGCCACACTGACTGTATATGTTTTTAAACAAACACTGATTTCTCCTGTATGTCTTCTCTTGCAGTTTCAGAACCGAAGTGGAGCCACTGCATATCTTCCGACTTCTGCATTATCGGTAGACTTTCCAAAGACACTGGGTTGGAGGAAGGGATTGAGTAAGACCACGACACTCTGCTCTCATGCCATAGCAAGGTCTGGAGCCCCTTTTGCTTAATAATGGACACCAAAACAAAATTATGAATAGATCATCGTTTATGAGCTTAACTCGTGGACAGCCTAAACATTTGAAATTAGGATCATTTTCCTTCATGTTGCTTTGTTTATTTCATCTTTCCTGCTTGCCTATGTTGCTGAAATTTGGTGATGTGCTTAGTTGGTGGGTGCTAGATTTAATTCAAATAATAAAATTTTCTTGTATGTTGTTTTGATTTCTTTCCAATTTTTTTGAAGTTGCTGATCCACATGCCAAAATTCAATACATTATGGGTCTGAATGACTTACCATAATTAACTAGATCTATTGTTTTGCCACCAGATCCGCTGTTTTGCCATTGAAGGGCATTATATAGAAGCTGCTTGGTCCTTGTCCTTGTTCTCGTGGAGGTTTGCGGCATAATGGTGGCTGCTCCATCTCCATCCATGCTTAAACGTCGACGGGAAGAAAGCCATCCATGTGGTGACTACTCCTTACTATGCCATGTGCTCCATCTATGTCACTCCCTCTTGATGCTCCATCGCCAACTCGAGCTCTAACAACCAGCAAGCAACAATACCACCAGAAAGTCCACAAGTGTTGAATAGATGTTAGAAAGTCTTGTACTGCTACAAGTTTTAAGTTTTTGTGAAATACAGAGTGTCTATACTTTTGGCTGTGATTTTAGATACTTGTCGAGTACCATAAAACGGGGTACCTTAAGCGTACACCAAAAAGGTCACTTGAATCCCATCAACAACAAAGCTAGAGGGTAAGCCATGGGCTCATCACCAGCCTCATCCGAGCCCACCGGCTCTCCGCCTCGCCCGAGGCCTCGCACGGGAGGTCTCGGCGCCCTGACGCAATCTCCGCCTCGCGCGAGGCCTCTCACGGGAGGCCTCGGCAAGGAGCCCAATCTCCGACTCGCCCGAGGCCCCGTGCGTACAGCCTCGGATGAGGCTGCTATCCTCCGTATTGCTCGAGGCTGGCTTGACAACAACCCGTCGCTCCCGCCTCGACCGGTCTTCCCGACAGCGTGTCTTGTCCCATTAATGCGTCAACCACTCCCGCAATCTCGGCCAGACAACGGCTCGACACCACGGAGAGGCCGATGGGACAAGAAGTCGCATCAGGGCCATACCGACTAAGACAGGGCATGGCGGGGATTACCGGCCACTGTGTTCCTGCGCTGTGCCCACGATCAGCGCCCGCACTACACTGTGCCCCGTAACTCCCTCCCCGAAGACAATGCAGCATGGGAGAACTGGCCCGGATCGTCATCACCCCCAAACCAGTGTACCAGGTCGACCGCTCCCCCTAGGCCTCGGCACTCTACGCCAAGGTCCCGGCTATCTTGGGATTCACGTCTGTCGAGACCCCCCCACCGCGGTTCGGCCTCGGCATCAACCGAGCCTCGGCCGCGCGCGCAGTCAGTCCACAGCGACCCGCACGCTGACCACCGCACCCGCTCCGAGGCAGTCCTGGAGCTCCCTTCAACTATAAAAGGAAAGGACTTGGGCCATTTCTAAGGGGGAGGGACAGAGAACAACACCCGGTAACACGCACACTTCCCGACCGCCTGAGAGCAACGTCTCAAGCAGCCCACATCACTCCCCGCCGAGACCTAGGATTAACTCCCTCTCTCACCTAGCTTGTAACCCCCTACTACAAGCACTTCGATGCAAGGAATACAAGATCGATCTCTCAGACTAGACGTAGGGCACCGATTGCCTGAACCAGTATAAGCCTTGTGTCTCTTTGCATCACCATCTGGAATTGAGAACACGCAACACAAATTCACTAGTTGGTTGAGGATCCCCCGGTCCAAAACACCGACAGTTGGCGCGCCAGGTAGGGGCCTCTGCGTGTCAGCTTCGTCATCCCAACAAGTTCCGGATGGCAGACCCCGTACGACCACTGCGTCTTGGCATGGTGGTCTAGTTCGGGAACCTAGAGTTCATGTCTCTAGGGCACGAGTACGACATGGTACTCCTCACGCCCCGAACCCCGCCTGCCGACGACGACGCCATGCACCAGCAGCCTAGGCGTAGGCGGCACCCAGGCGGCCGCTCTCGCCGCGCTCGCCAGGTACGACGCGAGCAGGATCACCCCGATGCCACGCGAACCCAGGGCGATTCGCCGCTCTCCGATGGTATCCCACGACCAGCTATTGGCGCAAGGTCCCTGGTTGGGGACCTGTCTAGCCTGAGGATGGACAAGGGAAAAACACCGGTGGCACCCGACGACGCCCCGACACCAAGCTCCGCTCCACCACTCCCTGAGGAGCCAACTCCGGCGGAGCAGAGCCCGGCGGCGGCACTATCTCCATACCCCTTTGGGTTGAGAAATGCAGCCGCCTCTTATGCTTATGCCTACGCTTCCGCTCACGCGGATCTCTCGGAGCGCCACCAGCGCTTCGCTCTCAACTTCGACACCACCGCGTCGACCCACACCCACGCCGACTCCTCGGAGGAGGACGAGGCATGGGCCGGAGCGGATTTCTCCGACCTCCATGACCGCGAAACCATGCGCCACTTCTTGGCCGCAAGTGACTATTGCTTTGGCTATTCCGATTTCGATGATGAAGGTCCTTACGATCCCACTCGTGCGTGCTTCCACGTCAGACTTGGGATGCCAAGCACGGGCGACAAGCACGAGGGGGTAGACAACCGCACTCTACTTCATCAGGGAACGGGCGATGCTACACCTTCACGCATTGTTCCACCGGCGGCACAGAACGACAACCTTGCCCTCGGACAATTTCGACGCCCGGACCTGGAACAGCTCCGTGAGCTTCAGGCCAAGGTTGAGCAAGATCAACTCCTTCTGCAACAGCTCCAAACCACTCTCGAGCAGGAGCAGCAAGGCTGCGGTGATGGCGGAGGAGCCCGGCGATGGGCTCACGACGTGCACCACCGCATCAACAACGATGAAGGGGACGATCGTCCCCGAATCTTCAATCGCGCTAGCCAGAATGTCGTGGCTGCGGTGATGCTAGTGCGCGCGATGCCCGAGCCCTCCACCATGGAAGGACGACGGGTTCGCGGTGAGCTTCGGGATCTCCTCGAGACCGCCGTGGTGCAACAGGCAGAGAGTTCCGCAGCCACGACCATAGCCGCGGTAAGGCCATGGCCCCGTAGCCTCTCCAGCCCCTCCAGAAGCGGCTGCAGCTTGGGCTGGTCGTCCCTCGGGACGCCGTACTTCCACCTCTCTGGGAAGCTCCCCACAATCCGCCCAGTGTAGGGGGGAAGTCCTCCGTCATCATTGCGAAGGTAGAACCAGCTCGTGTACCATCGGCGATTAGATGACGCGAGCTGGGTCGGGATGTAGAGGTGCTGGCGGTCCTGGCGCACTTGGAGAGTGCAGCCGCCAACCCTCGTTGCTTTCCTCATGCCCGACGTGCCCATCGGTTTAGTGGTGTGCCCCGCCCAGAAGAGATGGAGCCACAACTCCTAATGGGGAGCAATCCCCAAGTACCCCTTGTAGACGGCAACGAAGATGGCCGCCTGAGCGATGGAGTTGGGGTTGAAGTTGTGGAGCTCTATGCCATAGTAGTGCAGGAGCGCCCGCATGAACCGATCCGCTAGGACGCCGAGGCCACGCTCATGAAAGGAGACGAAGCTCACGACATAGACGTCGCGAGGCCTTAGCTCTGGCTCGCCGTACGGAGCGATCCACTCCGGCTTGTTGGGGTCCATCACCGGACGAAGGAGTCCGCCGTTGACGAGCGACTCGAGCGTCTCCATGGTAACGTCGGAAGGATCCCAAGGGTCCGCCTCGATGACAACAATGTCGCCAGCCATGAGTGCGGTGGAGGGACTGAATGCGGCGGTGAGTTTTTCTCTTTCCCTCACTCTCTCGCTCTTTCTCGCTTTCTCCCTGGCTCGCTCTTCTCCCTTCTTCTTCCTGGCACCCGCTGCTCTAGCGACGGCTCGATGGAGGTAGAGCTAACGCAGGCAAGGTAAGGTGAGGAGGGGAGAGACTCTTTGAGTATTTATGCAGGGTGAAGGCAAAACGAACGGGCGATGAAATTGGGAAAGTTTCCCCTCAATCCAGCATGGTTAACCACGATCCGATTTTACCACCCACGCGCCCACTTCTTTCTCATTAATTACGGGAACAGTTACGTCCCATCCGCCACATCGCGCTCGGCCACTATGGCAGCAGGCGTCATTTTGCCTCCCTAGGAAACCGCCTCAAAAGGCGCGCCACCCGTTGCCGAGCCGATGGGGAAGATATTCCCCCCACCCTACTCCTTTCAGATGAAGGAACCGGGCTCCGAGCCTGTTACGGTCTAGGGGTTCAAAGGCTGGGCCCCTAGGGGTTTCGACAGCCGCCCCAGGATAATAGAGTCAGGGACGACCGCAGGCGAGCCTATGCGAGGCTGAGGCCCAAGCAAGCAAAACACTTAGGACGCCCTAAAGTCGTGTCCGAGACCGGCAGGGAGGTCTCCGAATGGGATCCCACCGTAGGGAGGCACCGAGCCACCGAGGCCCAGCGAATGGCCTCGGCACCCACTAGAGAAACCCTCTGGTACTTTTGGAGTGTGTCTCTAGACCACTAGCCATCCCCTATCGAACAGGGCATGGGCCTCCACTCGGACTTACCCAATAACAGCTCACCAGAAGTGTCGACGCTCGTGCCCACCGAGGGTAGCCTAGCACATTCCACCCCTCCTTTCGAACGAAAAGGAAGCGTGGGGGTTGTACAAAAAGCCAGGGGAACCCCTGACGGACCTCTTGCTCTGCGTAGAGGCTAGGGGGTTCTTCCTGCAACTTTGCCGAGACCTCGCGACCCCGGCTCGCACTTGAGGGGCCTCGGCAAACAACCCCTCCTTCTGAGCGAAAAGGAAGCGCGAGGGTCGTATAAAAAGCCAAGGGAGCTCCCGACGGCCCTCTCGCTCTAGGCAGAGGCTAGGGAGCCCATCCTGCAACCTTGCCGAGACCCCACAACCCAGGCTCGCGCCCAAAGGGGCCTCAACAAACAAACCCTCATGCACGAGGGGCGTACAAAAAGCCAGGGGAACTCCCGACGGCCCTCTCGCTCCATGCAGAGGCTAGGGGGCTCTTCCTGCAACCTTGCCGAGACCCAGCGGCTTTGGCTCACACTCGAATGGGCTCGGCAAACAACCCCTCCGTCCGAACGAAAATGATATGTGGGGGTCGAACAAAAAAGCCAGGGGACCCCTGATCACCCTCTCGCTCTGGGCGGAGGCTCGGGGGCTCCTCCTGCACCCAAGACAAAGACAAACAACCTAAGCCCGTGCTAGAAGTTTCATTACAAACACGATAAAGGGCACCGAGCCCGCTATGGTCTAGGGGTTCGAAGGCTAGGCCCCCTGAGGTTTCGACAGCCGCCCTAGGGCAACAGAGTCAGGGACGACCGTGGGCGAGTCTATGCAGGGCTGAGGCCCAAGCAAGCGAAACGCTTGGGACGCCCTAAAATTGTGTCCGAGACTGGTAGGGAGGTCTCCGAATGGGATCCCACCGTAGGGAGGCACCGAGCCACCGAGGCCCAGCGAACGGCCTCGGCACCCACTAGAGAAACCCTCCGGTACTTTTGGAGTGTGTCTCTAGACCGCTAGCCGTCCCCTATCGAATGGGGCATGGGCCTCCACTCGGACTTACCCGATAACAGCTCATCGAAAGTGCCACCGGTCGTGCCCACCGAGGGTAGCCTAGCACATTCCACCCCTCCTTCCGAACAAAAAGGAAGCGTGAGGGTCGTACAAAAAGCCAGGGGAATCCTTGATGGACCTCTTGCTCCGCGCAGAGGCTAGGGGGTTCTTCCTGCAACTTTGCCGAGACCTCGTGACCCTGGCTCACACTTGAGGGGCCTCGGCAAACAACCCCTCCTTCTGAGCGAAAAGGAAGCGCGAGGGTCATACATGATGAGGACATCGCCACGCTGGACACACCGACACCATGGTCTTCCCCAAGTTGCAATTCGTTTCCAACTCAGCTGCCACGTCGTCCTCGGATTCAGCAGACACGTCGTCACTGTTTTGGTCATAACTTCCTCATACGACATCGAAACGGGCCGTTCTTGGATGCGTTGGAAAGGGGACGACGATGCCGTCGTTTTGGATCTGGTCCCAGCTCCAGAAGGTCTGTGGATCATTCTGTGTGACCACGGCAAGGTGCTGCGTCACCTATTTGGGCCAACTTGGCCATGTATCGTGTCGGGCCTTAAGCCCAAGTTGTGGGCGCCCAACCCCTGGCCGTCCCCAACCCTAGGTCGAGTCTTAGACTATAAACACAGCCGCCGCCGCCGCTGCTACACAATTGTGTTTTGTTTAGAGTTTAGTTTTCCATCGAGAAACTGAATCGTTCATTGTAACTGTGGTGACAAATCCTTTTACAGTGATCCAGGGCCCCCGTTCTTGATCTCCTCCACTGTGTCGATTAGTCCTTTGGAACCGAGTTCTTGAACCCTCTATTCATATTCGCGTCATTCATATTTGCAATTTCAGATTGCGTGTTTTACCTTCTTGCTTGTGCTCTTCGATTCGCTTGCAGGAAAAGCCTTCTTGGCGAGGTCAATCAAGTTGTGCTTGGTTGATAACCAACGGAGCAGTGGTGTAACGGTTGCAGGGTTCGAATCGTGTCTGATTTGAAGCCGGATCGCCAACGTTGAGATCTCCACAAATCGAACTTACCGGCTACCTCTCGGAAGATCGGGCCTATACTCATCAATACAAAAAGCCAGGGGAGCTCCCGACGGCCCTCTCGCTCTGGGCAGAGGCTAGGGAGCCCTTCCTGCAACCTTGCCGAGACCCCGTGACCCAGGCTCACGCCCAAAGAGGCCTCGACAAACAAACCCTCACGCACGAGGGGCGTACAAAAAGCCAGGGAAACTCCCAACGGCCCTCTCGCTCCGTGCAGAGGCTAGGGGGCTCTTCCTGCAACCTTGCCGAGACCTAGCGGCTTCGGCATTCACCCGAATGGGCTCGGCAAACAACCCCTCCGTCCGAACGAAAAGGATATGTGGGGGTCGAACAAAAAAGCTAGGGGACCCCTGATCGCCCTCTCACTCCGGGTGGAGGCTCGGGGGCTCCTCTTGCACCCAAGACAAAGACAAACGACCTAAGCCCGCGCTAGAAGTTTCGTTACAAACACGATAAAGGGCACCGAGCCCGCTATGGTCTAGGGGTTCGAAGGCTAGGCCCCCTGAGGTTTCGACAGCCGCCCTAGGGCAACAGAGTCAGGGACAACTGTGGGCGAGCCTATGTGGGGCTGAGGCCCAAGCAAGCGAAATGCTTGGGACGCCCTAAAATCATGTCCGAGACCGGCAGGGAGATCTCCGAATGGGATCCCACCGTAGAGAGGCCCCAAGCCACCAAGGCCCAGCGAATGGCCTCGACACCCACTAGAGAAACCCTCTGATACTTTTGGAGTGTGTCTCTGGACCGCTAGCCATCCCCTATCGAATGGGGCACGGGCCTCCACTCGGACTTACCCGATAATAGCTCACCGGAAGTGCCACCGCTCGTGCCCACTGAGGGTAGCCTGGCACATTCCACCCCTCCTTCTAAGCGAAAAGGAAGCATGAGGGCCACACAAAAAATCAGGGGCACCCCTGACCGCCCTCTTGCTTCATGCGGAGGCTCAGGGGCTCTCCCTATGACCTTGCCGAAACCCCATGACCCGAACTCACACTTGTGGGCTCGGCAAATACGATAAAAACTCCTCACTCAAAACGTGAAAAAAGCCCCTAGAGGAGTGACTCCACTCCTCTAGGGCCTCGAGGGCTACACCCGGCGGGTGCGCTCGCGCGCACCCACCGAAACCTCAAGAAGCAAAAAACAATCCCTACAGGAGCCGCTGCAAGCTAGATCTCGACAAACCCTTAGGGAGAGTGCACGCACTCCCCCTAAAGCTCAGGGGCTACTGTCGGGTACCATAAAATGGGGTACCCTAAGCGTACACCAAAAAGGTCACTTAAATCCCATCAACAACAAAGCTAGAGGGTAAGCCATGGGCTCATCACCAGCCTCATCCAAGCCCACCGGCTCTCCGCCTCGCCCGAGGCCTCGCACGGGAGGTCTCGGTGCCCTGACGCAATCTCCGCCTCGCGCGAGGCCTCTCACGAGAGGCCTCGGCAAGGAGCCCAATCTCCGACTCGCCTGAGGCCCCATGCATATAGCCTCGGATGAGGCTGCTATCCTCCGTATCGCTCGAGGCTGGCTTGACAACAACCCGTCACTCCCGCCTCGACCGGTTTTCTCGACAGCGTGTCTTGTCCCATTAATGCGTCAACCACTCCTGCAATCTCGGCCAGACGACGGCTCGATACCACGGAGAGGCCGATGGGACAAGAAGTCGCATCAGGGCCATACCGGCTGAGACAGGGCATGGCGGGGATTATCGGCCACTATGTTCCGGCGCTGTGCCCACGATCAGCGCCGGCACTGCACTGTGCCCCGTAACTCCCGCCCTGAAGACAATGCAGCGTGGGAGAACTAGCCTGGATCGTCATCACCCCCGAACCAGTGTACCTGGTCGACCGCTCCCCCCAGGCCTCGGCACTCTACGCCAGGGTCTCAGCTATCTCGGGATTCACATCTGTCGAGACCCCCCACCATGGTTCGGCCTCGGCATCAACCGAGCCTCGGTCGTGCACACAGTCAGTCCACAACGATCCGCACGCTGACCACCGCACCTGCTCCAAGGCAGTCCTGGAGCTCCCATGATGCACAGGTTCGGATGTGACCAGCACATCGCCCCAGCGCTTCAAGGATGGACCACTCCGACGACCACGCCGCCACAGGAACAGGCTATAGGGCTCGAACACGCCGCCTCCGTTCACACGACGTCGTATAGTTAGCACATGTACTACCCCAGTCCTCCCTTCAACTATAAAAGGAAAGGACTTGGGCCATTTCTAGGGGGGAGGGACATAGAACAACACCTGGTAACACGCACACTTCCCGGCCGCCTGAGAGCAATGTCTCAAGCAGCCCACATCACTCCCCGCCGAGACCTGGGATTAACTCCCTCTCTCACCTAGCTTGTAACCCCCTACTACAAGCACTTCAGTGCAAGGAATACAAGATCGATCTCTCAGACTGGACGTAGGGCACTGATTGCCTGAACCAGTATAAGCCTTGTGTCTCTTTGCATCACCATCCGGGATTGAGAACACACAGCATAAATTCACTAGTTGGTTGAGGATTCCCCGGTCCAAAACACCGACAATACTATTTCAATGGTTTTTCTATCTAACGAATGGTTGTTTGAGATTAATATATGTGTGTGCAATCGACTCTATTATGGTCTGATTGTTTTGCAACAAAATTTTGGTGGTGAGATTCTATTGCAATGAAATCATTCATGAGGCAATATGATCCATGGCAAACAAACTACCTTATGTGGCAATATATGATTTTTGGCAATGAATAACATTGCGTGGCAATATATGATCTTTGGCAACGAATAACATTGCATGGGCAAATGGTATTATTGCCACGCTATGACCGTCGTGGCAACAACGCTTTTGGCAACAAAATCATGGCGTGGCAATATAGACTATTGCAACGACGCTGTTCATGGCAAATGTCTCTATTGCAACACTATCAACCTGTTGCATGTACCACCTCTTGCTATGAAGACGGGCGTGGCAAGTGCTTATATTGTCACGATCGTGAACATTGAGATAACGTCCTATTGCCATGCTCGGCAAAGGACAGCTATGGTTGCAAGAAACCCCAACAGTTGCAACGACAAACTAGCAACGGCTTGCAATACCTTTATGCAACGTGACTTTTTGCAACCATTGGCAATGAACGCGATTTGGTTGCAACTTCTACCTTTTGCAACCAAATTGAGCCTATTGCAATGTTTTTTCGTCATTGCACAAGGGTTAGAAGTTAGTAGTGAGTAACGTCTCCACGGTATCCACACGTACGAGGATGGAACATCATGCTCTGATATGCTAGCACCATGCACGTGGCTAGGATTTTATGGGAGGGAGAGAAGAGGTGGGGCTAGGGCTTTAAGATGGTCGAACTACGTGTAAATCCTAGAAGTACCTCATATATTAACTCCGCTAATTAATGGAATTCCACCCTAAAGGCTCATTATGGCCCTCGTGGGTTAGCTATTGTGAAAGTTGGTATACTAAGTTAGCCAATTTGTGTGAAGCAATAGCCAATTTCTTACTATTGAGAGTTGTTCTGGCATGTGAGGTAGGACTAAATGTTGCAGCATCCTCATCTGAAAATTAAACTGTCTTTGCTGGTTGTATCCTCATCTGAAAATTGAATGCTTTTTCACTTCACAGTTGCTATATATGGAGAAAAATTGAATGCTTCCTTTGCTAGTACAGTGGTCTATGATGGTATATTCATATGGATGAGGTGCCACAAGTACTTTTTTGTTGGTATTTTCCTTCTGCCTTTGTGATGATTTGTTTGTTATGGTTATGTCCCTTTGCCACTGCTCCTATAGATTGTTGTCTAAAGTTGTGTGGCTGGAAGATTTAGCTCATGGTTCTTTTCACTTGAATTAGATGCTTCTTTTGCCATCCTCTACCAAATAAAGCCTGGCTTGATCTACCTTATGTGGCTTTTGATGCACCTTGTCAACTTCCGAAGGGTCAAAACAGTTGTAGAACCATTCTTCAGGTAAAGTAAAGATCTCCTCCTCTAGTAAACAAGCTTCTGTGTACTCCTCTTGATGACAGTTAGAGTCCTGCAATCTCCATTGTCCTCATGTGAAAATTGATACAAGTAGTTTCCTCAATTTCTGTGTCAAAGATTCTTGATTGTTTTGTTACCTCATGGTGTTACCTCACGTTTGTGATAGACTTTATAACTATTTCATTAACTTCTAATATGTTGGTATTGTTCTTTTGCCAGTGATGGTATATTCATATTTGTCAGAAGTTGTGCAACTAGAAGATTTAACTCTTGTGACAATTAAATGCTAGGTTCTTTAATAAGTAACAGAGTTTTTCATTCCTCTCTTTGTTGTTTTTTTATGAGGACCAGTCTTTGCTGGTTGTATCTTCATATGAAAATTGAATGCTTCTTTGCCTGAGTTGTATCCTAACTTGAGAGTTGCTATATATGAAGATGGATAGATAATTACTTCATTGCCTGAGTTGTTACTATGTTAAACACTTGGGTTTTATTTGTTACTGCCACCTGTGAGTCCTACATAAAGTTGATGTTCTAAGGTTGTTTTTTCATGTTTCTGAGGCCACTAGTTACTTTGTTCTTTTATGTCTTGCATCAGATTTCCTAAGTGTGTTAGTTAGCTATGTTTGTGCTTGCATTGTTCTAGTGTTGGATGTCAACTTAGCTTATGTCTTGAATATGGAAAGTTAGGAATGATATATGTTTTTGACCACATATTTTTCTAATGAAGGTAGCTGTTGAGAGTGAGGACGAGGATCCAAGGAATTTGAAGACTACAGTTCTAATGATACCGAAGAGGAGGATTTCGACGAAGAGGATGACAATGGCTTGCGCGACATCTGCTAGAAGCTCATGCCGGTGAGGGACGACATGAATGACCTCTTCAAGCAAAATTGCAAGGACATGAAGCACCGGGCATGTACGAGGTTCGACAAGCTATACAACTAGGTCACTGAGGACTTGGAGGCGGAGAAGAAATTCTGCAAAGACAAGAAGGGATCTCGCAAGAAATGAAGCGACAATGGTGGTGTGTTGGTTCCTTTTGCTTGTACAAATGGATCGGAAGTAGTAGCTGCATGATCTTGAAGCGGTGTGTCTCAAACTTGGTAGTGTGAAAGTAGTGGCTAGAACTTGAAACTTGTAGATTGCAGCTATACCATGCCTTTTCATGTGGAACTTGTAGATGGTAGCTTTCATGCCATCTATTAACTACTTAACTGATTATTTATTTATGTATATGTCTCTAGAAAGGTGTATGTTTCTATGTATGTGTATGTCTAGAATGTTGTATGATGTCTGAAAAGAATGAATCTAATAGGGGCCATGTCAGAATTCAACAATAGAGTCGGCTCCGCCTCTGTAAAACTTATTTGTAGAGGTGGCTATGGATCCCAGTCGCTTCTCTGGAAAGACATTTGTAGACATAGGTGTTATTCCTAACCGCCTCTACAAATAACAATATTAGAGGTGGCTGGGCCCTGCCTCTACGAATCGGCGATTTATAGAGGTGAAAGAGCAGAGGAAGCTGGGACAGCCACCTCTATAGAGGCATCCTAACCACCTCTTAAGATTTGTAGTATTCCTTTGCTAATATTTTTTAGCACACCAATATTTTGGTATTTAGACATATCTCCTTACTCTGAACTTTTATTTTGATGATCTTATACTCTATGGAAACCTTATGAAATATTTGCAAGATTCCACAAAACATATCTACAATTTGAACTATCGGACAAACAAAAAAGGGTGCCGAATAACCCATGTTCACAAAATTTAGGCTTTTTATTGATTGTCTGGTTGTCATATATATTATTCCACCACTGGACAGTTCGGACTATAGTACTCTAAGATGATCCTATTTGTCTGGTACTAACTCGTATGTATAGTTGAGGACGAGCGCTAGCTCGGTTGGCTGGCTTTCACAGTGTGCGAGCAGCTGGGTGCGGTTCGATCCTGGGATCTCCGCGTTTCCTCACCAAGGTTTTTCCCTATAATAAATTGCAGCTGTCTCGCACAGATATAACATCACTGTCGTACCTTTCAGCCGTGTACTTCCCTTAGATATAGATTGTAGATCTAGCTTACGCACTAGGGATGTGCATGTGTTAGGGTACGTGCATACATGTGGTGTGAGTTGGTGCGTGAGTTCAGATACTACAGCTTGTAATCGAAGGTTGAGGCAATAAAAAAACTCGTATGTATAGTTCATTCAAAATCTAACAGTGGTGCCATTTGTTTCTTTTTTTTGTTGTTGTTTTCTTTCTTTCCTTTGGTTGCTTTTTTCAGATTTTACATCACTTGCTCCCTTAAATTCGTAGGAACAAAATAAGCAATCATGTGAATCACATATAAGCACACATATTAGTTCAGCTGAACATGTTGTCACCTTAATTATCAAAACCACAAAGTACATGACATATTTAACATGTTTGCTACGGAATTGTTAGGGCATAACTAAATTTGATGTGAGTGCACTTGTAGCTCATTTGACGTGCATAAAATTTTTGGTAAGCCTTGGCTGCAACCTGAACCACCTCTTCATAGTATAATCCATGTGCTAGAGACTAAGCTACAACAATTGGAGTATTTGATCCGTTCTCTATTGTTTCGTCTTGGTAGAAATTAAAAAATGTCCCTATATTTGTTTGTTCCTTTTCGGAGGATTATCATAAGAGACATAATTACATGTTCTTTTGTTCTTTCTTGGAGGATTACTGTAAGAGACGACATATCTATAGTTCCTATCTGATTACCGTTGTATTTTACTTGGCTTATTTTATTTCATACCATACCACAATCCATCTATAACGTTTCCTTTTGTGTGATCAGTATAGGACTTTATAGCGATCTATGGCCAATGAAAGCTCTAGTTTGGTTTTGGTGAATTGATGAAACCCTAAGTGCTAACCTAGTTTATCAAAGTGATTATGAGATAGGTAGCACTACTCCAAGTGATTAAGCATATGAAGATCATGACATGATGATGGTGATGGCAAGGTGATGATTAAATGCTTGGACTTGGAAAAAGAAGAAAAGAAAAACCAAAAGCTCAAGGCAAAGGTGATATTGATAGGAGCTTTTTGGTTTAGTGATCGAGACACTTAGAGAGTGTGATCACATTTAGGATTGATAGCCTGTACTATTAAGAGGAGTGAAACTCGTATCGAAATAGCGGTTATCAAAGTGCCACTAGATGCTCTAACTCATTGCATATGTATTTATGATCTAGTGAAAAGCTAACACCCTTAAAATGCTTGTGAAAATATGCTAACACACATGCACAAAGGTGACACACATTGTATTTAGCACTTGGAAGCAAGGGTTCGAAACTTCACCGGCGGAGTGTCCGACCATAGAGTGCGGACAGTCCGACGGTGCCACCGGCGCCCTAGTATAGAAAAGACAGGGTTTCACAAAGTGCACCGGACGCTGGTCACTGCAGTGATCGGACGCTTGGGGTCCTGCGTCCGGTCAGTGGAGCAGTGAAGGCTGCCCTCGGTCTCTTCGACCGGACACAGGCGACCGGACTCTGGATGAACACTGTTCAGCGTCCGGTCGTGCTAATGTGGCGGCGCACAGAGGAGACGGCGAGTGACTAGGACGCGTCCGATCGTGAGTGGAACCTTACTGGAAGTGACCGAACACTAGGGGTCCTACGTCTGGTCAAGATCAAACTAACACGTCCGATCACAGTGGAACCTTACTGGAAACGACCGGATGCTGGAGTCCTGCGTCCGGTCACTTTAAGCAGTGCGTCCAGTCATGACTTAAATGTACTGATGACTCGTTGAGATCGGGCTATCAGCGTTTGAAGTAGGGACCACGTGGAGTGCATCGTGCGACCGGACACTGGGGTCCTACGTCCTGGTCGATATGACCGGCGCGTCCGGATCGCCCCTGACTTTTCAGAGAACAGAGAGCCAACGGACTCTATTCGTGGGGAGCTCTCTATTTAAGCCCCATGGCCGGCTCAAGCTCACTCTCTTGGCCATTTGCATTGACATAGCAACCTTGTGAGCTTAGCTAAAGCCCTCCCACTCATCTCCATTATTGATTCATCATCTTTGTGAGATTGGAAGAGAATCCAAGTGCATTGCTTGAGTGATTACATCTAGAGGCACTTGGTGTTCGTGTTTCGCTGCTGGATTCGCTTGTTGCTCTTGGTGGTTGCCACCACCTAGATGGCTTGGTGCAGTGGAGGAGGATTGGTACGAGTTAGTGATTGTTCATGACCATCTCTCCGGTGATTGTGAGGGGACTTGTACCTTCCCCGGCGGAGCGTCGAAAGGTAACCCTAGTGGATTGCTCGTGTCATTGAGTTACCTCACTTGTGGGTAGATTCTTGCGGTGTCTAATTATGTGGACGAGGTTCGTGCAACACCTCTTAGCCGTCGAACCACCAAGTGTTGGTCGACACAACGGGGACGTAGCGTGTTGGACAAGCACATGAATCCTCTAGAGAAAATTGGTTGTCCTCTTGCCCTTTGGTATGCTCCCGGTGATTAAGTTAGTATTCATCTTGTGATTGGTTCACTCCTCTACGCGGCGGTATAATCACCTTACCTACTCATTTACATACCCGCTAACTAGTTGTAGTAAGCTCTTTAGTGTAGCTAGATTTGAGAGCTTGCTTTGTAGCTTAAGTTCATCTAGTGGAGCTCTCTAGTGTAACAAGTGTGAGAGCTCTTAGTGAGTAGTGACTTAGTAAATTGTGTGTCTAGTGATCATAGTAACTAGAATTATTGATAGGTGGCTTGCAACCCTTGTAGAGTTAGAGCAAGTTTGATTTTCGCTATTTGTCATACTAATCAAATTGCTCTAGTTAGTTTATAGATTTTTAAATAGGCTATTCATCCATCCCTCTAGCTATATTAGGACCTCTTAGCCGGCCGGTATAAATGTATGCCAATTGCCCCCTACGTGTGGCTGATAGTGGTGTCAGTATAAAGTTATATCAACCAACCGCTTATACCGATCACTGTTGGATGCTATTGCGTAGGTATACACACTAATAGTTTGAGGCCTATTATAAACTAGGAATGCCAATTGATCGTCTATTAGGAATTTTTACCGACTGATTGTCCATCAGTATTTTGGTACTTCAATAGACTCATGTCTGACTCTACTTTTGGTTATGCTACAGTGTCATCATGGTCACACCAGGAGAAAAATTGACCATATGGATAGGAACACTTTGTACCATATGCATGCGTTTTTTTAGAATGCAAAACTCAATATCCCTCGATACAATTGCAAAACATTTCTTACAACATGTGTTCGAGGGTAAAAAACAAACACAAACAACAGAGGGAGTATATTGCAAGCGGAAGCTCCCACAAAACAGCATCTCCCTATGATCCCTCAAGAATCACTGAACTCCTGTATATGCCGGGCACCAGAACTTTTCCAAAATGTATATCTACTAATAGGCCAGTTATCTGCTATGGCTTCGGCTTCCGCCGGCATGCATTGTACCCAAATTTTAATTCTCCTTACTATAAAAGGATGAGGGTCTCCTGTCAAAAAATATATGTCAACTTTGTATAAGGTTCAGTTCAACATGAAAATTATTGTAATAATTGGCTAAAAATGCTCAATGGAGTTCGTAATCCATCTCAAGCCTTGTTTGGATGTAGTTGGATTCGCTATCAATTCACATGTGTTGAGGATAAATTGGAGTTAAACTTGAACTAAATTACACTCAATCATCTCCGGTACATGTGGATTGAAGATGAATCCGACAACATCCAAATAAGACCTCAAGGAGCAATAAAGTAAACCATAGAGCTGGTGCAAGCTAGAACCTAGGACTGCATTTCAAGTGGCACAACTACAGATGGACAAGTGTAAAAACATCCCTATTTGGGCGAACGTGCACACCAAATTCTAAGTAACACAAATTAAACTAACCAATTTCTCGGTCACACACCGACACGAAATTTTTCTGCCATGCAAATAGATTGTTATGGCCTTATGGAGACAAGATCACATATATAATTATTGATTAGAACAATTTTCATGTTATGCCTTGGAACAGCGCTAGGCGCCAATGATTTTTCTTCCTAGTTTTACCTCCTAACTACAAAATAGGTAAATTTGATACCGCTACCAATACTATTCAATTCAGGCCCACGCCGTAACACCCTAAAACTTGCCTCTTTTGAAAATAGGTCTAAAATGTTTTATTTATGAATTTTGAGCTCATGACAATGTAGGAAATAATTTTTTTTATTAAATTAAAATTCATCATAAGGTAACAACATGTTTGAGCATACATGCCCTTGCATTTGGTTTATTTGGTTGAGTGGTTCTGATTGAAAATTTTAAATGGTTGAAATTGCTTTTACAAATGAAATTAAAAATGGCTTTGAAATAAAAGAAAAAAATTGAAAATAAAAGGATTTAAAAGTTGTATAATTTATTTTTAGAAAACTTACTAAAATGGCTCATTTTTTATGTGAGTTGAAAAGTGTATTTTAAACTCTAATTGAATTTGATTTGGTTTACATTTGAATTTGGCTTTGAAAACAAAATAGGAAAAAGATTTGGAAAATGAATTACTTCCTCTCCCATTCCCCCTCTCTGGTTTTGGCCCACCTCCTCTCAGCGGCCGCTCAGCCTCACCCACCACCATGGCCCAACGTCACCCCGCAGGCCCAGCGTTCTCCCCTCTCCTCCCTGCTCGGGCCGAAGCCTAGGTCGGCCTGCCTCTCTGTTTCTTCGCGCCCGTGGCCATTTCTGTGCTCGCGGCCCAGCTCTGTCCACGTCGGCCCAGCAGCTTCGCCCCGCCCCAGGTCTACGTCGTGCGCTCTCTTTTCCTTCCGCTGACAGCTGGGGTCTTCTCCTTCCTCCGCGCCGTGTCCGCCTCGTGTACGACCCCGCCGCCGCTGCCGTGTCTAGCTCTGTAACGCCGCGCGTGCTGTGCCGCCCACGCCTCCATGCCCCTTAAATACCGCCCTACGTCTGCTCCGCCTCCCCATCTAAGCTGAGCGCAAGGCACATCCGTTTTAGAGACCCTAGCGCCGCCGCGCACCCTAAGCCGCCACCGTTGAGAGTTGCCTTGCTGCGCCGCTGCTCCACCGCCACCTCGACTGCTCTATCGAGCTTCGCCACGCCCGTGCTAACCCGCCGAGCCCAATACTTCACCATATTTCACTTCGGTTCGCTTGCGCCGCGTTGCCGTAGTCTTGCCGGAGGTCACCACCTGCCCGCCACATAGCCCACCGCCACAGCGCCGCCTTAGACCTCTAGAACCCCCATGGTGAGTTCTCCGTCTTCCCCCCCTCTCTCCCCGTGGTCTTACCGTGTCCATAGGTGGCCGTAATCGCCGAAACCGTGGACGCCGGCGAGCTCTTAGCCGCCGCCCATGGCTGGCCGCCACACCGGGCACTATAGCCGCCGGTCAGCTCTCTCCTCCCCCCGTGATCTAATCAGCGCCGTTCAATTATGATCCGACGGACCAGATCTTAAGATACCCCTTTGTCCGGTATTTTTATAAAAAGGCCCTTACAATTAATTAGATCTTAACCCGCGGTCCAAAACGCAATCACAGATTATGTTTTCTTCTTTGGAAAGCATAGTTTCTTCAGATTAGATTCAAAATACGTTTTCATCTATTTACAGTTTTGCCACTAATCTTGTTTTAGCTATAAAATCTCCATTTTAACTCTATTTTGATACATTCAAATTGCGTTAGGTTCGTATTTATGTTGTCTACATGTTTATACCACATTTACATATGTTTTCTACTTTTAAAATTCGTGGTTATATTTAATCTATTATTTTATTAAAGAAAATCTTATTTAATTCATATCTTCTACGTTTTAGCTCCGAATTGACCTGTTCAAGTTGTGTTAGCTTCATAGAGATGAGATCTACGTATTAGTAACAATGTTTATCATATTACTATTTCTAAAATTTTATGGTTTAAATCATATCTTGATTAATAATTATGCAACTGGATTTTATAAATAAAATATGATTTGTTTTACTTTAGTTTTATAATCTAAATCTAAAATTGACTTAATTCAATCTATATTATTTATAAAATATCTTATATATATATGAATTCATATGGTTAAAATAAATAAACCCTATAGTTTTCTTTTCCACGTATAAAGTAGATCTATCGGTAGATGTATCTTTTACACCGTAGCTCCGATTAGCGTGCTTTTCGTGTCTATGTGTTCGTAGCGATGCGTAGAATCGTGTTTCAAACTCTTTTACTTATTTTTCTCTGATTGGTGTACTGTTCTGATTTAGATCTACTGTTTGCTTCGTGTATGATTGCATGGATGTTTGTGTGGTGCTTTATGATCATGTCCAGTCGGTGAGCTTTACGTGTTGGATCAAGAAGTAGATCTTTAAAGATTTGGATTGGAAGAAGGATCTAATTTTAAGGCAAGTATAGCATGAGATCATCCTTATTGTCCTATTCACCTTTAATCATTTAATTCATACTGCATGTGTCTACCTTGACTGCCACTAAGGGTTTCTTTGTGCTTTGTTACCTTGTGCCTTGATACCTATGGGGTATTGCATTGGGTATTATGATGCTAGTGCTCAACTAAAGCCATGATCTTGTAAATTGACTAATGGATTATGCAATAAACATTAAAAGATGCTTTTTAGCAACATGGAAATAGGGGGCTAGAGTGTTTAGCTACTTTCTAAATGCTCTAGATTCCTCTCCCTAAGGACTTATCTATAAGTTATCATCCGGGACTTACAGTACAGCTGTGAGGGTTATGTGACTCTGGCTTTAGTTCTGTATGAGGACCTTTTCTAGATTGTTAGAGGTTACCTCTATGGCGCAGGAGGGGCTTCGGTTTGTATGATCTTGGCCTGCCAAGAGGGTGCACTTTGATTTCTTTGTATTTTGTTAGTCACTCCTTGGAGGGGGGTTCATGCTTACTGATGGGGAAACCTTAGTTGCCCTAACTTGTTAGACGGACCTTTGAAAGGCCTCATAATGAACCCTACCGACCTTCCTTGGTAGTGGGTTAAGAGGCTCGTGACCTCGGGTGAAAGGGTAAATCACGACTTACAGTGAAAGTGTACAACCTCTGCAGAGTGTAAAACTGGTATATCAGCCGTGCTCACGGTCACGAGTGGCCTTGGAACATTTATGGAATAGATGATGAACACTGATGATACTAATGATAAAGATGCTCACTAATGATTACTATTTATGCTATTCATTATTCATGTTTACCCAATCATGTGTTTATATGGGCTTGTGATAAACTTATTGCTACTCCTATGCTAAAATTATGACCATTAAAAGCTAATCGCAGTTAAACCAGTGTCAGCCTTTTGAGCCTCATGAACCCCATGTTATATTTCTTGAGTACGACATGTACTTATGCTTGTTTTATTTTTCACATATTTGGATAAAAATCTCGGATGGGTACCAGAATGCTAGAGTTTGGAGGAATTAGGCTTGTGGTCAACCAGTCAGTTGTCCCTGTGGATTTGGATTCTTCGCCTGAAGATCGAAGTTGTCTTTCCGCTGTCTATACTCTGATGTTATATTATGTATACTAATATGTTATGTATTTAAGTATTGCCTATTGATATTACCCTTATTTGTAGCTATATGTGAGATTTCACTTCCTAGGCTCACATATGGTGTGTATCTGGTTTTGTCCTTAAAACTGAGTACTACACACGCCAACCTAATTTTGGTGTTTTTTCTGACACAATCTCACATGTAAGACACTCTTTCTCCCTCCTTTCCTCACCATTGTCGCCTCCATCTCCCTCTCTCCCCTCCTCTCTCTCTCTCTCTCTCTCTCTCTCTCTCTCTCTCTCTCTCTCTCTCTCTCTCTTCCCCACTGCCGCTTCCCTCCCACTCCATGGTCCACGGCACCACGCCTGACCACACTAAAGCAAGAGTGCACTCAAAGCCGCCCTCCACCTCCCCTTTTACCTTCTCTGCTGCCCTCCACTGCAGCACCTTCTGATGAGGTCATCACTCTTTTGGATACAAGGCTTGGAGGCAAAGAGGACCAGTGTGGGCGCCCAAGTCACAACGGAGGTCTAGTCCAACTCAAGTTGGAGTCCACCTCGGACTCTAGGAGTAGTCCTAGTTAAAAACGTCACCTAGGACACATATAGACTCTATTTTTGACATATTATTACCTATGCGTGGAAAATTAAGGCGATAACATTTCCAATGCCAATGGTCTCACGTCAAAATTCCTTTAGAGCCAATGGAAATCATAGAAACAAGTGGACGTCCAGAATCTATCCGGGTGATGCGTCACCGTATTTTGGGTCGTTGCCTGATGTATCATATTAGATCCCAAAAGGGCCCCCCTAGGCTTATGTTCCCCCTAAGATCTATTAATTCATGGCCACCACTTTGTTAGGGTTTGTGTTTTGTTGAGTTCTAGTTTTTCTTGTAAAACCAACATTCTTCATAGCACTTGTAATGTTGAGTTTGACTGCAGTGAATCCGTGGCCCTGTTCTTGTTCTTATTCGATTATGTCGATTAGTCCTTTCAATTGAAAACTTGAACCTATTAGTTTGATAAACTTCAACTCTATTTGCAATATTAGATTGTGTCCTTTACATTCTTGCTTGTGTTCTCAATTCGCTTGTAGGAAAAGCCTTCTAGACGAGATCAATCGTGCTGTGCGTGGTTGATAACCAATGGAGAAGTGGTTACAAGTTGCACGGGTCAGAATCATACTTGATTATTAGAAACCTAGATCATGAATGTGGAGTTCTTCACATCGATTTTCCCCTACGCTGAGTCTCCATCATCTCCCCCCTCCGCCGCGTCTTCTCGCTCATCTAGTGCATGGCGAGATTGGCGTTGCAATTTTCTCCATATCCAACGATGCTCCATGGTGTGGTGGTGCCCTTTCACTCTGTCTACATGATCACCCCCCCTCCCTAGCCAAGGCATGCAAGCCACAGCCAGAAACTTAAATCGGTGTAGCTAGGGGCTATAGTCGAGATTCGGCCATGGAAAGCCTCTTGTATCCCTCCATCTCTTCAGAATAGACTATCTATGATATATCACAAAAGCATGAGGTGGCTTGGTGGTTCGCACACAACAGAGGCGAGTGAGCAGTAGCAGTGGCACAAAAGCTAGTATATGCTAGACATAGCTATTGGAAGGTGGCAATGGGGAGGAGGGAGGTGTAAAGTTATCGGGAGAGATGGATCATATGACAGGCAGGCCCAAGCTATGCTTGAAAACCACCAAAAGAAGACCAAGATGTCCGATCTCTTCATGTGGAGCTCGTGGCGGTGCGAAGCTCACCGGTGTGACAGCCGCACGAGCAACTCGCCGGCGGGGTGGCGTTACACGAAGCTCCTCCCCTGGCCTGTTTGCTGGAGCATCCGTCGTGGAGGCTCGCCAGTTCGGTGGAGCGGCCGTGGCTGGCGGACGCCGCGGTATAGGCGGGCGGCGCGGTGGAGGCGGAGTGGGGAAGGCAGGCGACATGGTGGAGGGAGTATGGAAGGCGGGCGGCGTGGTGGAGGCCAAGCTCAGTGGAGAGATGTTTTTTAGCGTCCAGACCGATAGACGCCCTGGCCTCAACATTTGCGCTAAGAAAAGTGAGACTAGCTAGTAGTACCTAGTGAGCCTTAATTAAGATGGCTGGTGGCTTAAGGAATTTTGGGTCTGCACATATAAACATTTTAGATTGTAATAACGTGTTACACAAGTGCACAAGAAACATATTATTGTCTAGCGTCCGCTGCTACAACTTGCGCGCAAGCTACTAGGGCACAACTACTCTATTTTATTTCGGTGGCAGAACTAGGACTGGGTTGAGGTAAACGTCCCTCTTTGGGCGAACATCGACACCAAATTTCTCAGCCATGCATGTCTACCTCATCGGGTGTGATCCCCGGTGGGAGCTGCCAGTCGAAGTGGTATAGGAGTGTCGCGAGTGCCAATTCGATGTTGGCATGCGCTAGCATTATGCCCGGGCACATCCTTCTTCCTCCACTGAACGGCAAGAACTGGAAGTCCGTGCCACGAAAATCAACTGTAGTTCCTTCGAAACGCTCTGGCTTGAAAACCTCGGCATCATCCCAGTACTTTGGGCCCCTGTTAATCGCCCAGACATTCATGATCATGAGCATGCCTTTGGGCACATCATACCCAAGGATCTTGCAAGATTCCTGACTCGCTTTTGGGAAGAGCACGCATGTTCCTGGGTGCAACCGCAGTGTTTCTTTGATGACATGCTATAGGTACTTCAGGTTGGTCAGGTCGTCCTCTGTTACACGCGACTTGCATCCCAGGACATGGCGTATCTCTTGTTGCACTTTCCGCATCAGTTTCGGATTCTTCATCAGCTCTAACATGGCCCATTGGATCGATGTCGATGTTGTACTGGTTCCAGTCCCAAACATGTCCTGCAGAGACGTGTCGCGTAACGATTCATGAGGCCATACAAAAAAAAATAAGGGACTCAATAAAATTCAGGTATCTGAATTTAGTTTTCTGTCAGACCATATAAAAAATAATAAATCTCCCCTCGTGTCTCGGAAGGATGCAAGGCATGCGCAATTTGCAGTAGCCAGAGTGTAGACACTGCTAGACTAATCCTATTATTATTCACGATTTAGCTCGGATAGTTTTCATTACATTCACCAACTAAATATGCCTCAAGTCCTTGACAGTGTATTTATTTGAATACGTAGATATTACTCCCTCTATTCTAATTTATATGTCGTTTTAGCATTTCTAGATATATAACTATTATTATAGATCTAGACATATCGTACTACCTAGAAAAGTCAAAATAACATATAATTTATGATAGACGGTGGTAATATATTTTTAAAGAAAACATGTTAGAAAATTTTGACTTAAGTAAGAGAAGACTAAGGGGGTGTTTGGTTACTGCAGGAAAATTTTAGTCCCTGTCCCATCGAATGTTTGGACACATGCATGAAGTATTAAATATAGACGAAAAAAATAACTAATTGCACAGATTGTGGCTAATTTGCGAGACGAATTTTTTAAGCCTAATTAGGTCATGATTTGACAATGTTGTGCTACAGTAAATATATGCTAATGGCGGATTAATTAGGCTTAATAAATTCATCTTGTAAATTAGTCTCCATCTATGTAATTAGTTTTATAATTAACTCATATTTAGTTCTCCTAAATAGCATCCGAACGTCCGATGTGACATGGACTAAAATTTAGTCCAGGAAACCAAACACCCCCTAAATTATACTGTAACCTAAAACTGAGAGTAAAAAGTAGTAGCAGCATAGAAGTCAGATAGTGATGCCAACGATTGATTGATATAGGTAGTACCAGGATGACAGCTTTAATGGTCGCCATGGTGAGAGGGCAGTCGAGATCATCATCGCATTCCTGCAGCCTCAGAGGCACATCGAGCAAGTCGCGTGCATCGTTGGCGCCGTCGTCTTCGGCACCTGCTCCTGCCTTCCTCTCGCGGTGCTGGTCGATGGCCCGATCCACCAGCTCGAACACCTTGGCGTTCAGCGCCTTGAACTCGCTCACCTTGCCGTTAATGGCTCGCAGGAGCCTCGACGACGGGAACAGGTCCTCGGCGCTGAACTCGGCGAACCTCGTCATCGCCTTGGTCAGCGTGGCCATGAACTCGTCCCGCCACGTGAACCTCTCGCCCATGATGGTGCGCAGGACGGTGTCGGACACGAACCGGGACACTAGCTCGCTGACGTTGACCAACTGATGACGCTCGCCGGAGCGCGCGACCGTGGCGATGGCGCGGGCGAGGTGCGCGGCCTCATCCTCCCGGATGGAGCGGAAGGATCGAACGCGCCTTGCGCTCAGGAGCTCCGTCGTGCAGATCCTGCGGAGCCTCCGCCACATGGCGCCGTGGGGCAACATGACGAGCCCCACCTTGTCTCCGATGGTGGCTCTGAAGGTCGCGGTCATGGTCCGGGTGGCGAAGTTGGTGTCGTTCTCCCTTATAATTTCGCGTGCGGCGTCGGCCGACGAGACGACGATAGCGTGCAGCTCCCCTAGCCGGACGTACATGACGGGGGCGTCCCAGCGGCGTGCGAGGACGGCCAAGGCACGGTGCACGAGCCGTGGGTTCTTCACGGTCATTAGGTGGTGAAGGGTGCCAATTACCGGGAGCCGCCATGGTCCCGGCGGGAACCTTGTCCCTGGCGCACAAGGTGGAGTCCGTAGACAATGCAGTTCGAAGAGTACTAGACCTAGGAGGACGAAGATTAGAATCATATACAAGCACCAAGGGAGCAGTGGCTCCATGGCTTTGCTCCACTATGATGTTAATGATAAAGACGTAGACAATAGGAACTGGCCTAATAATAGAATAAAAGGAGGTACCTAGTGCAGAGAGCTCCCGCTCTGTGCGAGATCTGGGGAAGGGTGTCAGTGGCAAGCCTTACCCTCGCCTGTACAATGTGAGGAGACCGCGACTCGAACCCGGGACCTTCCGGTCACAGACGGTAAGATTCTACCGCTTGCACCAGAGTCTAATAATAGAATGAACGTTTAAATTCAGCTTCAGGCTGTGTATATTTATAGATAGAGTTGCAAGGCTTGGATGAAGTAGATGCCGTGTCTAAGTTCCTATTGGGATAGTGAAGCCACAAGCCTTGGAACACCTTATGAGTGGTGGTAGCTAAGAGCATCTCTAGTCTCTCATGCGCATAAGTCTCCACGCTTCTGCTGCAATCTAGCATTCTTGTCCCGGTTCCTGCGAGCACGGAAATAGGGAGAGCAGGCCTCCAAAACCGAGTTGTCTCTGCGTTCATCTCCTCAGGTAAAGGGCGACCATTAGATGTTTGGGGAGCGATAACGTGACTGCTCAACCAATATTTGGGATAGTGAAGTCACAAGCCTCCACTTCTAGGAAACACCATATGAGTGGTGGTGGCTACGAGCTTCTCTTTATCATTAGCACCTAAATCATAGCCTCAAAAGCCCAAATTAGGAGCTCTCTAAACTAAGAGCATCTCTACTAGATATCTTACCCCAATCTTCTAAAAACATCCTAGCTTGGACAATATCATAAACCTGCTAGCTAGGCCTAAGCCATAAACCAGCAAGGCCTGTTCACATTTTTGTTCTAAAAATGCAATTTTATCTTGTTATTTGTATGAGATTCTAAATGCAATTCAATATTTGTTATGAATGAACTCTACGTCGCATTGATTTGAAAATAGACACATTCTGTGCCATTCGATTTAGCACAAGCACAAATATGAAGCAAAAAAATTCTAGAATTCTTGTTATATGATGAAATTCTTGGCTTGGCATGTCTTCATATTATTAGGTAGTATTACAGAATAAAAAACAACAAAGGCACATATTTATGACATTTGCATTTATTTACTTATTGCGAATATAGATGGCATGACACATATACACATTCATTGTACATGTGAAAGTATATCATGCGACTTGTGCATAACAAGTTCATCTACTTTTGCTCATATATATATCATTGGAACTGAAAATGAAAGCATCAGTTGATCAAGTTCATATGCTCCGATCCTAGTCATGTTTATCTATATTGGTCAATGCAAGTTCATCTCTATCCTAGCCCTATATCAAATTTCTGGATTGATAACTAGTAACCAAATTCGGCACATATTAGACATTCAAGTTCGTCATCCGTGACTAACGCGGCACTTGCCTCCTCATCCTAGTTAATGTGTTGGTTTTCCACTATCCTTGTCCCCGACACCAGCCGCTTCCTCCCCAATGCTAACCTTCTCTGCTTCCCTAGCTAGCTCGCTATGCCATGTCTCACTCTCCACATCCTCCTTCGTCCTCCCCTTTCATGCATCCTCCCCTCCTCCTCATCCTCCTAGACACCTTGCCATTGGTACCTCAACGCTGACTCATCCTGCACTTTGAAGCCAAGCTTGTCTATGCTCCACCTCTCCCAATCTGTAGTGAGCAGTTATCCTTCTATACCAATTTATTGATGAAACCAAAAACTGAAATTCTTATTCAATGACAAAGGAGTTGTTGCCTTAGTGATGATATATTATGTTTGATGATGAAGCTAGCACACTATCGCTAAAATTAATCAAAGCCTCACTGTCGGTATATGACGACCAACAACCTATCACGGGTTATCCAGGACAGAGTTTGGTGGGCTTCGGCGTACGTAGAACTCGGCGGTAGACATGAAGACAAACGATTTATACTGGTTCGGGCCCTCGTGATCAAGTAAAAGCCTTACGTCCAGTTCGGCATGATGCCTTTGTGTTGGATTGTATGATTGAATTGATGTACCATCTAGTGTCTACCGATCTAGGGAGCCTTGCCCTCCTTTATATAGTCCAGGGGCAGGATTCCTAGTCAGTTATAATATAGGAGTCATAGTAGATTACAAGATAGCAACACTACTAGGATCACATATGGAGAGTCCTAGTCAGACTGGATCTTTGTCTTTCCTTTCGGGTTACCCAAAGACTATGTCCCACAAGCCCCCGAGCTCTTATGGTTGATCTTGAAAGTCTTCCTGAATCTCTTGGAGCATACCAAGTAGAATGAAGCTTCATCTGAGTACTTTCTTGAGAGAGATCATGGTGTGCTCTTGAAGTCAATATGCGTCACCGCCAAGTGAAGCATATATGCTTAGCCCCTGATCCTCTTGCTAATTAGCATAAAAGCTGGAGGGTCTTGTCTGAAATTTCTCCAATTCTTTTCGAAGAAATTTGAATGCATCCGATGAGGATATATACCCCACAGGCCCCGAGCCTAAATCCAAGTACCCGGTACTCGGTTATAGGGTTTTGTAGACATACTCAAGGGTGCAGTTGAGTAACCTCCCAAGACAATAATCGAGGATCGCTTGTCACCGTGTGGTTGAGTGCTTGTAAATTTGATCTTCTATCCTTGAATTCGAGCCCCCGAGCATAATCAGAGTGAAGCCGACTAAGCTAAGGCAATGGCCGAGCCCCTGAGCTTGAGTGCCGTCTATGTTGGATATATTATGGGCTTGGCTCATATAATATTTAATAAATCAAATAAACTCTATGCCATGTAATAAATAATATGTTGATTATGGTTTAATATCATACAGGATTTTAATTGAATGGTAACTCAATTTATATGGTTGGATATTGTCCATCTATATTGAGAAGTTGAAAAAAGGACACTAGTGTGCCACACGCGCGTGCACCGCCGCCGCCGCCGCCGGCCGGGATGTGGGCATGGCGTGGCGTGGTAGGCAGGCAGGCAGGCAGCGAGTGAGCGGACGGACGGGGCCGTATTTTGCCAATCAAGTCACATAATTACGAGAGTTTCTTTCATTTTTATTTGGTGGCGATTCGATGATGAGAGTTTTCTCCGTTGCTGCCGCTGAACAATGATGGCGAGAGCTCTCTCGTCTCCTGTCTCTTGATCTCCTCCTGAGCCCTTTCGCTTACCCCGCAAGTGACTAAATAGTGCCTCCCTTCCGTCAACCAGCTAGTTCGTTGGCAGCAACCACTCTCCCGCTGCCTCAGAGTTTGTCCGTCCTAGACTTCCAGTACTTGCACGCTCGAGTCCTAGGAGAGTAGGCCTCCGAAATGCCTGCTGTCTAATAGCTATGAGTTCGCCTGCTCGGGTGGAAGGCGGCAATCATGTTTTTGGGGAGTGTCACTGATGGCACGACTACTCGCTACTGGGGATCTTTGTCTCCAGTGATTGACACTGCTACTCGTCTGCACTGCGTCGAGCAGGACGACTACACCGACAAGCACTATGTCTTTGAGTGCATCCGACTCTACCGCTGGGTATGTTACTATTAATCCAACCTTTCCTATAAGGTTTTGGTTTCAATCGCATTTGTTAGTACGCTCTACATATTTGCCAAGATAAGATCACACAAGCACACACATGATGTCACAAACCTTTTGATTATTGCTATTTTTTGGACTAAATTATTACTGAAATAGTCTAAAATTCTAACAATAAAAAAAAGTGATAGGCAATTCTCGGTAGTCGGCTTTGCGGGTATGCTGAAACCAAATATTTTTGAGGGCACTCATTACAAGAGGTGGCGGCAGCGGTGCATTCTATGGTTGACTGCTATGCACTACTATTTTGTCGCTAAACCTAAGGTTGTTGGGCCGCATGTGCGTTCAAACATGTTGATACTACGTTCAAGGCTGCAATTCTAAGTGTGCTAGGAGACACCATAGTGGATGTATATGTGCCGCTACAGACGGGTAAAGAGATGTGGGATGCACTTGAGGCCAAATATAGGGTTTCTGCTGCTGGTAGTGAGTTGTATGTCATGAAGCAGTTTTATGACTACAGGATGGTTGGTGACTATTCTGTAATAGAACAAGCTCATGAGATACAAACACTGGCAAAAAAACTCGAAATTTTTGGTTGTGTATTATAGATAAGTTTGTGGTAGGCTGTATTATTGCAAAGCTGCCACAAGCTTGGATAGATTTTGCTACTTCTCTAAAACATAAGAGACAGAAGTTTGGCATTGCCGACGTCATTGGCTCTTTGGATGTTGAAGAGAAGGTGAGGGCAAAGGACGTCCGTGGCAAGAAAACTGTTGAGGAAAATTAATGGGGACGGGGATCTCGATCTTCCGTCAGGTAGAGGTAACTATCGTTGTGGCGGAGAATGACACAACGATCCGGCTTCAGATCGAAAGATCGAACCCTACAATCTTAGCACCATAGCTCCTCTGGTTATCAACCAAGTCACGGACCAGGTTGACCTTGCCAAGAAGGCTAATCCCTGCCTGCAAAACCAAGAACACAAGCAAAAACAAGAAAGAACACAACCAAATTACAGATGCATGATTAATCTCACAAAGTTGGGGTCTCACAAACCGATGAACGGCGAAACTGTTCTTGACAGAATAATCTAAGCAAAACCCAAACCCTAATGGAGGGGCGGTTGCTGTTTATGAAGACTCTAGGATCGTGCAAGACCCCTGGACGTGCCCCTAATGGGCCCAAACATGATACATGGTCCAACGGACCAAAAGACGGTGTCGCAGCACCCTGGCAGATTCTGGATGCTAACTTGTGACCATGATTCCTGTTGATTTAGAATAGATTTTGATGTGAAACCACTTGGATTGGCTTCCTTATCAAATTAGCTTTCCATCCATATGTGGATCATCGAAAACGGAGTCCGAATGCGTCCTGGGTGACCAGTTTAAGGCAGACTAGTCCTAGAGACCGAGGCAGACTCAAAATCATGTTGGACCAGGCCTCCGGTTCCTGTTGGACATCCTTGCTGGTCATGTTCACCTCCACCACATCATCTAAGTCCTTCATGACCCTCTCCAATATTCCTAAGCAAGATAACATCATTAGGTAGTAGTCTATTCTTAAAAGTATAAAAATGATCGCTTAAGAACGAGCTCACCTCTAAATTGAGTTGACGCATTCGAGCCCCGGTCATTGGACCTTGCATGACGGTTGGAGGATCAACGGGTACATCCAAAGGAGTGATGTCCTCATCATCCTCCCCCTCTTGAAATGGAGTCATCCTCGACTCAAGCTCATCTTGTTCTCCCAAATAAGGCTTCAAATCTGCAATGTTAAAGGTGGGACTAACCCTGAACTCGGGTGGCAACTCAAGTTTGTATGCATTATCATTTATTTTCTCAATTATCTTATAAGGACCAGCTGCTCTTGGCATTAATTTAGACTTATGCAGCTCAGAAAATCTATCTTTTCTCAAATGTAACCAAACCAAATCACCCGGTTCAAGTTTAATATCTTTTCTACCTTTACTATCAGCAATTCTATACTTTTCATTCATTCTTTCAATATTTGCTTTAGTTGTTTCGTGCAACTTATGAATAAAATCAGCACGCTCTCTAGCATCACTATGTATTCTCTCAGTGGTAGGTAAAGGCAAAAGATCAATAGGAGCACGGGGGTTAAAACCATACACTACTTGAAAATGACTTACCTTGGTGGTGGAATGTTCCACCCTGTTATATGCAAACTCCACATGCGGCAAACACTCTTTCCACATCTTTAAATTACGCTTCCAAATTGCTTTCAACATGGTGGACAATGTTCGATTCACAACCTCAGTTTGCCCATCAGTTTGGGGATGACATATTATAGAAAACAGCAGCTTGGTCCCCAATTTATTCCACACCGTGCGCCAAAAATGACTCAAGAATTTTGTGTCACGATCTAAAACAATAGTAGAAGGCATACCATGCAAGCGAATGATTTCTTGAAAGAAAAGGTCAGCAATATGAACAACATCGTCACTCTTATGACAAGGAATAAAATGTGACATCTTAGAAAAACGATCAACCACCACAAAAATGCTATCCCCCCCCTCTTAGTCCTTGGCAAACCCAACACAAAATCCATAGATATATCAGCCCAAGGAGTAGAAGGAGCAGGAAGAGGCATATACAAACCATGTGGGTTCAACCGCGACTTAGCTTTTTGACATGTGGCACACCGAGCCACATACCGCTCTACATCTCGCCTCATCCTTGGCCAAAAGAAGTGTGTGGACAGCACCTCCTCCGTCTTCTTGGCACCAAAATGTCTCATCAATCCGCCTCCATGTGCCTCCTACAACAACAAAAGACGAACGGAACCAACTGGAATGCATAGGCGGTTAGCTCTAAACAAAACCCATCATTGATCATAAACTTATTCCATGTACGTTCCTCTCTACAATTAAGCAACACATCCTTAAAATCAGGATCAAGCACATATTGTTTTTTTATTGATTGAAGACAAAAAATCCAACAATCAAGCTGGGACAACAATGTATATCTTCTAGACAAAGCATCAGCAATCACATTATCCTTCCCTTTCTTGTGTTTGATAATATAAGGAAAAGATTCAATAAATTCAACCCATTTAGCATGCCTACGATTCAGATTATTTTGAGAGCGAAGATACTTAAGCGATTCATGATCAGAATGAATAACAAATTCTTTAGGCCACAAATAATGATGCCACATCTCTAAAGAACGAACAAGTGCATACAATTCCTTATCATATGTGGAATAATTAAGAACAGGGCCATGCAATTTTTTACTAAAGTAAGTAATGGGTTTACCATCTTGTATCAAAACACCTCCAATGCCAACTCTACTAGCATCACATTCTAGCTCAAAAGTCTTACCAAAGTTTGGAAGTTGCAGCAATGGTGCGTGTGTAAGCTTGTCCTTCAAAGTGTCAAAGGACTCCTCATGTGCCTTTCCCCAATGAAACACCACCCCTTTCTTCATCAACTCATGCAATGGGGCAGCAATGGTGTTGAAATCTTTGACGAAGCGGCGGTAGAATCCTGCAAGACCAAGAAAACTCCTCACCTGTGTGACGGTTTGGGGAACCGGCCAGCTTTTTATGGCTTCACTTTTCATCTCGTCCACCTCAATTCCCTGTGGAGTGACAACATAGCCAAGAAAAGAAACTCAATCCATGCAAAAGATGTACTTCTCAGGGTTACCAAATAAATATGCATCACGTAAAGCATTAAAAACATCACGTAAGTGATCCATATGTTCATCAAAAGACTTACTATAAATCAATATATCATCAAAGTAAACTACCACAAATCGACCAATAAAAACTCTTAAAACCTCATTCATTAAGCGCATGAAAGTGCTAGGTGCATTTGTCAAACCAAAAGACATTACTAACCACTCATACAACCCAAATTTGGTTTTAAAAGCAGTTTTCCATTCATCTCTAAGTTTCATTCTAATTTGGTGGTAGCCACTTCGCAAGTTAATCTTAGTGAAAATTATAGAACCACATAACTCATCAAGCATGTCGTCTAGCCTAGGAATAGGATGACGATATCGAATAGTAATATTATTGATGGCTCTACAATCAACACACATACGCCAAGTTCCATCTTTCTTAGGAACCAAAAGTACAGGAACGGCACAAGGACTAAGGCTTTCACGTACATACCCACGGTCCAAAAGGTCTTGGACTTGCCGTTGAATTTCCTTAGTCTCCTCAGGATTGGTTCGATAGGCAGCACGGTTCGGCAAGGTTGCTCCCAGAATCAAATCAATTTGATGCTCTATTCCTCTCATAGGTGGCAATCCCGGGGGTATCTCAGCTAAAAAATGTCCTCATACTCCTGCAAAAGGTCAGTGACAGCAGGAGGCACCGAGCTAATAATATCATCAAGCGAAAACATAGCTCGTTTGCATACCAAAGCTTAGCAAATATAATCATCAGAAATTTCAGCAAAGTCATATTTTGTTGCAAGCATAACACCACCCTTTAATTTAATTCCCTCAGCCTTAGAAATAGATGTAGACTTACCCTTTTTAGGTGGGAAAATAGAATTAGCAACTTGCTGATTTTTAGATTGAACTTCATTCAAACTAGCAGTGCGTTCTCTATCAGCTTGTATAATTTGAGCAGGGGTCAAAGGTACCAAAGTAATTTTCTTTCCTTTATGAACAAAAGTGTATTTATTACTTCTACCATGGTGTGTAGCATCATTATCATGTTCCTAAGGACGACCCAATAAAAGTGAACAAGCTTGCATAGGTACCACATCACAATCAATAGAATCAGCATAAGAACCAATGAAAAATAAAACTCTGCAAGTTTGTGTTACCTTTGCTTTACCAGAATCATTTAGCCACTAAATATGGTATGGACGTGGGTGTGGGCGTGTGGTCAAGCCAAGCTTCTTGACCAAATCAGAACTCACCAAATTGTTGCAGCTACCTCCATCAATAATGACACGTGCTCGACGGTTGCTGATGACAAAGAAAATCTGGAACAAGTTATGGTGTTATAGCTTCTCAGGTTGCTGAACTTGTGAGCTAAGCACCCGCTGTACAATGATACTCCTATAGGCCGCCGTGGCCTCGTCATCAAGGACTTCGCCGTCCTCCTCATCTACATCTCGGTCTTCTTCATCCTCAATATCAGAGGTGCTGATGTAACCATCTTCTGTAGCAATATATGCCCGCTGACTTGGGCAGTCCTTCTGCACATGGCCAATGCCATGACAGCGGTGGCACTGAATGCCCATAGTGCATCCCGTCGATGCAACAGATGAGGCACTCTTGATAGGCACCTGCAAAGAATTTTTACCTAAATCTGAAGGTCGTGTGGGATGTGCCTTAGGTGTAGCAGAAACTCCAGAGGCTGTTGGTCACTTGCTCGCTGGTGGAGGCGCCCGAAAAGTAGTTGGCTTGGTCAGCCCTGAAGATAGTGCCGAGCGTGGCGTGTATGTGGTGCTGACCTTGCTCTTGCTCTGCTGTTCACGCCCCTGCAATTCCTTTTCTGCAAGCATAGCAAACTAAAACAACTGGTTGACAGTGTTAAATTCTTTATAATCAACAATGTCCTAAATCTCATGCCCCAAACCCGAATAAAAACAACAAATGGCATCTTCGTTCCCCTCCACAACACTACAGCGCATCAATCTCTTTTGGAGCTCACTATAGTAATCCTGTACAGATTTATTTCCTTGTTCTAATCGCATCAATTTCTTACATAAATCTCTATGATAAGAAGGAGGAACAAAGCGATCACGCATAGCTACCTTAAGTTCTTCCCACATACCCGGTAAAGCATCCTGTGCAGCTAGCCCATTCCACCAAATAATGGCAAAATCCTTAAACTCACTAGTAGCTTGTCGAACTCTATGATGCTCAGGCACAAGGTGGGCACTAAACTTTTGTTCTACTATCATCTCCCAATCAAGATATCCCTCAGCATCATAATGACCCGAAAAAAAATGGTATTGTGAACTTAATCTTAGCATAAGGATCATCGGGTACATGATGATTATTACCTTGATGGTGGTGGACACCACCCATACCTATTGTGTTGCAACGAAGACATCATCGTAATCTTGCTTGTCGGAAGGCTGCTCGATCTATGTACCCAATGACATCATGCACCATGTCTTCTGGCAAGAGACCATCGATGTTGCTGCTAGAGACGTCATTGTTGTTGACCGCCACCAATGTTTCCAACTCAGTAACCTTGTCGGTTAGCGTGGAAATTCATTTGTCCAATCTCTCCATGCTGTTGCCAATGTTGAGTTCAATGAGTGCGTCAGTGACGGCCTTCCTAACGGCCTCATTCATCCTTTTTTGGGCATCATCTACAACAGCTTGTAGTTGCTCTTGGCTGACACACTCGTTGAAACCCTTAGGATTGTTATCTCCAGTCTGATCACCTGCTGCCATTGTAAACACAAAAACAAGAACAAACGGTGAAAGTTATCCTACCTACATAATTGCAGTGGTGTCACTTTTCATAGCAAGTGGAAGCGTCTTACCAAGCTCTTACAAAGTTCTTACCAATGCAAGCAGTGGGCAGTACAACCGGCGGCTGGTTCGTGATACCTGTGAGGCAGTGGTATCGAGATTGCAAAGCCCTTTTTCTATACTGATCTGAAGAATTTGTGGAGCTTGGAAGGCAAATAAAGAGTAATATATATATCTGGCACACAAGTCAGTAACAGAAAGTAATGCTGAATTATAGTCCAAAGTACTTGTTCTCGTTGGTGATCTAAAATGCTCCAAGTACCAGGTGTGTAACAAACAAGCAAGTATGGTGGATAGCAAGGAGACAGGTGTGTGAAAAACAAGTATGGTGGATGGAAACAGCAACACAAACAAAGAATCAGACAACACACGCTAACACAGCTCACTTTGGTCTTCTCTATGTGCTCCTCTAGATATTGTTCCTCTTTTGCCCCTCTCTTTTTTCTATTTTTTGGCTGTCGTTGTTTTTGGGGAAATTTCAACTTTTTATTTTATGTTTTGATATTTTTCTTCACTTAGGAGTACAAAAGAAGTAACCACAGAAAATATGAGCTTAAACAAGTGAAAGATGTGGCCTGTGGAATTTTCAGAAAACTTGCTCAAAATCGAAAAAAACCTTGTGACCACGAAAAGAGGATCTTGTGACCACTTTTTGACCAATTTAAAATTTTCCAACCCCAACAAAGCAGGGATGGACGGATCCAAAAAAAATTTCTGATCGATTTTGATATATGCAACGCCGAAATCAGAGTTCGTATGCAAAAACTAGACTAGTTTTAAGAATTGGCTTCGAATTAGAGGACAAAACGGTAACAATGTGCGGAAAATTGGTCACAACAGCAAAGATTTGATGAAAACGATAGGGGAAAACACACGAACTAGACTCTAACATGACCTAACCAGCAATAAGACCTTGACCAAGACACAAACTCAACATGACGGACTCTGAAACCAAAATATGCAAAGGCTATGGCGCGGAAGGTTCTAGGACAGGGGAAAAAATATGGCACTAGACTATGGGACAAAAGCGAAACACTCAAAACTAGGGGATAAATGTGAACTGACGGTATACCTTAGCTCTGATTACCACTTAATGGAGATGGGGATCCCGATCTTCCATCAGGTAGAGGTAACTATTGTTCTGGCAGAGAATGACACCGATCCGGCTTCAGATCAAAAGATCAAACCTTGCAATCTTAGCACCACAGCTCCTCTGGTTATCAACCAAGTCACGGACTAGGTTGACCTCGCCAAGAAGGCTAATCCCTGCCTACGCAACGAAGAACACAAGCAAGAACAAGAAAGAACACAACCAAATTGCAGATGAATGATTAATCTCACGAAGTTGGGGTCTCACAAACCGATGAACGGCGAAACTGTTCTTGACAGATTAATCTAAGCAAAACCCAAACCCTAATGGAGGGGCGGCGGCTATTTATGAAGACTCTAGGGTCGTGCAAGACCCCTGGACGCGCCCCTAATGGGCCCAAACACGATACATGGTCCAATGGACCAAAAGACAGTGTCGCAGCACCCTGACAGATTCTGTATGCTAACTGGTGACCACAATTCCCATTGATTCCAAATAGATTTTGACATGAAACCACTTGGATTGGCTTCCTTATCAAATTAGCTTTCCATCCATATGTGGATCATCGAAAACAGAGTCCGGATGCGTCCTGGGTGACCAGTTTAAGGCAGACTGGTCCTAGAGGCCGATGCAGACTCAAAATCATGTTGAACCGGGCCTCCGTTTCCTGTTGGACGTCCTTGCTGGTCATGTTCGCCTCCACCATGTCCTCTAAGTCCTTCATGACCCTCTCCAATGTTCCTAAGCAAGATAACATCATTAGGTAGTAGTCTATTATCAAAAGTGTAAAAAGGATCGCTTAAGAACGAGCTCACCTCTAAATTGAGTTGACGCATTCGAGCCCGGGTTATTGGACCTTGCATGACAGTTGGAGGATCAGCGGGTACATCCAAAGGAGTGATGTCCTCATCAAAAATTCTAGTGCCCATGTGGTGCAGAAAAATTCTCAAAACTCTTACTAGAAGAAATTCTAGTAAGAAGTCAAACAAAAGAACACTACACCTTTTAAGAAGAAGAAGAACAAAGAAAATGGAAATTGTTTCTTTTGTGGCAAGCCTGGGCATTATGCTAAGAATTGCCTGAATGGCAAGTGGGAGCCCAAAAAGAAATCTGCAAACATGATTGAGGCTGAAGGAGGAACATCAGGGTATGTTAATTTATTACATATAGTTCTTTCAGTTTTTCATTCACCTAATTAGTGGGTAGATACAGGGGCTAATATTCATGTATGTGCTGATATTTCTTTGCTTTCTTCTTATCAGGTCGGGCAAACTTCCTCCTTGTTGGTGGGGAATGGGGTGCGTGCGGCTGTACGTGGTGTTGGTACGGTCAATCTGAAGCTTATTTCGGGAAAGACCGTGCAGCTAAATAATGTGCAGCATGTCCCCTCAACAAGGAAGAATTTGATTAGTGGTTCTCTATTATGTTGTGATGGTTATAAACTTTTGTTTGAGTCGAATAAGTGCGTACTTTCTAAGTATGAAACTTTTGTTGGAAAAGGCTATGAGAGCGGAGGCTTGTTCCGCTTGTCTTTAAATGATGCATGTGTTAATTCTGTGAACCATGTGAGCTAGGTTAATGAGACAAATGTTTGGCATTCGCGCTTATGTCATATTAATTTTGGTTGTATGACTCGCTTAGCTAGTTTAAATTTAATCTTGAAATTTGATTTGGTCAAAGGTTCTAAATGACATGTATGTATTGAATCAAAACAACCTCACAAGCCTCATAAGGCTGCTGCGGCGAGAGACTTGGCACGACTAGAGCTAATTCATTTCGATCTGTGCGAAATGAATGGACTGAGTTAACCAAAGGTGGCAAAAGGTATTTTATAACGTTTATAGACGATTGCACTAGATTTTGCCATGTGTATTTACTAAAATCAAAAGATGAAGTGTTGTATTATTTTAAGATCTATAAAGCTAAAGTAGAAAACCAACTTGAGAAGAACATCAAACGGTTGTGAACTGATCACGTTGGAGAATATTTATCAAATGATTTTTTTGAGTTTTGTGCGGAGCATGTGATTATTCATGAGAGGACACCGCCTTACTCACCACAATCCAATGGGATTATCGAGAGAAAGAACTGCACTCTAACTAAGTTGGTTAACACCATATTTGAGACAGTGGGACTATCTAAGGAATGGTGTGGTGAGGCAATATTGATAGCATGTCATGTCCTGAATAGAGTGCCCACTAAAAACAAAAAAATTACACCATTCGAGGAATGGGAGAAGAAGAGATTAAATCTCCCTTACCTGTGAACATGGGGTTGTTTGGCAAAGGTAAATGTGCTAATTAACAAGAAGCGAAAAGCTTGGACCAAAAATTGTTGATTGTGTCTTTCTTGGTTATGCTATTCACAGCCGTGGGTTATAGATTTTTAATAATAAATTCTAGAGTTCCTGATGTGAATGTTGGTACTATCATAAAATCTAGAGATGCTATATTTTTTGAGAATGAGTTTTCTATGAAGAATACACCTGGCACTTCTAGTCATGATTCTATTTTATTATCTGAGACACATGAACCGGTAATACAAACTGATGTTGAAACCCATGAAGAGAATCTAGAGGAGGATAATAATATAGTCACTCGAAAGAGTAAGAGACGGAGGACTGCTCGGTGAAGACTATATTATATTCCTTGTGGATGATACTCCTAAGACCATAGAAGAGGCATATTCATCTCTTGATGCTGACTTATGGAAGGAAGTTGTTCAGAGTGAGATGGACTCTATTATGTCTAATGGAACTTGAGAGGTGGTTAATCGTCCTTATGGGTGCAAACCCGTGGGATGTAAATGGGTGTTAAAGAAAAAGCTTAGTCCTGACGGTACTATTGAGAAGTACAAAATGAGGCTTGTAGTAAAGGGCTATACACAGAAAGAAGGTGAAGATTATTTTGATACTTATTCACCTATTACCTGTTTGACGACTATATGAGTGCTACTTTTCTTGGCTGCTCGCATGGTCTTCTCGTTCATCAGATGGATGTTAAGACAACTTTCTTGAATGGAGAGCTTGAGGAAAAGATCTATATGGATCAGCTGGATGCATTTATAGCAAAGGGTCAAGAGGGAAAGGTGTGTAAGTTATTGAAATCTTTGTATGGTCTAAAACAAGCACCTAAGCGGTGGCCTGAGAAGTTCGATAGAACTTTGACATCAGCAGGCTTTGTTGTGAACGAAGTTGATAAATGTGTATATTATCAGTATGTTGGAGGAGAAGGTGTGATCTTGTGCTTATATATGGATGATATACTACTTTTTAGAAATAATGTTAATGTGATCAAGGAAGTGAAAGATTTTTTATCTAGTAACTTTGAATTGAAAGATTTGGGTGAGGCTGATGTTATTCTTAACATAAAACTACTGAGAGAAGAAAATGGTGGGGTAACACTTATGCAATCCCACTACGTGGAAAAGGTGCTGAATCGCTTTGGATATAATAATTGCACGCCTGCTCCAACTCCTATGACCCAAGTGTCCTATTAAGGAAAAATCGAAGAATAGCACGGGATCAATTGAGATATTCTCAAATAATTAGATCGCTTATGTATTTAGCTAGCACAACAAGATCTGACATCTCATTTGCTATGAGCAAACTCAGCCAGTTTGTTTCAAATCCAGGAGGTGATCATTGGCATGCTCTTGAGAGGGTATTGCGCTATCTCAAAGGGACCATGAGCTGTGGCATTCACTATACCGGGTATCTGAGGGTACTAGAGGGTTATTGTGATGCAAATTGGATATCTGATGCTGATGAGATTTACGCCACAAATGGATATGTGTTCTCACTTGGAGGTGGCGCTTTCATGGAAGTCTTGCAAGTAGACTGTCTTAACGTGGTCTACAATGGAAGCAAAACTCACAACACTAGATACTGCCTTGTTGAAGCTGAGTGGCTTCGTGAACTCCTTATGGATTTACCGGTGGTTGAAAAACCAATACCGGTTATTTCCATGAATCGTGATAATCAGACTGTGATAATCAAAGTGAACAGTTTTAGGGATAACATGAAGTCTACAAGGCTTGTGAAGAGGCGGCTAAAATCTGTTAGAAAACTGAGAAACTCCAGAGTATTTGTGTTGGACTATGTCCATATATCTAAGAATTACAAAGGATCAGTCACGCAATGTGATAGATGGTGCATCGAGGGAGATGGGCTTGAGACCCCCTTGAGGTAATTAACCTGTCCTATGTGATCGGTGATCCCATGAAGTAGGATGGTGAAACAAACTAGTGGGTGACCGATGGAGAAACCCCTTATTTTAAGGTCAAAATCGTTATGAGATGCACTGTTTCTTCTATGCTGTATGACAGGATGGTTAATTCCTTAATATATTTGGAGTGGCTTATTTAAGCAGGGATGTTGTCCTATAGAACATTCTAGAAGAAAAACACCTATGTGAGTTTGACTGCTAATCACAATATGTGAGATTAGGGTAATCTCTAGATACTCATGAAAGGCATGGAAATGTGACTTATATGCTTCAAAACAAATGGGATGCTTGTAGCAGCCAAGTACTATGAAAGAACTTTGGTGAAACTTAATTCATACAAAACTGTCAATTTAAGGCATAGTCTATTGTTTAGTTGTGGATGTGTGGAGCCTCTGTTCTAGACGGATATTCAACTTAACAGTCTTTCGTCGAAACTCTGGTATATCAAAGATTTGTGGTTTTGAGATTATTTACTATATACCATAGAGTTTGGTGGGGATTGTTGATATATTATGGGCTTGGCCCATATAATATTTAATAAATCAAATAAATTCTATGACATATAATAAATAATGTGCTGATTATGATTTAATATCATATGAGATTTTGATTGAATGGTAACTTAATTTCCATCTTTATTGAGAAGTTGAGAAAAGGACACTGGTGTGCCACACACGTGCGCGCGTGCCGCCGCCGCCGCTGGTCAGGTCGGGCCGTGGGCGTGGCGAGGCGAGGCGAGGCAGGCAGGTCTGTCCCAGTACTTGCACGCACTGAGTCATAGAAGAGTAGGCCTTCGAACGCCTACCGTCTACGAGTTCGTCTGCTCGGATGGAAGGCGACAATCACGTTTTTGGGGAGTGTCACTGCTGGCACGACTACTCGCTACTGGGGATCTTCGTCTCCGGTGATCGACTCTGCTACTCGTCTGCACTATGTCGAGCGGGACGACTACACCAATAGGCACTATGTCTTCAAGTGCATCCGGCTCTGCCGCTGGTTATATTACTGTTAATCCAACCTTTCCCATAAGGTTTTTTGTTTCAATCGCATATATTAGTATGCTCTATATATTTGCCATGATAGGATCACATAAGCACATACATGATGTCACAGACCTTTTGATTATTGATATTTCTAGATTAAATTATTACTGAAATTACCTAAAAATACTAACAGTCTAAGCCGTGGAGGTGAATAATCATGATCGAAGCAGCAGAAATAGTCAGCGCGTCGCCAACGCGAACTGCAGCGTGCTGTCCGAATGCCGCTGCAGGGTCCTCCAGACGACCCGGAAGAGACGTAGTGTTGAGCGAGAGCGTCACGACCCTGATCGGGCATTCTCAGCGGCAGAATTAGGTAGCGGTACCGAAGGCATCCTTCTTGGCCGTGCAGCTTCTTTGGCCGCAGCGTTGTGCGTGCCTGTAATCAGCTTGCATGGTTGAACAGACACCTGGCTTGCTTGCTAGATAGCGTGCACACGTGTTGAATCTCTTGATGCTTCACGCATGTTTCTGTACGTGTATGTTTCCAGTAGCTAACTCGCTGGCTCATCATTCATGTACTTATCAAGATCCCCGACGTGCCGTATAAAATCAGCACCCTGATCCGAATAATATGGAGTAGCTTGATAACACACGTGGCATGCAGTGTCGTCAAAACATAGTAAGCCGGCATGTGCGGCACGTGAATTTTCCTTCAAAGAATTTCAGGTTCACAAGAGTAGTCAGAGTGAAGCCGACTAAGTTGTGGCAATAGCCGAGCCCTGAGCTTAACGCCAACTAAGCCGCGGAGGTGAAGAAACCTCGTCTTGTGGAGCAGTAGCTGAGTAAGGCAGCGCGAAGAGCGTGCCTGATTCAACGATGTAGTGGCTGAGTAAAGCAGCCTGCGAAGGGCGCATACCTAACCCGGTGACGTGGTCCAGATCTGGTCTCCTACAAAGTAAACATACAAAAGTATTGTCGGTGTTTTGAGTAAACACCAACTGATAAATTTATATTTGTTGCGCGTTAGGCCCAGATGGTGTGCTAAAAGACATAAGATTTATACTGGTTCAGGCAGAATGTTCCTACGTCCAGTTTGCTGCTGCTGCTCGTGTTATTAGCACTGAAAGGTTCATAATAGGGGGTACAAACGGTCGAGAGAGGGACAGGTCCCAAGTCTCTGATAGAAAGGTCGAACGGATGCTAAGAGCTTGGATGCTGCTTAGCTATGTGGTGTGATGTATGTGGAATCGATACGTCTCCTTAGTGTGGTGCCCTGCCCTCCCTTTTATAGATCAAGGGGGAGCAGGGATTACAGATGGGAGAAAGAGGAAAAACTAGAGGCAGAGAAGGTCCTTCGAAGGTGCCAGGTCTTTCTTTTCCTTTGAGCCTGCCCTGCTGACATGGCAGACGGTGCCAGGGATAGCACGTTCGCTGATCCTGATAGGGCTATGCTCTGGCTTCATTCAGCAAGTGGTCATGTCCCATCCTACTCCAACGGATGGTGCGGCGTGCCAGGGCGCCGAGCCATGACCCTACGGGGAGCAGATGACATAGAGGCCCCACATTCGTTACCATAGATGACATGAGTTTTCTCCTAGACCGTAGTGGTTGTCGTATGTTTTCGTTAGGATTCGTGTCCGAGGGCAATTGCTAGCGCCCATAACACTATATGACAAATGTCGACGCCCACAACATTGTTCGGGCTCTGACATGCCTGGAAGGGCTCAAAACGCTTGTCTGGTCATATCCTGATGGTACTTCCCTGCAGGTGTGCAGGGTATGGCCCTCGATATTGCGGTTGACTTGAGTGCCCCGCCTTATCTGCATGCACAGTTATGAAGGAGTAGCGCATAGACGTCGGGCGAGGCGGAGTCTGCCCTGGACGTCGGGCGAGGTAGAGCCTGCCCTCGGATGTCGGGCGAGGCAGAGTCTCCCTGGTCGTCTAGCGAGGCGGAGCCTGCCCTCAGACGTCGGGCGGGGTGGAGCCCAGCCCTCAAACGTCGGGCGAGGTGGAGCCTGTCCTCGGATGTCGGGCGAGGTGGAGCCAGCCCTGAGGGGTCGGGCGAGGTGGAGCCAGCCCTGAGGGGTCGGGCGAGGCGAAGCCAGCCTTTGGACGTTTGGGCAAGAAGCGTAGTTGCGTTCTTGTCTGTTCGGAAGCGTCAACGTTTGATGGTTATTAGCTCCTCCTCTTTGGGTACCTGATGAGGACATCATTGGCTCAAATATGACCATGCCAACCACTTCTATACCAAAGGTGCAACCATTCTATATGAGGCTTATCATTGATGCATTTGATGAATTGATGCTGCACCATGATGTGTGTTCATTCTCATTTTTAGAATTACTTACATGGATCAAGGGAAGGTTTGATTGCATATGGAAAGCATGGAAGGTTAATGAAGTTGATTGGGGACCAAATCCAAGTATTCCTAACGTCCTCCGCTAGGCCACCACGTCACTTTGGTTCCAAGGACAGAAAGAGTCCAAGTCCAACACGTTTTGGAAGTTGAATTCGGACTGCAAAATAGTCCCAAATTGCGACGGTCACCACAACTTCATATGGACTCCGATTGGGACGTTCTAGCACTTTTTGGAAAGCTTATCAAGTCTATTTTCCAATGGATCTGGACTCATGGCTATATCTTATCCGATGCTTCTGCAGTCATCGTTTCAACGCTGGGACCTTTTCTGCCTTTGGTGCTGCATCACCCTATTTTGGGCCGATGGTCCATGTATCAAGTTGGGTCCATTAGGGACGCGTCCTAGGGTTGGAGAACGACCCCAACACCCCCCCTGGTTGTTCCCCTAGGTATTAATAAGGATTAGAGCCGCCACAAACAGATTGGGTTTTTGTTTAGATCAAGTTTAGCCATTGCTACTTCCTTGTAGACGCGTGTGTCGACTAGACCATCCGTTCTACTCGATTCAGAACCCCAACTTTGTGATTTCAGATTGGTTTTCATCTCCATATTTGCAATTGAGTTGCTTGTTCTACTTGTTCTTGCTTGTTCCTCGATTGCTTGCAGGAATTACCCTAGTGGTTTGGTTGATTGTGCTCCACAAGATCGCGACGGCTGTTGGAGGTGGTGTATCGGTTGCTATGGCGCAGTCTTGGAAGGCTGTAGTCGGGCCGTGAACGTCATCTCCATCCACCAAATCGAGTTGTCTCATGCCTCTCATTGAAAGATCATCCATAAACCCTAGCGGGTTCATATCAGTTGGTAATCAGAGCAAGGTTTATCGGTGAGAGACTTCGAATCCTTCGCTGTTTTTTAATTTTTCCTATAGTCTAGAAAAGCCAAAAAAAGTAGATTCGTTTACCCACAATCCTATAAACCCTTTGAGCCTTTGCTAGCGCTGCTTAGTTAGGGCTTGCTGAGTTTTCAGTTGCATTGGTTGTGTCGAGTTGCTGGTCTTAGTGTCTATTCCTTTAGAGTTTTGAGTTCTATCACGTTTTAGTCACCACGAGATCCACCATCACCATATACATTGTTGCTATGTTTCTACCACCACGGATCCATATGATGCCGGATTTGGGAGTTTAAATATAATCTGGAAACTTGAAGTTGTCTTCTTTCCAACAGATCTGACCTTGCAGCAAAATTCGATCTGAGCACTCCACAATCATCTTAGAGATTTCAGCATCTGCGGTATTAACAAGAGTTGTTAAATCTGAATTCGAAGGGGCTATGTATAATAGCCTTATTGTTTGGGTTGTCATAGTACCAAATAAAGCATTTAGGCCTCTGCAAAAAAAGAAAAAGAAGAAAAAAAGAAAGAAAAAGACAAGAGAAGGAGAAGAAAGAAGGGGCTGAGTCTGTTGTTTTCTTCATGCTGTGCTAGTTGCTCTTTTTCAGTGACTACCTTTGTGCCTAGGCTCACGTCTCTAGCAAGGTTTAGCCTAGAACCAGCACAGTACCGCCATTGAATGATTATTCAGCTTGCTTTTGTGACTAACATGGTGCTAGTACTTCCTTGCTTTAGCCCACCTATAGCTCCACATATTTTGACTACAGCTTGACAGTTTGTTTTGTTGTTGCGGCACCGATACACTTCGCTCCACGGTTGCAGACTTGTTGGTTGCCGTCACCTCCTGTTTGGCTTGGTAAGAACTTGTAAGGGCTTGTTTTAACAAGTTGAGTTTGAGAGAATTACAACCGACACATCCTAGTAGTTGATAGGAGGATACATATTATTTTTGTGTTTCTTGTTTTCTACTAATCATGGCATGTGATATGGAGATTTTTGAGCTATTGAAACTAGACCCTCATATTCAGGATGTCATTCAACACTTGCCGTTATATGATGGTAAGTTTGATCCTCAAGCTTACATTGATTGGGAGTTAAAAGTAGACAATGAATTTGATGAGCATGACCTGTCCGAGAAACAAAAGATTCGTATTGCCTCTAATATTTTGATTGAATATGCTTTGCTAGAATGGAAACACATTTGTAGGCACAACAAAGTTCCAGAATCTTGGAAAGACTTCAAATTTCTTTTTAGAGATGCATTCGTTCCTGCATATTATGTTGATTATTTGCTTGCAAAATTAGACAACTTGAAGCAGGGTAGTAAGACTGTGAAACAATACTACCATAATTTTAAGATTTGTATCATGTTTGGTGGATTGGATGAATGCATGGAAGATGTTATGAGTAGATTCATGAGAGGGCTCAATTCTGAAATTCGAACCTTGTTAATTAGCAAATCATATTGCCATATTGGTCAATTGTTTTGTCTGGCTCTCAATGCTGAAAAAGAGATTCTATTATCTGTGAATACTTGCCAGAATGATATGACCCATAATGTCCAAAATTTGTCCACTCTGCATGCTAATGAAGAGCAACAAATAGTGGAACCCACTACTGATTTTCCTTTGTCACAAAATGAATTACTCGCTGTTCCTTGTGACAAAGAGGACTTGTGTGCTGATGATTCTTTTACTTCTATGCCACAAGTAGCGAATAAGTGTGATACTTTTGGTTTGGAACCATATAAATGTGCTGAAGATAAGCTTTTTCATCCTATTACATGTGCACAAGATGAACTGAATTTGATGTCCTCTTTAAATACTTTGGGTTATATTGAATTTGATATTCTATGTAATCTAAATTGTCTAAAAGAGAAACTTAAATTTGATTCTAGTTTGCCGAGTTTTAATCATTGTTCGCTTCATGCAATTGGCAAATATGACAGCAAAGGAGAATATTTGGTGCATAAAGTTTATATTTGCTCTAATCTGAAATATCCTTTTGGGCCACAATACCATGATCAAATTGAGGGCTGCACTAACACTAATGATGTCTTGCAAAGTTTTCCTAGTTTTTCCCATATGCAACAGGATAAATATCAAGAAGGGGAGCACGGTTCACTTTTACGTACAACACATACTCCAACAAAGGTCAAACCGAGGACGGTTTGCAGTCAAGAAGGGGAGAATGATGAGGACATCATTGGCTCAAATATGACCATGCCAACCACTTCTATACCAAAGGTGCAACCATTCTATATGAGGCTTATCATTGATGCATTTGATGAATTGATGCTGCACCATGATGTGTGTTCATTCTCATTTTTAGAATTACTTACATGGATCAAGGGAAGGTTTGATTGCATATGGAAAGCATGGAAGGTTAATGAAGTTGATTGGGGACCAAATCCAAGTATTCCTAACGTCCTCCGCTAGGCCACCACGTCACTTTGGTTCCAAGGACAGAAAGAGTCCAAGTCCAACACGTTTTGGAAGTTGAATTCGGACTGCAAAATAGTCCCAAATTGCGACGGTCACCACAACTTCATATGGACTCCGATTGGGACGTTCTAGCACTTTTTGGAAAGCTTATCAAGTCTATTTTCCAACGGATCTGGACTCATGGCTATATCTTATCCGATGCTTCTGCAGTCATCGTTTCAACGCCGGGACCTTTTCTGCCTTTGGTGCTGCATCACCCTATTTTGGGCCGATGGTCCATGTATCAAGTTGGGTCCATTAGGGACGCGTCCTAGGGTTGGAGAACGACCCCAACTCCCCCCTGGTCGTTCCCCTAGGTATTAATAAGGATTAGAGCCACCACAAACAGATTGGGTTTTTGTTTAGATCAAGTTTAGCCATTGCTACTTCCTTGTAGACGCGTGTGTCGACTAGACCATCCGTTCTACCCGATTCAGAACCCCAACTTTGTGATTTCAGATTGGTTTTCATCTCCATATTTGCAATTCAGTTGCTTGTTCTACTTGTTCTTGCTTGTTCCTCGATTGCTTGCAGGAATTACCCTAGTGGTTTGGTTGATCGTGCTCCACAAGATCGCGACGGCTGTTGGAGGTGGTGTATCGGTTGCTAAGGCGCAGTCTTGGAAGGTTGTAGTCGGGCCGTGAATGTCGTCTCCATCCACCAAATCGAGTTGTCTCACGCCTCTCATCGAAAGATCATCCATAAACCCTAGCGGGTTCATATCAGTACCTCAGTATTCGGTCCACGACAGTAGCCCCTGAGCCCCCGGGTGATTCGGATAGAATCGCCCGAGGGGTATTTGGATTCGCCAGAGGGTGCGCGCGAGCGCACTCGTCGGGTGTAGCCCCCGGGTGATTCAGATAGAATCGTCCGGGAGGTATTTCGATTCGCTAGAGGGTGCGCGCGAGCGCACCCATCGGGTGTAGCCCCCGAGCCCCCGGGTGATTCGGATACAACCACCCGGGGGGGTATTTTGGACCCTTCGCGGGTATGGCAATGAGATTTGGTGGCTTTGCTAGCCGGATAGCTTAACGGGAACCCTGGTATCCCATTCGCGGGGATTCGTCTAGGGTTAGCCCGGTTGAGACTCGATCGTGGATCAAGACTCCCTTGAGGCTCGTGTGCCTAGGTTTTGGCCACTCGTGGGCCTATCCTTTGTCATAAGGTTGCCTTGGGACGGTCGTTGAAACCGTTGATGGGCTAGTCCCTTGAACTCCTAGGCCTAGGTAGGCTGGAGGAACGCTTTTTGACTTATATCCTTTCACTGGTAAAGAGTCATGGTCTGCCCAGGAAGGCAAAACGTTCGGCGCGACTTTGGCGGGAAAGGATAGGGATTGGGGTTGCATATCTTGCGTGGTGAAGCGGTGATGAATCGTGGTAGGTGCGAAGATCTAGGCGGATGGTTGCCTTCCTCGCATCCATCGCCCCTATAAAACCAAAGGGTTCGCCCCTAGGGTTTCGCACATTGCCTCCTTGCCTTTGCATCTACAACCTCCACCGCCAATTCACCTAAGCTTCTTGCATCTGTAACTCCACCGCCGTTAAGTTTGCATCCATCCACCCCAATCGTTCAATGGAGTCGTGGTGTAGATTCGATGTCACCCTCCAGCGCCTGGAGGGCCTCGTTTGCCACAGCCTTCGTTGCGCGTGGACTGTCGCCGAGGAGTGGTGGCTGCCCAGCAATGAGGATGCGCCGTCACCACCTAAAGGCTACATTGTGTCCTTTGCTCACTTCCACGAGCGGGGATTCGCCACCCCCACCAAGTTCCTTCGGGGGCTGCTGAATTACTACAACGTGGAGCTATAGCACCTTACTCTCAATAGGATCCAACACATTGCGGTGTTTGTCACCCTGTGTGAGGGGTTCCTAGGGATTAGTCCCCACTTCGACCTATGGCGGCACTTCTTCACCGTCACCCTCCTCAAGAAGCGGGAGAAGAGACAGGAGCTGAGCGTGCCGATGTAATGCACTGGCATTCAGCTCCACAACAACCGGGTAAACAAATACCCGCTAATGCATCTGTCGACCTCCAATAAGGGGTGGCATTCGCATTGGTTCTATGTCCAGGACAACGCAACCGCCCCCTTGCCAGCGTTCACTAGGCGCCTCATCGAATAGGTCCCGGAATCGTGGAGGAAGTGGGGGTCCTAGATAAAGACAAGAAGAAGATCTAGGACCACCTTGCCGCCATCCGCATCCTAAAGGAGAGGGGTGTGAAGGGGTTAGGGATCATCAGCACCTACCACTTGCGGAGAGTGGCACGCGCTTCCCCTGCACATGATGGCGCCTGGGGTGTCGCTCGAGGGGACGACGCTCGCCGAGGGAGCTCTCTCTCCCTCCGAAGTGGCGCAACGCATCAAGGAGGCGATGGAGCCTTCGTGGGATAATGCCGGCGCCGCTCTTGATTTTGTGTATCCGGTGCCAGGGCATCTCCCAATGCGTCTGGAACCGGGGTACATTGACTTCGTAAGTCCTCTTTCCCCGTGCCTCCTTTTTAATTGAACTCCCGACCCCTTGATGCTGACATTGGGATAGCGGGACTAGCCGAGGAGATTCACCTTTATGGATCGCTCGGCCCCACTACCAAAGGACCTGCTTGTGGCGGCAGCGATTCATACCATGGCCGAGTGGCAGAAGAAGACGAAGGAGGTCAAGAGGAAGAAGAAGCAACAGAAGTTGCAGGCATAGGAGCAAGGAGAGGAGACAGACAGTGATGACGATGATGATGATGATGAGGTAGATGCTAACACCGAGTGGGATGACCTAGAGAGCGAGGATACGCTAACAGGTACCCACTTGTCTATGCAGGGACCCTTCCTGTTCCATGCAGGGGGGAGTGAGTTCGTGAGGCTGATGAAGACGGGCCAGACTGTTGGCCCATCCCTAGGACTAGTGGAAGCGGGTGGCTCCACCGCCACGCCCGAGGTGCCATTGGAGGGGAGTGGCCCTGCCATCATGCTTTGAGAGGCAGTAGGGGTGGGTGGATCAGCCGCCGCGCTTGAGGTGCTAGTGGAGGGGGCCAGCTCTGCTGCCGTGCCCTAAGAGCGAGGTGCTAACAGAGGGTGGTGGCCCTTCCGCCACACCCCCGGAGGCAAGGGAGGCGAGCCCCTTTGCCCTAGAGCAGGGGGTAGGCTCAAAATGGTCTCACCCCAATGAGGCGAAGCAGGGACTTGGGGGTTCATCCTCCAAATGGCCCCTCCCAACAGGACTAATGTAAGCCACTAGTTCCTCTGCTTTTTCTCTATTTTCATCATGACTCATGCTTTTTGTGTTCTTGCAGCGTCTTGAGGCGGTGTGGTTTTTTGGTGGTGGCGCCCAAGAAGAGCGTTGCCATTCAGGCGAGATGGGGGCCGTCGCCTGATGTCACTCCTATTTCAGGTAGGAGTAGAGCTGATGTTGCGGCCTCGTCGGCCGGTCAGGCGCTGCCCGTGGTGGCGCCCATGCCCACGGCGAGTCAAGCAGATGTCGGGGCTAAAGGAGTGCCCTCGGAGGTCACTGAGAAAATAGTGGCAGAGGTGATTTTGTTGCCTACGTCGGAGCAGACGGAGCTGCTGCTCATGTTTGTGGCACCGTCCATGGTGGGTGTGGCGCCACAAGTCGAGGCCCCAACATCGCAAGTGGAGGTGGGTGCGACAGTGACAAGCTAGGGGCAGCCGGGCACAGCCACGGTGGTGGCCGAGGAAGCGGCGTGATCCGTGCCACCGGCGACCCATGCGACGGCGCCCGAGGCAGGCTGAATGGAGGGGGACATGACCAAAGGGTCCTCGGGCATCATGGCAGTGGTGGAGAGGACCAGCGGGGGTCACCCTTGGCCCTGATGTCGGGGGGTAGCCACTCGCCCATGCGGGGTGAGTCACTGCTCTAGTGGATGGATCCTCGGGACCCAACGTAGATTCTCTTCTCGCTCGACGATGCTATCGAGAGCAGAGAGCAGGAGAGTCTCAATGACGGGATCTTGGCTATGATGGATGTCCTGAACTAGGCCACGAGCGTCCTACGTGACATCATCGTTCCCAATGGCCAGGTATCTGCTTAATCTCCCCTCTCACTTTCGTCTTTCTTCATGTTTTTTGTGTTTTTGACATTGATCTTCTTTTCAGTCCGTTATCGCTCGTAGCTAGGAGAAATCCTGGTTCCTCCACGAGCAGAAGGTGGAATTGGACTGCCTCACCGAGAAGGCTCGGCTACACGAAGATGTTAGCGCCCAGCTTGCTGCCACCCAACAGTGGGTGGCCGAGCTAACTCCCTTGGCCGAGGTGCGTCAGGACACAGAGGACGTCGAGAATTCATTTGATGAACTATCGGAGAGGGCGTGGCGGGATGAGGAGGAAGCCGCTAGATTGTAGAAGGAGCAAGATGAGCTCTCAAGCGAGATGCCAAGGCCTGCCAGTGAGCCTTTGACCTCCTGGCCGAGGTGGAAAAGGAGTGGGAGCTCAAGCTAGGAGCAGAGGAGAGGTATATGGCCCTGTAGTAGAAGGCGAGCCTGGACAGCAAGGTGATAGCCCGGCTACGCAAGGAGTGGGACGAGCTACGCCAGACTGCGGAGAGACTCCGCTTGGAGCATGGCATGGCCCTCGAGGAGCGCAACCAGGCCATCTGAGAGTGCAACGATGCATGTCAGGAGGTCAGTTCCCTCGGGGCCAATCTTGGAACCATGGTAGCCCGAAGGCTAGAGGCCAAGAGCGTTTCCGTCGGGCTATGATGAGCATGATCTCCTGTGTGCTACCGTTGGGGTGGTCTTCGATGACCTAGGGGTGGCGCGGCCAGAGGGAACCAGCTTGCTTACGGCCTCTGCAGTAGACATCATGACGCGGGTGCGCCAGCTTGAGGAGGACACTTTTCACATCGAGATCACCCAAGCCTTTGTTGTTGCCTACTCCCATTATGCGAGAGCATTGACTTGGAGACAATTAGCCTCGGCTTTACGCTTGGCTATGAAGCCTCTGAGCCGGATGAGATTGAGATGGCTATGACTCCTATCACGCGGAACCTGGCGAACAGAATCAAAGACATAGTGCTCCCCTGGAGGAGATAGTTAGTCAAATGGGTCTGATAGACATTATCTGTAATATGTGGACAAGTGTCGGCACTTTTGTGTCTTGAAAACAGATTTGTAATTTCATTTCAACAAATTCATAATTTCGTTTTGTTTGAACTTGCTTTCCTCCATTTTTGTATTAAAAAAAGGTGCTCTTGTAATTTGACCCTTCCGTTTGTTAAGACCGTAGGGCTCGAGGTGTGTAAGAGGGAAACTTCAATTATGCTGGTAAGCAAAATTACCGTAGCTATCGGGGCGTGGGTTTTTTTGTAGTCTAACCAGGCATGCTTGACTATTCATTCCCACAAACCTTGCCGCTAACTTTTAATAGGAGGAAGAGGTCCGACGCAGCAACTGTTTTGAAAAAAGGAGGTATTTATACCTTTATTAGCGCCCGAGTGAGATTCGACCCCTTGTGGTTGCTGGGGTCGAATGTCATTGGAGACCGATGAGAGGATAACAAAACTACTCTTATATTTACACGTACCCCTTCCTTAGGATTTTAGCTATCATTCTGCAACCGTGCATTTGGTCTCCTTGCAAATCCGGCCTTTCCCAAGCCCCCACGCGTGGTAGGGATTCGGTCAAGGGTTGGCTCATTTTTGTGACCATTGTCCCATCCATGGTTTTCGCAACCGGAGGGGTTGAGGTGACGTCACTTGCCTCAGTGGCTCAAGTGACATGCTTGATAAGCTCGCTAACATGGACTTTTGAATGGAATCCAGTCCCATCGCTCGTGACAGGGTCGGCAAAGCCCTCAGGTGGCATTCTGTTGCACCTTAACCCGCCTTCCAACAGATTCTCCTCAATAGAGATTCTATAGGCTCAACTAGAGGCTGGATTGAACGAGAAGGTTGAGATGACCCTATCCGCCTCTATGCGGTCGGGCAAAGGCCGCTAAGGCTCATCTATGTTTTCTCCCCTGGCTATTGTTCGACATGAGGCGGGCATGGGCCCTTCGCGAGCTGGCCTTTGAACCTCGATCTCTCAATCTAGGATTAGGTGGCTCGAACCCCTGAGACCCTTGGGGTCTGATAGGGGTTGGCCATGTTTCATATGTCACCCCATCCTCGATTTTCACAACTAGAGGGGCTGAGCTAATGACACTTGCCTCGACGGCTCGAGTGTTGTGCTCAATGAGCTCGCTAACAGGCATGTTCGAGTGGAATTCGGGTCTGTCATCCATTGACAGGGTCGGCAGAGCCCTCATGTGGCATTCCACTGCTTCTTAACTCGCCTCCCGGCAGATGCTCGAGGCGTTCGATAGGCTCCGATGGCCCGTTGGCCTCTCTTCAATGGAGATTCTTTGGGTTTGGCTCGAGGTTAGAATCGAATGAGAAAGGTCGGGATGTCCTTGTCCGCTTCTGAGTAGGGTCAGGCAAGGCCGCTAGGGCTCATCTTGGTTTTTCTCCCCTAGCTCTGTTTGATGCGAGGTGGCCTCAAGCCCTTCGCAGGCCAGCCTTCAAACCACTATCAGTTGCCGCTCATATCGAATGTGGCGACTACCGCTTTGTGACATGACGCGAAGCGTTGAGATGCAACAATTGCATATGCAACGCTTGGATATATGGGATGAATGCTCGATATAATTGAAATGAAAAGCGAGGGTCAGTGCTGTTACCTTGGTGGCATGAGTGATAGTGAGTTCTTACCAGACATGTTTGTGCAGGGTTTGGGTCCGACGTTTGCGACGGGGCCGGCGTAACCTGCACGAGTATCACAATTTTTCATTTATGTGTCTTGGCAGCGATCCAAGCCATTCGATCAACTTGGGTGACCTAGCAGCTTCTCCTTGAAGGAGATTCCATAGGCCGACCCCTCCGAACCCTTCTCGAGAAGGTGGATGCTAAAGCTTGGGGTGCGAGACAAAGAATTTGATCACGCTGGTGAACAAAAAAATGTAGCCGCTAGGGCGTATGTTCTAGCGGTTCGACCAGTTTTACTCAAAGTTTACACCCACACACCATGCCTTTGGTTTTTAAATGTACAGAGGGGTCGGGCGAAGAGAACGTCTAAATGAGTAGACACTCTCAGTAGCCCCCGAGCGATGTCTGTGCCCCTGCCATTGCAAGGGTTGGAGGCTCGGTAGTGAAATTGATACGTAAAGTAAGTAAATAAGGGTGCTTATCTTTCAGCAGTTGTTTGGTTCCCAAATCCCGTCGCTTGGTGTTCGACTAGGTCATCCGATCTACTTCAGGAGTCCTGTTGGTCTCCGCTTGATGGAGGTTTCGTTGTTGGGCCCTTCTAGGGCCTACCTGGGAAGGCAGAGAGCCGCCTACATGTGGCGCCCAGCATGTGGTAGTGGTGGGCCATGCCTAGGCCATGGCCTATTTGACCAGGCACTGTCTTGTTGAGCAGGGCGTGTCCCATCGGTCAAGACGCGTCCCCTCGTATTCCCATCTGCATTGAATAGGGGAAGGGAGAGGGATTTTTTGCCCCAACCCTTCGCCTTTCTCCAACTGTTGTGTCTCCTCCTTAAATAGGGGAAGGGAGAGGGTTCTCATCCCATTCCTCCACCTATTCTTGAGCTGCTGCCTCCCCTCCTTCTTCCTTCTTGCTGAGTGCATTCGTGCGTCGCGGCGGTTCCTAAGTGAGAGAGGGTAATGTGAGGGAGAGGAGGACTCATAGATCTGTTTGTGAATCCAGAGCATGATGTCTGGCTAGTGGTCATCCAATGTAGATGAGATGGTGCTGGCTGCCTTCACCAAGAAGGGGCCACTTCCACTGAAGGAGGAGGTGCACTAGAGGGTGCTGTGCGTCGCTGACTCCATCACCGTCTGCGAGACCTTCATCGGGATGGAGCCGTTCATAGACTTCCTCCAGCGAATCTTCTCTAAGTGAGCCTTGTCGGTGGGGAAGCCATCTAGGACTACGACGATGGGGGGTTTTGCCCTTGTAGCCGCTCAGGTCAGCTAGTTCATCAAGTTTGATGAGACGTCGGAGACATCCACAAGCCATGGCAGCCATACTTTAGCGGGTAACGTTCCTATCTAGGGGCCACCTTGTCTCGAGGCGCCATTATCAGGGTTGCGGCTGATCATGATGGCATAGTCCCTAGACGCCCCTACGAAGATACCACGGTCAACGACATGGTGCTCGACGTTGTAGACGACGACATCCTTAGGGATCCCACTGAGCGGTAGGACATTGCCGATGGAGAGCATGGTGCGGTGGCCATAGTAGTATTTAGAGTAGAACTGGTCAGCGAATGTAATCATTTAACTTGTGGGGGAGCCCCCGTGTGAATAGTTTTTTGTATTCATGGATACATCAGTTGCTTTTCGTGATAAAATCACTTTGTAAGCGATGAATTTATGCAAAAATGAACAAAGTTCTCAAATTTTGCTACAGCAAACGGCTTTTCAGCTCTTCTCCCGCTTTTTGCAAAAGAGGTTTAGTGCCTTCTGACCCTTCCCATAGTTAAGATCGCAAAAGCTCAGACTATGGGCAAGCCAATTCTAATCATATTGGTGAGCAAAGAGACCGTAGCTATCGGGACATGGGTTTCCCATAGTCCTACCATTTATACTCAGGAATTTATCCTGAATTCCTAGCTCTTAGGACTTACCGTGAGAAAAGAGGGAAAGCATAGAGAATGTTTGTAAGATAAATGTACCCATATCAGCCCTCGAGTGAGGTCCGACCCCTCGCATTTGCAGGGGTCAGATGTCATAAAAGATCAAGGATTTTGATGACAAAACTTGATAGGAGAAAGTATGCATTTATTTAGGGGTAAAAGCGACGTAGCTGCTCAATGTTCCAGGCATTGGTGAAGACCTCGTCGTTGATGGTTTTAAGCTTGTAGGCACCTGGCTAGAGTACTTTTTCAATGATGTATGGCCCCTCCTAGGGCGGGGAGAGCTTATGGCGGTCCTTGTTGCTCTACACGAGGTGGAGAACTAGGTCCCCAATGTTGAAGGCTCGGTCCCACACCCATCGGCTGTGGTACCATCACAATGCCTGTTGGTACTTGGCCGAGCAGAGGAGGGCAACATCATGGGCTTCATCCAGCTGGTCCATGGTGTCTTCGTGGGATGCCTCGGCTCCCTGTTCGTCATATGCTCTGATCCTTGGCGCTCCATAGTCGAGGTCGATTGGGAGGATGGCCTCAAAACCATAGACCATGAAGACAGGCGTGTAGCTGGTGGCCCAACTAGGGGTTGTCCTTAGGCTCCAGAGCACCACGGGGAGCTCGATGACCCATTGTGCGCCAAACTTGTTCAACTGGTTGAAGATCCTAGGCTTGAGGCCCTATAGAACCATGCCGTTTGCGCGCTCGACCTATCCGTTTGTTCGGGGTGCGCGACGGTGGCCCAATCAACCCGGATGTGGTTTTCATCACAGAATCGAAGGAATTTTCTTTCAGTGAACTGCATATCGTTGTCTGTGATGATGGAGTTCGGGACTCCAAAGTGATGGACGATGTCGAGGAAGAACAGTACGGCTTGTTCAGACTTGATCACGGAGATCGGTCGAGCTTCTATCCATTTTGTGAACTTGTCTATGGTGACAAGCAAGTGGGTGTAGCCTCTAGGTGCCTTTTTGAGAGGTCCAACTAGATCGAGCCCCTAGACCATGAAGGGCCACATGATGGGGATCATCTGGAGTGCTTGGGCCGGGAGGTGCATCTACCGAGCATAGTACTGACACCCTTCGCTAGTGCATACGTTCTGCTTGGCGTTGGCTACTGCAGTGGGCCAGTAGAAGCCCTATCGGAATACATTTCCAACCAAGGTTCTAGGTGCGGCGTGGTGACCATAGACCCCACCATGGATATCGCTCAGCAAACGCTTCCCCTGTTCAATGGGGATGTAGCGTTGTAGGATCCTAGTGTGGCTTCGCTTGTAGAGTTCGCTCTCCACAAGAACAAAGGACTTTGCGCGATGTGCGAGCCATCGAGCTTCCATCTTGTCCATCAGCAACATGTCACCGAGGAGGTAGTCAAGGTAGAGAATTCTCTAGTCGATTAGAGGGTTGGGCTCTATTACTAGATCTTGTTCAATCTCCATGACCTCGGGCTCAGACGGGACCATCGGTTGGTTAGCCCCTGAGGCTAGATTGGGCAGACCGTCGTGGGCCTGCTCTGACCCTTCATAGCGCACCGAGGGCTTGTGTTGGTTGCTGGCAAAGACACCTATTGGCACCGACTCTTGGCCGGATGTCGCCTTTGCAAGCGCGTTGGCCGCCTCATTGAGGCGCATCGTGATAGCTTGACTCCTTCATGACTTGGTTGACAACTAGCTGGGAGTCGCCCTAAACATTGAGGCGTCGGATGCCCAACTTGATGGCAATGCGTTGGCCGTTGAGGAGTGCTTCATACTCAGCCACATTATTGGATGAGTGGAAATGGAGACGAACCATGTACCTCATGCATACCCCAAGGGGTGATACGAAGACCAACCCCACACTGACTCCCCTCTTCATCAGCGATCCATCGAAGTACATCATCCAGTACTCTTGATCGACCATCGCCGGTGGCATTTGGACCTCGGTCCATTCTACGATGAAGTCCACCAACACCTGGGATTTGATCGCTGTTTGGGAGGCATACATAATGCCCTAATCCATCAACTCAAGTGCCCATTTCATGGTTCTCCCCATGGCATCCTGGCTTTGCACAACCTCATCGATGGGGAACGACGTCACGATCGTCATCGGGTGTGACTCGAAGTAGTGGCGTAGCTTCCTTTTGGTGATGAGGATGGCATATAGGAGCTTCTAAATTTGGGGTAGCGGGTCTTAGAGTCGGATAGTACCTTGCTGATGAAGTACACATGGCGCTACACCTTGAGGGCGTGCCCCTCTTCTTCCCGCTCCACTATCAGGGTGGCGCTAACCACTTGTGTGGTGGCCGCTATGTATAGCAGAAGAGATTCTCCATTGGTTGGAGGAACCAAGATCGGGGCCCTTGTTAGAAGTAGTTTGAGCATGTCAAGTGCCTCTTGGGCCTCGGATGTCCATTCGAAGCAGTCGGCTTTCTTCAAGAGTCGATAAAGTGGGAGACCTCGTTTGTCGAGGCACGAGATGAATCGGTTGAGTGCGGCGAGGCACCTTGTGACTCACTAGACCCCCTTTATGTTCTGATTCAGGTCCATCCTTGTGATGGCTGACATTTTCTCTGAGTTGGCTTTGATGCCACGCTCGGAGACGATGAAGTCAAGCAACATACCCCTTGGGACCCCAAAAACACACTTCTCAGGATTGAGTTTGATGTCATTGGCTCAGAGTTTTGCAAAGGTCTGCTCAAGATTGGCAATGAGGTGGTCAGCCCATTTGGACTTGACCACGATGTTGTCAACATAGGACTCAATGGTCCGCCCGATGAGGCCCCTGAAACACTTGAGCATAAAACACTGATTTGTAGCCCCAGCGTTCTTCAGACCGAACGGCATTAAGACATAGCAGAACAATCCGAAGGGGGTGATGAAAGATGTTGCAAGCTGGTCAGACTCTTTCATCATGATTTGATGGTACCTAGAGTATGCATCAAGGAAGCAGAGGGTTTCACACCCCGAGATAGAGTCGACTATTTGGTCTATGCGCGCCAAAGGAAACGGATCCTTTGGGCACGCCTTGTTGAGACCCATATAGTCAACACACATCCTCCATTTCTCACTCTTCTTTCATATAAGAACAGGATTGGCTAACCACTTTGGGTGGTATACTTCCTTGATGAACCCGGCTACTAAAAGTTTTGCTATTTTTTCGCCGATGGTCTTGCGTTTCTCCTCATCGAAGTGACGTAGGCATTGCTTCACCGACTTGGAGCCTGGGTGGCTCTTCAAGGTATGCTCGATGACTTCCCTCGGAATGCATGGCATATCCAAGGGTTTTCACACAAAGAAGTCTTTGTTGCCGTGGAGGAAGTCGACGAGCGTGCTTTCCTATTCAGAGAAAAGTGTGGTACCAATGTGCACCGTTTTGCCCTCGGAGCTATCAGGATCTATGAGGACTTCCTTAGAGCCTTCCGCTGGCTCGAAGGACCCGCCCGACTTTTTGGTGTCGGATGCTTCTTCGGTGACCTCCCTCTTGATGGTGGCAAGCTCTCCAGAGGCGATGATTGCTGCGGCATGACCGCAGCACTCGACCTCGCACTCATAGGCGCACTGGAAGGAGGTGCCGATGGTGATAACCTCGCCGGGGCCTGGTATTTTTAGCTTGAAGTATGTATAGTTGGGGACGGCCATGAACTTTGCGTAGCATGGATGTCCCAGGATGGCGTGGAAAGTTCTAGGGAACCCAACCACCTCAAAGGTGAGGGTTTCCATCCTAAAATTGAACTGATCCCCGAATGTAACGGGCAGATCGATCTACCCAAGTAGCATGGCCTACTTTCTAAGCATGATGCCATGGAACGGTGCTCGGGTTGGGTAGAGGCATGTCCGGTCGATGCCCATTTCGTCGAGCGTCTTGGCGTACATGATGTTGAGCCCGCTGCCTCCATCCATTAGTACCTTGGTGAGCCACTTCGGACCGACGATTGGGTCGACCACGAGCGGATATCTCCTCGGATGCGGGATGCTCTCTAGGTGGTCGGTCCGATCGAAGGTTATGGTGGCCTCTGACCACCGAAGGAAGGTAGGCGTGGCTGGTTCGGTCATATAGACCTCGCGGCGTGTGACCTTCTAACGGCATTTGGAGTCATAGGCCGTCGATCCTCTGAAGATCATGAGGCAACCGTCCGGTGTTGGAAAGTCGTCGTCCTTCTCCTCGGCGTCATCCATGGTGGGGGTAGGGTCCTTTCCGTGCTCCCCTTTATTGGAACCTCCGAACAAGAACCACTGCATGAGGCTGCAGTCCTTGTACAGATACTTCACCGGGATGGCATGGTTCGGGCATGGCCCCTCGAGTAGTTTTTTGAAGTGGTTCGGAGTGCCCTCTGTGGGCTTTTGACCACCCTTGCGGTCAGTAGCGGCTACGAGCGAGTCCTCGCGCCGTTGCTTCTTGTTCTTCTTTTTGGCAAAACGATTGGAGGCGCCTTCGCTGGCGCTGTCGTCCCGCCTTTCCTTGCCATCGAGCCGTTCGAAGATCACTCCGACTGCCTCTTCTCCAGAGGCGTGGCTGGTAGTGATGTCTAGGAGTTCCTTGGTGGTTCGCGGGCCCTTGTGTCCTAGCTTATGAACCAGAGACTCGTAGGTAGTCCCAAACAGGAAAGCTCCTATGACGTCGGTGTTGGCGACATTAGGTAGCTCGTTGCATAGCCCAGAGAAGCGCTGGATGTACCCACAGAGGGTCTCTCCGTCCTTCTAACGATAGTTTTTTAGGTCCTAGGGGTTCCTAGGGCGCTTATATATGCCCTAGAAGTTCCCCACAAAGATCTCCCTCAGATCTGCCCAACTTTGGATTGCGTTGGACAGCAGGTGTTCCAACCACTCTCGTGCCGAATCGTCTAAGAATAGTGGAAGGTTGTGGATAATGAAGTCATCATTATCCGTGCCACTGGCTTGGCAAGCAAACCGATAGTCTTTGAGCCATAGTCCAGGGTTTGTTTCCCCAGAGTACTTTGGGATATTGGTAGGTGGTTGGTACCTTGGCGGGAAAGCAGCATTGAGGATGTGATGGCTGAAGGCCTGAGGGCCCGGGAGGCCAGGGCTTGGGCTTCGGTCCTCGCCGCTGTCGTAGCATCCACCACGATGAGGATGATAGCCGCGGTAGGCTCCTTCTCTCGGGTCATCGTAGGTACGTCTGCGGGCGTTGAGGTTGTTGCGTGCGTCGCGGTTGTGGCTGAGACACTGATGTACTAGGACTACGGCACGCTGCCTGCCGCCCTGTGGTGCCTGGTGGACTGATGTGTTCATCTTGGACTACTCAGAGAGCTTGCGTTGGCTGGCGTCTAGCTCGCATCATTGAGACAACGAGCTTTCTACCTGCTACGCCACTGCACGCTCGAGCAGCGTGCGAATCTCATGGTGAGCCCGACGATCCTCGGCCGTTGCGGCCTCTAGAAGGCCTTGGAATAAGGCCACGGCGGCGGTGATGTTCTGGCTTGATTGGGCGAAGCAAGGGAGGGCTTCATCGTCCACGATGATCCTTTGATTCACGTCGCGGGCCATGGCGCATGCGCGCCCACCATCTCTGCGGCGCTCGATCTATCGATCAAGCTCTGCGCATTCCTGCTCAAGCTAGAGTCACGCATCCTCGATCTCCCATTGTTGGGCTTTCAGCTGCTCCACCCTTATTCAAGGTGGGGCCGCTGTCTCCCCTTCGACCTCATCGCCGAGGTTGTCCACCGGGGTAGCCTCCTCCCTAGGAACGCTTTCAACGTGTCCCTCGGGGGTACCTGCCATGAAGCATTCCCGGGAGGGGTGATGTCTCCCCCTACTAGAGTCAGAGTCAGAGGGAAACCCCGGCTCCTCTACGAGGAGGCCGTGGAGAGATTCCGTGACTTGTTCGATCACCCCCACGAACTTGTTGTTCATGGAGAATGGGATCATGCGCTATGCCACAAAGTGGTTGGCGGTTGTCACGGCGTTGCGGAAACCGAACGGAAGCACCATTGGGGCGCTCTGCGTAGGATATTCCGGAGAGAGGGTGAGGCGGCGCGGGCCCTCCCTGGACGGTAGGGGTCCAAGGGAGACGCCGAGCTGGCGCTCAAGCCTCCCGTAGTTGAGGCCGATGGAGGGGAGAGATTGGATGGCGTCATGAGCCAACGCCAACTCTCCTCCCACCATGATGATGAAGTCTAGGTCACCGAAATGCACATGTGCACCCGGGACCTAGCTGATTCCGTGGCTAGCCATTCGTGGCCTGGTGTTTAACATCAGAAAGCGCAAAGGTCCCCTACCTGGCGCGCCAACTGTCGGTGTTTCGAGTAAACACCAACTTGTAAATTTATATTTGTTGCGCGTGAGGCCCGGATGGTGTGCTAAAAGACACAAGGTTTATACTGGTTCGGGCAGAATGTCCCTACGTCCAGTTTGCTGCTGCTGCTCGTGTTATTAGCACTAAAAAGTTCGTAGTAGGGGGTACAAATGGTCGAGAGAGGGACAGGTCCCAAGTCTCTGATGGAAAGGTCGAACAGGTGCTAAGAGCTTGGATGCTGCTTAGCTGTGTGGTGTGATGTATGTGGAATCGTTCCATCTCCTTAGTGGGGTGCCCTACCCTCCCTTTTATAGATCAAGGGGGAGCAGGGATTACAGATGGGAGAAAGAGGAAAAACTAGAGGCAGAGAAGGTCCTTCGAAGGTGTCGGGTCTTCCTTTTCCTTTGTTCCTGCCCGGCTGACATGGTAGACGGTGCCAGGGATAGCACGTTCGCTGATCCTGATAGGGACGTGTCTGGCTTTGTTCAGCAAGTGGTCACGTCCCATCCTACTCCGATGGATGGTGCGGCGCGCCAGGTTGCCGAGCCGCAACCCTATGGGGAGCAGATGACGTAGAGGCCCCACATTCATTACTATAGATGATATGAGTTTCCCCCTGGACCGTAGTGGTTGTCGTATGTTTTCGTCACGATTCGTGTTCGAGGGCAAATGCCGACGCCCATAACACTGTATGACAAATGTCGACGCCCACAACACTGTTCGGGCTCTGACATGCCTGGAAGGGCTCAAAGCGCCTGTCTGGTCATATCCTGATGGTAGTTCCCTGTAGGTGTGTAGGGTATGGTCCTCGATATTGCGGTTGAATTGAGTGCCCCGCCTTATCTGCACGCGCGGTTTTGAAGGAGTAGCACATAGACGTCAGGCGAGACGGAGCCTAGCCCTCGGAGTCGGGCGAGGCGGACCTTGCCCCAGATGTCGGGCGAGGCGGAGCCTGCCCTCGGGGATAGGACGAGGCGGAGCCAGCCTTTGACCATTCGGGCAAGAAGCGTAGTTGTGTTCTTGTCTGTTCGGAAGCATCAACGTTTAATGGTTATTAGCTCCTTCTCTTTGGGTGGTATTCGGTCCCCGACAAGTATGTAGTAATTGATATACATGATATCAAGTAGGGAGCGAGTCCCAGCATTATGAAATGCATATAATTTTTTTCACGTCTTCTCTTGCTAGGCCATGTAATTTTCTCGATAAGTAGCCTGTTACGTTTAAGCACCTATCCTGAGAGCTAGGTTTCACTGATTAAGACATGGGCTACCCGAGTAAATTAACAACCGTTAAAAAAAGACTAGAACAGTTGGACTGCACGAAAAAGGAGAATTTTTTTTGCATCTTGCTCTTGCTAGGCCATGTAATTTTCATGGGTAGGTAGCCTGTTACGTTTAAGCACATGTCCTGAGAGCTAGGTTTTACGGATTAAGGCGTATGCTACCCATATAAATTAACAATGGTTAAGAGTAGACTAGAAAAAAGAGAGCACGCACGGAGTGCACAGGTGTGATCCCAACTACAAGTTCGGAGCTATATGAAAAAAAATAGAGCCACGAAGGCACATGGATAAAATCCAGAGATGATTAGAGAATATTAAAAAAAAATAAAACCTGACTTAGCTTAATTGACAGTCGTATGGAACCATCAGCGTGCCGCGGAGTGATAAGGCCACGAGCGTCATCTTGACCTTTGCGGCGAGCAGTCGTACACCACGGGCGAGTAGTCGGCCGACCCCGATTAGTGGGGGGTGGGGGGGGTGTGGGGGGGGGGGGGGGGGGGGGGGGTGTGGTTGACGATAAAGTAAACCAGTCCGCCGATTGGCACATTGAGCACTCGTCCCCGACGGGGTCCTGAACACCCAGAACTCGTTCCAGAGTACCTCTAAGTCGACCCGAGTAGTTTGGGAAAGCATCCGATTAGCTAGCTTGTACGGACTTCGTTGCTTGCTTGTTGGCTGATGTCTTGCATCTCTGTATGCGTTCGTACTTGTATGCACGCAGATCCGTATAAGCACATGCAAGCTGCGTATCTTGATTACTTTAATTAGCTTCGAATGGCTCTCACTGCTACTGTGCTACATATCTAACATTCACCGCCGGATTTATCACTGTCTGATTTTAAAAAACCGGCGAGGCACATCACTACTGGTTTTTTTACATATCTGCCAGTGACAGGACTAATCGACATTGATATTGGATCATCAACTGTCGGTTTGTAGCTAACATCGACACTGATACTATCACTGTTGGTTCTAGCCACGAACTGGCACTCGGTTTTTTGAACCGACAGTGATATGGTACAACAAAACATTTATAACCTTCTCATATGATGTCCGACGAAGACAGACTTTATATGAAAATTGTAGTACTCGACAACATCTACAACTTTATTGTTCAAACTTTTTGACTTGAGATCGTTTAGATGTCCAAATATACACCACAAAAGTTTATAGAGTTAATACCAAAGGAGTCCATATACTCTATAGTCATAAGTGAGTGTGCAGTAGTAGTTAAGGATATCGGATGGAGAAGTGACCAAAATAAAAGTTGTAGATATTAAAAAGTTATGCAACTTTGTAGTTTACAAGTTTTTTATTTGAAGTCGTTATGATGTCACTCTATTTGATTCGCAAGATTTCATAGAAGTTAATACCAACTAAAAACATATGTTCGATGGTCATAAGTGAGTGTGTAGTGGTATTTGAGAACCTCGGATGGAGAAGCAACTAAAATAAAAGTTAAAGATCTCGAAAAGCTATGCAACTTTGTAGTTGACAACTTTTTCATTTGAAACCATTTATCTAACGAAAATTATGTTTGATTTCTCAAATTTAAAATTTGAATTTTTCAAACAATCTCGGATGGAGAAACACCCAAAACAAAAGTTGTAGACCACGAAAAGTTGTGCAACTTTGCAGTTGACAACTTTTTAATTTGAAATCATTTATCCAACAAAAATCACGGTTGAATTTTCTCACATTTGAAATTCAAATTCTTCAAATGACCTTGGATGGAGAAATGACAAAAACCAAAGTTGTAGATCTTGAAAAGTTGTAAAACTTTGTAGTTGACTATTTTTTCATTTGAAATCGTTTAGGGTCCCAAATACTCATTTTAAAATAAGATGAACATAAAATGGCTAGGACGAATATCTCATTTGGACACAAGCATATCACAGGTGGAGTGGTTAGGGGCTGGAAACACGAAGCGGGAGGTCAGGGGTTTGAGCGCTAGTGGCCACGAAGCGCGTGAAAAATTGTGTGACTTGTGACTTGAGACATGCGACCCAGTTGTTGTCTAGTGGGATCTCTCCTGGTATAAAAAAATTCCTATTTTTTCAGCCTATTTTTATGTTTTTCTGGAAACCACATCAGTGGCGTTTCTTATGAACCGGCAGTGATGTCAACCCCATCACTGCCGGTATACCAGTATCGGTTTAAATTCCGGTAGTGAAGAGGGATTTTGAATCGACAGTAATGTGAAGAACCGGGGTAGTGTCTGTCGATCCCACGTCATCTTCACTTGTTTGCTATTGTTCGGCTCCTAATCCGACTAGAACTCATCCACCAGAGCTCGTCTCGGACATGGCCTCATTTGCTTGATTGTTTGCTTGTGGCCAGGTCCGTCGGGAGATAGCCAGCAAACCTGACTCGAGTTCGACCTGCCAGTACGTCGATGTCGGTATGGGCCAGAGTTATTATGTTTATGTTTAGTGATAATAAAGGGCTAAGCAATACTAGTGTGCCTGTTTGTGGGGACAACATTTTATTATGGTCAATGATGAAATTTGAATATGAAATCCCTGTAGATATTTTGAAATGGTGAAATTAAATTTGTGATTATGCTCGATTATGATTAAATGTTCATTGTTGAATTGGGTGTTGCTATCACATTTAATTGTGACATGATCCTTCTCATCTGCAATTCTATTTGGAACATGCTAGTGTCAAACATTAGCGTGCTAACTAATGGAATTTTCTTTGTTTTGTTTCATATGTTACTAGGGTTTAAGACTTTAGTTTGTTTACCTGGAAGATAATATGATTAGAATTGCAATATTGGACGGGTAATATGTGAGAAGATAATAGGACTAGAGAGCACGATTGGTGATAAAATGGTACACCTCATTGAAACTCTATTTGGAGCTTGCTGGAGTCACTACGCCAGATTTGCACATCACTGCCGGTCTCATCACTGTCGGATTTGTGAGAACCGACAGAGATGTACCTTCACTGTCGGTTATGAGCTTAAAAATGAAAAAATGATTGGTGCTGGGCTAAAACTGGCAGTGAAGGACCACATCACTGCCGGCTTTTGTCTTGAACCGGCAGTGTTTTGACGGGCACTCATCACTGCCGGTTTAAGCCAAGAGCCGACAGTGATTGGGTACTATCACTGTCGGTTCTAGCCAAGAACCACGGTGATAAGCCTACAACACAAAAATACTGCAGCCGTCCTCTCCTTCATCCTCTCTTCCATACCAAGAACAGAGACGCGCGTTTGGACCCTTCCCTCCATTGTTGCGTCTGCTCTTCACCATGAAGCTAGTGCTTGGATTTTGAAGAATGGCTTGATCTTTTTGCTTTAAGGTTAGTAAGAAACATCCACTCCTTTGATTTTGTTGCTTAATTAGCTTTGTTTTGATGGCTACATTGCTTGATTCTCATTCTAGTTCTTTCTCCATTCTAGAGAGCACTTTTCCAATTGGACATTTGTACAAGGCTCAAATTATGGTGAATCCATCATCCAAAAGGTTGGTGTCTATGAACACATTTAAATTCCTAGCTAATTATTCCATGGTGGTCAAGATCATCATTATTAGTATGTGATGCTATAATTAGTTCTTAGAAGTAGAGTAGAATAGTTGTTCTTCAATATTGTGCAATAATTGTTTTTACTACGATTTTCAATTTACAGGGCCGGGGCTACTAATTTCGATTTTTAAATAATTAGTGTACAATAATGTTTTCCAAAAATGGTACTTTCGAGCTATAATTGTTGTTCATGAAGCTCGATTTCTTATTAATTCTTTGTAATTACTGTCTCATTATTTTTTGTGCAGAGATGGATCGAGAATGGATGCATCTGTCCTGAACGGACAAGCGGTACATGCATGGCGTCAACCAGTTTATCACCGATGCCAAAGCCCATGCTGGGAATGGGAACCCTATGTTCTACCCATGCAAAGATTGCAAGAATCATATGAACTTTCGTCAAATTGAGTCTATACGATCGCACTTGATTACTAGGGGGTTCATGCCAAACTATACGATATGGACTATGCATGGCGAGGTTAGTGTGAATGTTCTGCAGGGAAATGATGATGATGTGGACATGCCTGACGTAGCCATCCACGATGCTGACGAGGAACCCAGTGTCAACACGGAACCTATGGCCACAGTTAATAATGTGTTTAGGAACACACTAGCTGACGGCACTGAGAATAACGATAGCATTTCTCAGTTGCTATGTAATGTAGAGACCGGATGTCTTAGTGAAAGACAGCTGAGAAAGCTAGAGAAAATAAGACAAGATGGCAAAACACCATTGTATAGGAATTATCCAATGAGCAAACTGGAAGCTGACATCATGTTGTTAGAGTTCAAATCGACAAACAAATTGAGTGATAAAGGCTTTGATCAGTTGTTAAGTATAATAAGGAAAATGCTCCTAGAAAAAAATGAGTTGCCAGAAAAGACATACTTGGCCAAGCAAATGATCTGCCCCATCGGCCTCGAGGTTGAAAAAATCCACGCATGTTCCAATGATTGCATATTATACCGTGGAGAAAAATACAAAGACTTGGACTAGTGCCCCAAGTGTGAAGCTCCATGGTACAAGAAAGGGCCGTCAGATGAGGGTACCAAGACCAGAGGAGGTCCCATAAAGGTCGTTTGGTATTTTTCTATAGCTCCTCGGGTGCATAGGCTGTTTGCATGTGCAAAATTAGCCAGGCTGTTGCGCTGTCATGGCGAAGAGCGTAAGAAAGATACAATGATGAGGCACCCCGCCGATGGGCATGATTGGAGGACTGTCAATACTATGTTCTATAAGGACATCGGTGGAGAGGTAAGGCACCTTTGGTTTGCTTTGAGCACAGATGGGATGAATCCTTTCGACTAGGTTAGAAGCAATCATAGCACCTGGCCAGTGATGCTCTGTATATAAACCTTCCACCTTAGGTCTGTATGAAGTGGTCGTACATCTAGATGCCACTACTGATCCAAGGGCCAAGACAACCTAGGAATGACATCGATGTGTTTCTAGAACCAGTGATCGATGAACTAGTGGAGATGTTTAAAAAGGGTGTGCTGGATGTTTGGGACGAGTACAAAAAGGAACATGTCATGATCAAGGGAGTACTTATCACTACAATCACTGACCTACTAGGCTGAGGTTCATTGTCCGGAGAGAAGACAAAAGGCTATACTGGATGCGTCGAGTGCTTGGACGACACCGATGCGGTAAATCTGCCAAATAACTTAAAGATAGTTTATATGGGACACCATAGGTTCCTTCCTAAGGATCACCCTTATCGCAGGAACATAAAAGATTTCAATGGTACTATTGAGAAACGCTTAGCTCCAAAATATCGAGATGGGCCTACAATACTTTGAGAACTCAACAAACTGGAGGTTGTCCATGGGAAGGGGGACAATGCAGTAGCAGCGCCTAATGGGAGCGTTTGGAAGAAACAATCGGTTTTCTGGAAACTACCTTACTGGCTATTTCTGAGTGTACGCCACTGTCTTGATCCCATGCACATCACTAAAAACGTGTGCACTAACACTCTTAACACCTTGATGGACACCGGAGGGACATCGAAGGATTCACTAGCCACACGCCTAGACATGCAACACTTGGGAATCAGGAAGGACCTGCATCCCGTGGAGCTAGAGAACGGCCAGTTTGAACTTCCGGTTACGTCATGGACATTGAAGAAGGAAGAAAAGCGTACGCTTATTTCTTTCTTCAATGAACTCAAAGTCTCGATGGGCTACTGTGTGAACCCGAAGAGGCTAGTGAACATGAGAGAACTCAAGTTCAACTATGGCCCTATGAAGGCCCATGACTGTCATGTCATTATGACTCAGCTGCTCCCTATTGTTCTGCGTGGTATCCTCCCCTTAAAGGTCCACGCCCCAATCATAAAGCTTTGCTCGTTCTTCAACGTGATCTCAAAAAAGGTCATTGATGTGTACACACTAGAGCAGCTGCAGCGGGATATAGCCGAAACTCTCGTTAGGCTTGAGATGCATTTCCCACCGACTTACTTTGATATCTCATTGCATCTGCTCATTTATCTTGTTGACCAAATTAGAGCCCTTGGCCCATTGTACCTGCATCAGATGTTCCCTTTTGAAAGATTGATGAAAGTTTTTAGGAGGTATGTTAGGAACAGATTCAGGCCAGAAGAGGGCATGGTTGAAGGATGGTCAATGGAGGTGGCCATTGTGTTCTGCACATATTATTTGGACATCAAAAGGGTCAAAGTTCTAGAATCTCATCACGAGGGAAGACTATGTGGCAAAGGAACGATCAGGGAGAAATCTGTTATAGTAGACGACCCTGTTTCTTTCAGACAGGCATAGTTTGCTATTCTCCAGCATGCCGAGGGTGTGATACCATACATTGACGAGCATAGGCAATCGCTGCAAACTCTGTATCCGAGCAGGTCACAAGCTTGGCTGGATAAAAAACATAAGGAGGAATTTGTCAGCTGGTTGCGACGTCGCTTGCTTGGAATAAAGTTGGGTAATCAACTGGATGCCTTGGCCAAGGGACCTTCGAGTACATATCTTAAGTACCAAGGATATGAGATCAATGGATTCACATTTTACACAAAAAAACAAGATGGAAAGAGCACATACCAAAATTGTGGTGTTCATTTTGATGCTCACGACGAAAATGGCAATGTGCAGGCGACATACTATAGTTTCATAGAGGAGATATGGGAGCTAGCCTACGGTCCGTTGAAGGCAGCTCTTTTTCGCTATCAGTGGGTCCGGCTCGAGGAAATCAATACTGACAGCGAAGGGTTCACTATCGTTGATCTCACTAAGACCGCATACAGAGACGACCCCTTCGTCCTTACAAGAGATGTTATGCAAGTCTTCTATGTAAGGGACAACAAGACAAAAAGAAGGCTAAAAGTTATCCTAGAAGGGAAAAGGAAGATTGTCGGTGTCGATGGAGTGACGAACGAAGAAGATTACATGGGCTAACAGGAAATGCTTCCATTCGAGACGAACGTACCCCTACCTATCCTTCAAGAGGATGATGAACCTACTTATGTACGAATTGATCACAATGAGGCCCTCATTGTTGATGCACCTAAAGATAGTTAGATTATTGTTAACTATGTAATCATTATGCAGACGTTGTATCAGTAATTCACACTGAATATTTAATTTATATTTTGTGCGCATCTCTACAATTTAATTATTGACTATGTAATCAAATATTAAGATGATGTTCACAAACACTATTATTTGATAATTATAGACTATTAATTAATTATCATACAATTAAATAATCAAGACACAAATTTTTGTGTTATTTTAGAATATAAACTAACGGCATTATTTCTATTAATAAATAAATAAAGAAAAGCAAACTAAGCGAACTCCCTATCCTAGCTCAGCGGTTAAGGCTGCACACTTTATACTCTGAGACCCATGCTCGAATTCCAGGTAGACCAAACTTTTTTGATTTTGTATTTATTATTTAGTAGTGCATTACAACAGGATAAAAGAAAAAGAACAACTAATTCTAACGTAATCCCTATTCTAGCTTAGTGGTTAAGGCTCCAAACTAAGAACCTCGAGACCTAGGATCGAATCCTAGGCTCGGAATTTTTTTATATTTTTTATAAAAAGGCTATGAGACTGTAATTTTTTTATATTTTTTTACTAAAAGGCTACAATGGCAGCAGGGCCCTTCACTGTCGGTTTTGGTTTTAAAACCGGTAGTGATAGCGCTGCGATGGCAGGCTCCAAACCGATAGTCATTTTTTAATATTTTTTACTAAAAGGCTACGATGGCGGCAGGGCCCTTCACTACCGATTTTGGTTTTAAAACCGACAGTGATAACTTCTATCACAGTCGGTTGCTCGAACCGACACAGAAGGCCCAATTCACTGTCGGTTTTTAAACTAAAACCGACAGTGATGTGTAGATGCTCCTCACATGCCAACAGTACTCCCATGACCACAACAGTTGGAACACTGCTCCCACCTGCCCCAACAACTTTAGTTTAGAAATAAAAATGTACCACGACTGCTAGCCCCTATAAAATGGCCCTCGGCCAGGGGCTAGCATCTCCATGCATGTTGGTTTTAGCTAGGCCTTATCAGCCATGATATAATGTTTTCCTCTTACAACAAACCACAGATATCGTTATGTATCGTAGTCCACCAAAATAGTGTACACATGAGGCCACCTTCACTGTCGGTTCTATTTAAAAACCACCAGTGATGTCCATTCCCCCTATATAAAACAAACTCCCGGCCACATACATCGATCCCACCCATTCACGAACTCTCTCAGTCTCCATTCTCATGTTTTACTCTCACTTCTCAAGACATCCACTCTCTCTCTCTACGTGATTTGGTCATAGCTACTGCATTTTTCAATGGTATTGATATGTTGTCTTCTCTAATATTCTATCTATATTCATTTGATCTATATTTATATTCATGTTTCTTTGCATTCTACATTTATATATATTCTTATTCCTTGCATTCGATCTATATTTAATTATGGTGCCACATCAAGAACTAGGTTTCCACCCCGGCGATGAGCCATTCGCTCCTAATGTGGCCATTCCACGGTTCCCTGCTCTAGCTATTGTATGAAATATTTTCCAATATCTTTTGTTTTGTTGATGCTAACAAATAAGTGTAATTAGTTTAATATCATTGTTGCATATATGTCGCAGACTATATCCCCAATAGATTGGCAGCGAACAACACTTAGCTGGTTCTTTATCTCGGACATCGTCAAGAACACGACATCTAATGCAAATGGTCGGCTATGGACATGTGAACTTAGTTTTTTCATCCCTGTTAGGGGTTCAAATCATCGGAACCATATCCATGGGACGGGAATACAGAGCCCAGACATGATAAGCGCCTAATTAAGTGCCATGCACATCTATTTAGAGGCACTTCGACGTATTTGCTATGATGTGCCTGATTTCTCGCACTTCAAGACACTTGCTTTGAATGCTGGTGATATCCTCATCCTGCAAGCAAGCGAATGGTTTGCGAGCTACAACCATGCGGATGTGGTAAAATGGTCACGTATACCTGAGTCATGGTTATTTGTTGTTTATTATTGTAATAACATTCTCTATTTTTTTTCTTTTTCTCTACATGCAGATTGTGCTATAGGACCTTACCTATGCTGCATGTGGCTTGCGGGCCGTTCTAGACCAAGCTACGGAGCAACTCGGGTATGATTAAGACTTCTGCAATTGAAACCTTGGCCAACTCACTATAGAAGGACGCTAGTACTGCATAAGGATTATTAACAGGGCAGTGGTCGTTTAGTAGGTTACATCTATGGCCGACCATTCTTTCGGTATTGTGAGGCACGAGAGAGTGCACTCATACGGGCATTGGACTTCATCGATACAAGCGGATACATAATCCGTGACATCAATTACCATATATGGCTACAGAGGCAAGTTAGTGTGCATGGCCCAAAAGATCCTAGCAGTGATTTCGATAGTAATTAATGTTTATTTAGCTAGGTTTTCAAGGTCGTGGTTTAATTAGGTTCTAATTTTAATATGTATGGCTTTGTGTGTTTAATTATTGTCATATATGTAATTCGTGCAACATTTGTTGGGCAACTAGAAATATACATTCCGGTGTTGTATTGGTCTCAAAATTATTCTCAGGCTTGCATGTGCCACGTGTGAAGGAAACACCAAGTTTGGGATTTTCTGGAGATGTTTGCTACTTTCTGAGGTTTAATTGAATTTCCGCGCGATGACACCTATTAATTATAGGTTGAATTGAGTCTACTCATGAAAAGATCTGGAATGGTGCCAAACCTTTACATAAGCTCTAATGTGCCCTAGGGATAAGAATTTTGTGGAGGTGGATGAAAAAATCTATTGGGTCCATGATGAAATTCACCCTCTTTTCTCATTTGGCACAGAGAAAATAGAAGAAATAAAAAATAATAAAAAAACCTCAGATCTTGTGTGGGGTCTTAATTTGGGTGTACATGCTTGCCCAAAAAATTTCAAGCCATTTCGACATAGGCGGAGTATACATGCTTCAGAGAGGTACATTTGCTTTTTCATCGAACCATGACTATACACATAGATTATCAAGGTTTCTGTGGTTCATAAGCATTCCGGTGTTGTATTGGTCTCAAAATTATTCTCAGGCTTGCACGTGCCATGTGTGAAGGAAACACCAAGTTTGAGATTTTTCAGAGATGGTTTGCTACTTTATGAGGTTTAATTGAATTTTCGCACGACGACACCTATTAATTATAGGTTGAACTAAGTCTACCCACGAAAAGATCCAAAATGGTGCCAAACTTTTACATAGGCTCTAATGTGCCATAGGGATAAAAATTTTGTGGAGGTAGATGAAAAAACTATTAGGTCCAAGATGAAATTCACCCTCTTTTGTCTCATTCAGCACACAGAAAAATATAATAAATAAATAAATGATTAGAAAAAGGTAAGATCATGTGTGGGATCTTAATTTGGGTGTATAAACTTGCCAAAAAAATTCAAGCCATTTCGACATAGGAATACATATGCTTATATTTATTCAGTATATAAAAGAATTTTTTTAATATATATAAACATCACTGTCGGTTAAAAAAACGGCAGTGATGAGAAGAAACCGACAGTGATGCTGGTTATCACTGTCGGTTTATTTTGAAAACCGACAGTGATGCTAGTATAGGATGTGTGTCAAGGTTTATTTATTTTTTTTATTTTTGACCTTTAGACCGCTTAATAAATTATAAAATTAAACCAAAAAAGTGTGCTGCCCAGGATTCGAACACGGGTATTGGGGGCTAAGTTGCGGGGTCTTAACCATTGAGTCAGTATGAGGTATTTGAAAGAAGTGGAAAATATAACGTACTTATGTTGTAACCGCTACACGGCAATCACTGCCGGTTTAAAGAATGGCCCGGCAGTGATATTTCTACAACACTGTCGGTTTATACTTACAACCGGCAGTGATGTACCCCCATCACTGTCGGTTTATAATTAGAACCGGCGGTGATGAGGTCTAGTATAAAAGCACGACGCGGGTTAAAATTATCCAAATTTCAACCCCGCGCCAACCGTTCCCTACCCCGCACTCCTCTTCTTCGACGCTAAAGCCCGTGCACCGCCCCACACCAGAGCACCCGTCCATCACCCCATGCCGGAACACCCGTCCACTGCCCCCCGCGCCGCCATTCCTAGCCCCGAGCTCCTCTTCTTCGACGTCGACGCCCGTGCACCGCCCCACGCTGGAGCACCGCCGAGGCCTTCAAGAGCGCGTGGACAGCTGCTTTCCCACCCCCATGGTGAGTATGTCGCTCACTGCCCGCTAAGTGTTTGATGAAATGCCCCACGGTTGTTGTCTTCCCAATAGCAATCGATTCCTATTCGATTGAGTTACATGCTGTTACTCCTTGGTTTAGCTATCCTTGTATGTACATGTTGTTACATAAACCAATTAGTTTTTCCCTGAAGAGATTATGCTACCTACTGATTTTTTGAGGACCTAGTAATCATGGCCCTAAACTATTTAAGAACCATTAGTGTTATTTGCATGTTGTCACAACAAGTTATTCCCTCGAGTCACAGCTAAGTGACCTTTTGCGCTGTGTGTAGTCTAAGTATTTAAACATTGATCATCAACACCTCTTGACATAGTTAGATTGAATATGTGACAATGATATGAGCATATCTGTCTCGAATAGTAGTTGCATAATGTTATGATATCTCTGTACTTTGTAATTATTGCAAGCAATAGAAACTAGCAGTCAAAGGTACACGTTAATGACTGTGGACGTCTTATTTGTGATGGTAGGGAGTGTTCTGTTTGTGTAAGAGTTAGATAAGAATTTCTGCTCTTGCTTAAGAAATGATAGATTCTTGTCAAATGTGTACAGGTATAATTGCTATAGGTAGAGTGTCAATTGATTTTGATGGAATACATAGCATGCTTAAAAAAGGCATCTATAGATGTTTGTTCTAGAAAAAAAGTTTAAAAACTTTTAAAATTGGCTCGGCAGCAGGTGCAAGTATGATTACTAAACCACATTGGTCTCCGAATAATAAACAGTCCAATTATTGAGGTAATTTTTATCATGTCAAGGATAAAGAACATTAAATAGATTTAGTTTGGCCATACAACTTGAATAATAACTCTTGTTCAGTGAGTTACCATTACCACTTACCACATGCCTAATTTACTTAAATGTATAGGCAACCATGGCATGGTATGTAGTGCATGTTGGTCACATGCCTAGGATTTATCGAACCTGGGAAGATTGATATGCTCAAGTCAATCGCTACCCTGGTAATTTGCACAAAAAATACAACACAGAAGCTGAAGCTTTGAGGGCCTACTATAGTTATCCAGCCTACCTTGCAAACCATGGGCAACCGGCCAACTATGGTCCAATGAATGCAAACCATGGTCATCAGCTGGCACTGGAGATCGAAGAGAAGCCACCCGCCGAAGATGTGAAGATTAGGAGAATTGCTCCTTGGTCTTAGAAAGATGTCATGCTTTTATTTATGGCTATGGTCATCGCTTTTCTTATTTGGAAGTTGATGTAGGCATAGTTTCGTAAAACAGTAGGTGGACTTTGTTGTACGTGGTCAATCAAACAATGAATTTGTTCTAGGTGAACATATGCTATTATTTGACTTTGTTGTATGTGGACTTATTATTAGACTTTGCATTAAACATATTATATATATATGAACATATGCTATTAGTAGTTGTCCGCGGCAAAAACTAACCACGATCGTGTCACAGCCATGACTCATCATCGCCTATTACCCCATCATCGAAGAACAGATCGGCAACAAGAAGCGACTGATATCGCTGGGATAGGAGAGCCGCATGATCCGACAAACGGTGACAGTGTCAATCAGGTCGGTGAGAACGAGCAGCCATGGACCCCGTCCAGCCTGCTCGATCTAGGTCAAAATAACTAAGATGGCCAGGTAACTTTGGTATCATGTGACTATGTAGCCACACATGCTAATCAATTGAGAGGGTCATAGCTTACTTGGTGTCTCTAGCAGGAGCCTCTGCCGACCGAGGAGCCAAAGGGTTCGGGTAGCAGGAAGGCCAGACCCAAGCAAGGCGTGTCAAAGATTCCTATTGGTAGGAATGCACACTGGCACATTACTAAGTTCAATGAATTCGGGGATCCACTCTCACCGCCTATAGCTTTGACCAAATACAAGACTATTCTTGGGTTACTTGTTAGGGACTTCATCCCGATTAAGTATAGGAAGTGGATTGGGAAAGATGATGACCGGTGGAGGGTTCCTGAAAGCGAGAAGGATTACATATGGGATGTCAAGATCCCAGAGTATTTCACTTTTCCAACAGAGTATGACATGGAGTTAGTCAAGAAAAAAGCAAAAGAAATCATGGGGACATGCTTCAAGAATTTCAAGGGGACATTGTACAAGAATTTTGTCCTCCAAAATAAAGAGCCAGATTTTGATGGTGGACAGTTTAGCAAGCAGAAGGACTTTTGGTAGGATTTCAAGGAATATAGGTTATCTGAGGAGTACTTAGAACTGAGCAGGAAGAATAAGGAGAATTCGTAGAAAACGACGAATCCTCATCATCTTGGCTCTTATGGCTACACCAAAAAGATGCCAGAATTTGAAGCAGAACTTCAAAAGATGGATCGCCTTGCTGAGAAAGGCGTTTAGGTTGAGACCGCCGATTGGGAGCCCAAATTGGTATTATACTATATGGGGAGAAATGTACGACACGCCGAGGACGGGAGCTTTAGCTCCTCAAATCAACCCATGAGCGAACTCATTCGGAGGATCTCCTAGATAACTGAGGAAGTGAGGCAAGGGACTCGCACTTCTAATAGAGAGAAAGACGTGCTCACCCAAGCACTCAGAACCAAAGAGCACCCTGGTTGCACTAGAGGAACCAGTGTTGTTCCTTGGAAACTAGCATTCCCCCAAAAATCTAACACTTACCAGAGCCGCTCGAGGGGTAGAGCAAAACAGGAGGCAGAGTATTTAAGGAGACTAAAAGAGATGGAAGACAGAATGGAAGCACAGATTGAGGCGACTATTGAAGCATGAGTCGAGCAAATTTTGCTATCCAAGGGATCAGTAGTACCACAAAACCCTACACCTACTGCCTTTAGCCTACAGTTTAGGGGTCGCAACAGCTGCGGATCAACCCCTCTCGATAAAGAAGAGGCGAATGTGCCTCATCCGGTGGATGACATCATTGAACCCATCAATGTCAGGTTGTACATCTGTCAGGAATGGACAAAGGACAAGGTGGCGCTCAGCTAGGCCTGGCCTATGGGAGACAGGACAATTAATGGCCGCCCAATTCCACTACGGTACGCTCGCGTCACCATTGACAGAATACTTGATAAGAAGTATAACAAGATATCCATTGAGTACCCTGTAGCGGAAGACAGGCCGAAACTTGGTCAAAACAAGGGCTCTCAAGTGGCCTGGCATAAGCGCTTCATTAAGCTTGACCATCAATTATCCTCTGATGATGAGGATGACTGTGAGTCTTCGCCCACCCGCGATGATCACTCACCATCTCCCAACAGAGATCACTCTCCTCCTCATCTGGAACCATCACCCCTGAGAAGACAGAGGTCACCTTCTATTCCTCGTCATCTGACTTCATCTTCATCAGCCCTGAGAAAAGAGACTCCTCCTCCATCTTCATCAGCGCCGGGAAAACAGAATTCTCATCGTCATCCTCCTCCTCCACGTCATCCCAAAACAAGATTAAGGACATCCTCGCAGTCGCAAAAAAGGTCCTTGTATTCGGTCGCTAATGCTCCCAAAGTGGACCAACATAAAAGAAAAAGGTCATTCAGTGGCAGTGTTACCACCTTGATGAAAGAAAAATTTACAGCACACATCTCGAAGGAAGATTTGTTAGTTTCTTCAATCTTTGTGCCTCACTGCCTTCATTTTTTTGAAGTCCAAATTCGAAAGGCAAACACAGAATAAATACATTACAACAAGAGAAGAAGAAATATACAATAAAGATTTAAGGAACATACAGAAGTATGTCAAAGACAACCTAGGATTAACCATGGAAGAGGCCGCGACCATCTATTATGATGTACAAGGGACGGCAACACCGGCAATGAAGTATGAAAGGGGCAATCTTTTGGTTCCTGATCATGAGTATAAAAATCTGACAACATATATGCGCCAGTTACATGAATATTACATGGCTCAAGCAACAGAGATGGATGACTTTGGTTTTGAGGTTATTATCCGTTTGCCACATATTTTCCATTATCCTGAAGAAGTGAAGTTCGATGTCGAGTGGGAGTGCTTGTTCTAGCTATACCAGAAATGCTCTCTCGATGTTCAAATGTTGACGATGTAGACTATGTAAGTACCCTACATGCACGATTTTATAATTAACTACTCTCTCGAGACACAAATTGTTAACTTTTGAGCACTTCCCATGATTTTATGTAGGTGTATAGCAAAATTTTGCATTCTAAAATGCAAATAAGATTACATAGGCTTCTTGGACCCCATGCGAGTCAATGAGAGGACATGTCTAGGCCTCTATGGATGTGATGTGGAAGACATAAAACAAAGATTGATTGTTGTTTTCGACGAATTCACGATGAAGAAGAAAACCCACATACTTCTAGCCTACAACTGCGAGTATGTGTTCTCGGCTTTTAATTTTATACTTCTTTTTTCGTTAAGGTTATTTGATAATTAGGATTCTGTGATTGCAGCAACCATTTTGTCTTCATTTGTGTTAATCTTGCCAAAAATCTGCTTGAGGGGTGGGACTCAAAGAAAAAAACATTTCATCATCTGGATGCACTGGTGGCAGTGCTGAATTAGTAAGTGATCCTAATAACATATAATTTTTTAATCACACATACCACTTTCTAATGTTTCTCCTTTTAATGTTGCTCAATGTCCGAAGAAGACATATTGGTAGGACGGTGGTCCCATTCAAGGTTGTCGAAATGGAGGGAAAGTACCTATCACAGCCGGTGGGAAACAATGAATGCGGGTTTTATGTAATATGGGCAATGCTTTGCTATATCGACGGGAAATTGGAAGAGGCCGATAAGTTGGTGTGTATAATTCCATTTCATTTATGTCTGTTAATAATTCAACAAAATGATTTACTGTTCCTCTTTGGTTATCATCTTTTTTGAATGACAACGCAAGAAATATAACCACGAAAGGCTATTAGACATGGAGATCATCGCGTTGCAATCGGAGCTGACAAAATTCATCTTAGCCGAGGTATTGGAAAAAGATGGAGTATTTTCCATTGCACAATCGGTGAAGTACAAGGACCAGTATGGCCCAAAGCGGGTCGCCAGATTAGTATAAGAAGTCTGAGAAGCATGTGTGAAGTCCAAGAACATTTATTTTTTATTTTGAGGGATCGAGATGTGGATAAGAACATTTGAATTGTAACCGTAACATTTGTAATGTTTAATATTGATGTACCTGTCGTCTACGTAGCGTATATAAAGCGAAACCCGATTCCACGAAAAAATATAAATTAAAATCAATTATAAAACAATAAATTACGAACGTGACATCACTATCGGTTAGCAACAAAACTGGCAGTGATGGCACTGCCGGCTCGAGCCACAAACTAGCAGTATTGGCTTAGCCATCACTGCCGGTTCTTGTCACAAACCGGCAATGATTCTTACTACAACACTGCCGGTTGAAACACAAACCGACAGTGTTGTTGGAACTGAGCTCTACCGGGTGGCCTTATGAACCGGCAGTGTTGGTTGAAATGAACACTGTCGGTTGTGTAAAGAACTGGCAGTGAAGTTGAAGAACACTGCCAGTTTATAGGAACCGACAGTGATAGCTTACCCTCATCACTGTCGGTATGGTTGTGCCGGTTCAAAATCCGGCAGTGATAGGGTATTTTGAACCGGCAGTGATCGGGTATTCTGACGTAGTGAGTGCTAGGAACAAGTTCTTGGTACATTAGTACACAAACTGATGTATTTCGTTTTGCCTTATGCTATATGGCATAAGACTAGAGAGCAATAACTATGTTAGATTTACATTACTAATTAGTCATAGATATAAATTTTTAAGATGACTTTATAGGGTACTTTATTATTTGCGGATACGAACAATGTTGGATATTTGATATTTTTTGGAGCATGAATGTGGAATCTAATAGAGAAAACATATAGAATTTATATACGGATGCATCCACTTAGTATCCAGATTAAAATCGAATATCTACTTTAACACCCCGGGTGTTAGTCATGAGTTAAGCAGCGAAATTGGACTTGAGTAGGATATGTCAAGCAATGATTGTGATCTCTAGTTCATAATCTAGAAATAATGATGAAGGTGCCCCTTTTCATGTGCCTCACATCCATTTCCATCTGCAATGACTATTGAAAAAGTTTCATGAAATTTGGAGCCAAAAAGTCACATGAAATGATAAGTTACATTTTTGCTTAATTTGCTTCATTTAGCAAATGAAAACATAGGATGTTGACCAAACCTTCCAACCTTGCTCACACAACTCTAATTAAACTCATGAAAAAAAAATCATGCAGGGTTCATGTTGAGCAAATGTCAACAAAATGCTTCTAAGTGTGGGAATGACTAAAATTGTCCTTTTCATGATATGGTTTTGACCTGTGTTGACCAACTATCTGGAGTGTTTGCATGGAGTTGGACCTTAAATAAAAGTTGAAGTTTGAGTGGAGTACAACAAACTTTATTTTTGGACCAAGCCCTGATTCAACTCCTAAGTGGCCCAAACAGTGGCCTCAATTTTGGATGCAGTGCTATTTTAGCCTCTCAGCAATATTTCCAAGTCCCTGATTGACAACAGCGAGTTGACAAGTTTGTGAATTTTTATCTTCTAAATTTGTATGATAGCTCAAATAGATTCCTTAACATGAGTTGAAGTAAACTTTGTGCTGGAAATAATGAAGCAAGTCTCATCAAGTTTGGAGTTCATTTGGATATTCGAAGTTAGTTTCAAAATCAGCAAAGACTAACTGTTTCCAGGAGTTAACTGAATCTCGGTTTTAGTTTTGTGTACCCCACTTTGGATAATTGTACCTTCCTCACCAAGCTAAACCAGTCCATGATACTTTAAGCAAAGTTGCAGAACAAGAGATGTACAACAAACTTTGTTTAAGGGTCAAGAGCTAGTTTGGTCCCTAACTTAGTCAAACTAAGGCATGGAAACTAAACCCATTACTATTTTGGGATATCAAAATTTTGGCTAAGTCTGAGATTACAATGTTGATGATGATTGGCATCTCATGTTCTCGAATTTTTATTAAACAAGTCAAGTTGAGACAAATATAAAAGTTGGAGTTTACATCTTGGAGAAGGACATACAAAAAGTTAGATCAAATTTGTCCATTTTTGACCAAGTAATTCGAGCTCAAGCAGAGCAAGGCTTAACCTTCGTTAAGTTGTTGACACTATCAACTTGGAGCTTAATTAGCCGCTAATGGAGAGCTCTAATGGCCAGGCACCCTTAATGAGTTTTGTAGATCATCACGTGGGTTGCAACTTTGCTTTTGGGCCCAAGGTTCAAATCGGCCCGTAGCCGGCCCAATTTGGCTCCCACCTTGCCCACATCGTCGCTCGCCACCTATTCGTTGAAATGGACGCGTGGCCACCATGCAGGATAGCAGCGCCCCACCATGCCGACGTGCATCCCACCTCATCTGCAGGTGCTGCCAGTTCAATTTGGACGCACCCGTGCTCCCTCTCAGTCTCTCCCTCACTCTCTCCACTCCCTCCGCGCTCTCCCTCGCCCTCGGTGCCACGAGCGAGCGCGTAGAGCATGCGGTCGCCATGGACACCGATAGCTCGAGCTCCCGCCGATGTTGTTCCCTTGCCTCTAGCCTTCCTCTGCTTAGGCCATCAATACCTTCGCTTTCCCTAGTTTGTGCCGCCGCCCCTACCCCTTCAGCTCCATTCGTCATCACTGCTCCTCTCCGCCAGAGTAGCCACCAGAGCCACATCCGTCGTGGGCTCCAATGCTATGGCTAGGAGGGCCACGGGCCACAGCTGGCCATGCTGTTGGCTACGCACGGCCAAGGCTGAGCCCGACAAGCCCCTCCCAACCACAGCCGGCTCCCATTGGCCAAGGACGATAGGCCCCAAGTCGTGCTCTGCTCCGTTAACGTGAAGAAGAGAAGGCGAAGGACCTCGCGCAACAATAGAAGAAAAGACAGGGGGTGAAGTAAACAGCCGTGACTTAGGGGAATATTATAGAGAAGGACCTATTCATTGGAATTTATTTTCATGGAAGTTCAGGGGCCTTGATGCAATTGTGTTTTCCTTTATTGCTTTTATTTGGCTGAAACTTTGAAAAATCATACCAAATCGTAAAATAGCAAATAAAGACTTTTTTGAATCCCTGAGAGTAGATCTATATAGTAGAGTCATAATATGATATGTGTTAGTGGAAAGTTTCTGCTGTTTTTATTTATTCTTATAAAGTGCTTTTAGAAAAAACCTTTTAAGTTTGTCAGATGCATATCTCGAGGTAGGAATGTCCTAAAATTGTGATTCTACTTTTGGGCATCTTGTTTTGGCATGTGATGGCTAAGAAAAAATATTAAACATGTTGTTTGATCACTGTTTTTATGATGTTTTGATTTAATCATGATTAATGGTTAATTCTATCTTACTTTGCTTGCTATCTTCATATCTACTGTTGTACTACTCCAAATGACCTAAAAATTTTATGCTAGTATACTTATACAATGTGTGAGCTTTTTTAAAAATTTCATAATTTTTGGAGCATGTATGACCGAGTTAAGAATTTAACTTGATTAATACTTGATAAATGGTTTTAAATGGTTTATAAATAATTTATAAATTCAAAAATGTGAAATGTGGTTCCTTTGCCCTTGCATGGTGATATTGTGACCTAAGAAACCATAATATGGCTATATGTTTATAGAAAATGATAATCTTTAGATTTATTTTGCTTTTACATGTTTTCTTGCAATAGCAATTTGTCTTTTTCGTAGTAATTAAATTATAAAACCTGAGCATGTGATATTTGTGTAGTAGCCAAGCTTTGATAACATATACCACTCATAAAAATATCAGCCCCAAACTAGTTGTTCTCATATAGTACTAAAAATACTACATATGTTGCATTATTAAAGTAGAGGATGAATGTTGTGAGCATATACATATATTTATTGTCATGTGATGCTTCTAGTAGCTATTCCTACATGCTATGATTGTTTGAATATGATTCCAAAATATTTGGGGTAGCATATATGTCAGGAATATGTTATTTTGTAGCAACTAAATGATAGATGAATGCAGTATGCCTCTGTTGTTTGGGCTCCATGTATAGTTTTGGTTGAGCAATTAATTTTGTGATGCAAATGATATTTTCTGTGAATATGTTGAATACCAAAGTTGTACATAAATTCCTTATCTTGCTTTTCCTAGAATTTCATGATTTTAGGACTGATGGTTTAGCAGTTATAGATTTTAAAAATTTGTTGTTAGGTTTTGCATGTCCTCTGGATACATCTAAATGATTGTATTGTTTGGCTTATTTAAACATGGAATCATGTATTGGTTATATTAGGAGAGTTGTAGTTCTTTTCCTAAAATTTCTAAAATGTCTAATATCACTGCTTTTGGTGGTCTAGAATTCTAGTTATTGCTATTCAAAGTGGAATGATAGATTCTGTCCAAATCTAGACAGAGATGTCTTCTTGATGTTGTTTAACCTTGTTAGCTGTAGAAGTATCTTAAAATGATAATAATAAAGTTGTATATAACTTAATAATATTTTCATAAAGTTAAGAATCATGTTTACTGGATGTCTAGAACTTCATATATACATTTATGAAGTTATTGTCACATTTCTGTCCTAGTTTGTGCAGATCTGCTTGTTAGTATTTTTCAACCTTGTTAACCTTTAAATCGGCTCTAAGTGTAAATAACAAAGTTTTAGACAATTTATTTATATTTTCAAAAAGTCTAGGATCACCTATATTAAATATCAGGATCTCTATTTATGACTAAAACAATTACCTTCTATGCTGTTGTCCAGATTTTGTGCATGTACGTTGAATTGATTGCTTAACCCTAATATTACTTACATACCTACAATAGCTTGACTTAAGTTAAACTTGTGTGCCATGCTATCTTGACCTTATGCTTGTCTTGCTTGCTTTCTTGTAATGCATCATCTATGGCACTTCCATGCATTCATACATTTTCATTATTGCATCTCATTTAGGTACGCTAGATGCACCACGTGAAGGATATGATGTTGGAGCCGAACCCGAGGATGGAGTTTGGTGAATCCATCCAGAAGACAGAAGTACTAAGCAAGTGTCGAGATGGGAGATGCTCACCAAGCGAGTGTCATCTAACTAACACTAACCTAGTGTTGGATCCTAGGCAAGCCTCGGAGTATTTTAAGTCTCCCATGCTTTACAAAATATCACTGAGTCCTTTACGTTTGATGCATTAGGTTATAAGAGTTGATTGGAAACACTTGATGCATTAAACTACCTTGTCTAGATATATGTATCTTTAACCCTATGTAGGTCCAGGATCAAATATATGCTTAGCCATGCTTAGATCAGTAGAAGTCGGATGATTTCCTATCACCTGCGAGATATAGGTGGATACCGAAGCACGGTTGGCTATATTTGCTATCATGGAAAAGAACCATAGGATAATGTAACTAGAGGCCAGGCAGAGTCTATGCGTAGGTTGACTCACGTGATTCTGTCTGTGTCGATTAAGGACTGTACCATTGTTGGCAATTTTATCGAGATTGAATGCATGCCTCTCACTTAGATTCCCGGATAACTCGTTCTGACCATGAAGCCATGTAGCTCAACTCAGGCCAGGCCCCATTCTATTAGAGTGTGCACTTTGGATGGTAGTAAGGATGTATGGGGAGCCAAACATGAGCCCAAGGGCATGGTAGTCCTGATCGTCCTGGCAGTTGGTCGTCCCTGATTGTGCGACGCTGGTCAAACCCACGAAATGTGGACCTGAGTTGTACCAAAGGTGACCTAAGGGTACCATGGCTGGAAGACCTGGGTTTGTGTTAGGAATAAATTTACAGCTGGTTGAAATCAATTCGAATAGCAGTCTCTCCCAGATAGTGAGAAACTTGGCTAGACCCAACATCGTAGTAACTGAATTATGGAATATGATGGTTATGGTGAACATGGAAATATTACACCAGCTATGGTTACTATTGGTATGCTACTAAATGATATACCACATGTTAGTTGCTAATCTAGAGATGAATAGCTATAATTAACTTGATGACCGAATTTTAAAATGTATAGCTAAATTAGTGGCTTTTTATGTTAAATATTGTCAAGCTAGCTCCACTTATAAAGTTGTCGGAGACCAATACTAGGGTACCCAAAGAGGAGGAGCTAATAACCATCAACATTGATTCATTTGAGTAGTCAAGAGCGCGACTACAGCTCCAACCGACCCCTAGGTGCGCAAGCTCCGCCTCACCCGACACCGAGGTCGTGGGTTCCACCTCGCCTGATGTCTAAGGGCTGGCTCCACCTCGCCCGACCTTTGAGGGCGGGCTATGCCTCGCCCAATCTCTGGGGATGGGCTCTGCCATGCCCAACACCGATGCCACGGGCTCCACCTTACCCGACCTCTAAGGGTTGGCTCCGCCTTACCCGATCTCTAGGGGCAAGCGAGGCCTTGCTCGACACCGAGGCCACAGGCTCCACCTTTGCTACGCCTCGCTCAGCCTCTGGGGGCGGGCTCCGCCTTGCTCGACCCTTGGGTTTGCGCTCCGCCTCGCCCGACCTCTAAGGGCTGGCTCCACCTTGCCCGGCCTCTAAGGGCGGGCTCCACCTCGCCTGACCTCTGAGGGCTAGCTCCACCTCACTCAGCCTTAGAGGGTGGACTCCGCCTCGCCCGACCTCTAGGTTTACGCTCTGCCTCGCCCGACCTCTAAGAGAGGCCTCCACCTCGACTGACCCCGAGGCCAGGGGATCCATCTCGCCCGACGGAGACCCATACCGCCACCAACCATTCTAGGTCCAAGCAAATGGGCCTGAGTCAAAGCTTTGACACTAGGGAGGTGATCGACACGCCTCGATATAACATGTGGCCATGATGTGCCATACCTAGGGATTCAGATCAGGAACAACATCGAGCATACCAGTGCTATTCTGCCTAATCCTCGTACAAGCACTGACAGGCACATTAGTTCACCACGACGTCCACCGAGACGGAGTGGAGTGCCATGACCAAGAGACGACGCCTACGCATGGCGCTAGTGACGGATACGGCCACGACGTGGAGCTTTCCCTATTGATGTCTATAGGGTCTGCAGGACCCGAGTGAAAGAAAACAAGGACCCAGTGATCCTAGAGGACTTTTTCTCCTCATTCTCCTCTTTTCCCTTCACTGTAACATGTGCTTTCCCTTGGCCTATAAAAGGGAAAGCAGGGCGTTCCATGAAGGGAACTCGAATCCATCGAACCCCGAACCACTCAGAACACACAAGCACACAGTTAGGAAGCGACCGAGCTCTCAGCACCCATTCGCTCCTCTCACCAGAGACTTTCAGTGCTAGGAACATGAGCAATAGCAATGAACTAGATGTAGGGATATTCTGCCCGAACCTGTATAAACCTCGTATCCTCTTAGCACATCATCCGAGCCAGACGCGCAATATTAGAAATTTACTACACTACAAGACATGTGTGGTTTTTTGACATTCTATTTATGTCAAAATATATGGAATTATTGTCACAACTTAATATTTATGACTTCAAGTTGACAAAAATTCAAACGTCAAAAAACCAGCGTCACAAAGTGATTATGTGACGTTTGTATATTCATCGTCACAAGCTTATGACAATAGATTTTAGTGTCATATATGTTTATGACTTTGGTTTATTGTCACAGTTCCTTACACCATGCCACGGAGGCAAATGACGTGGCGCTAAGATGGCAGGTTAATAAATGTCATAAAATCTAAATAGGGCCTGTTAAAGCCCATATAGCATGCAGCTTATAATGGGCCATAAACGTCATTTTAATTGATTTTTTTTATCTTAGCCCATTATTTATTTTATAATTTTCAGCATATTTTTTTGGTTCGGCCTACACACCATTTTTCATGGGTCAGCCCAGTTAGCATTTTCTAGGCCAGCCCAAATAGCATTTTCTGGGCCAGCCCAGAATTCACTACATTTTCATCCGGCAACACATGCATTACAAAATTATAATAATCAATACACAGGTCTTCAACCCAATATCATTACGTCCATTATCATATTCAGATCAACCAAATTTAACTTGTTTCACAGCATCAATACACTCCAAGAGCTTATCAAAATCATACAAAAAAACTCAAAGAGCATCCTAACATCATAAAACAGCTAAGTTCATCAATTCCGATAGCTTTTCCACTGTTCTTGCTTCCTGCACATGGGTAAGAGAGAAATCAGAAGTTAGGATGATGAGTTGCAAATTAAAACCACCAGTTAAGACACATGCAGACACAACGATCTAACGATATATGATGGTTGCGAATTTAAACGAAAGTAGATGCCGACTTGAATAAGAAGCTAACCCATTTATACGGGAGACCAATCTACTAAGAATAAGTGAAAAAAAAAGAGAACCGGCCAATGCTTACCATATTATGCAACCGGTGATGCAGATGTTGCCGCATCCATTAGCAGCACGGGCCCTCCTGTTGATTCAACCATTTTTCACAATGGATGGCATTAGTTGTCGATGTCAACGCATACTCAAGAAGAATGCAAAGCATACAGGTTACGTGTATGACTTACCGAAGCACTTGAAAAGCGCTATCATGGCAGGGGTAGCGAGTGGTAGCGAGTGCCGATAGGAGCTTGATGATGTCGCCGTTCATGGCGTGCAGAGGCAGATGGACGCGTCCTTCACCAGCAACTTGAGGTCGTCGCAGCACGCGGCCGCGGGCGCCGAAACACTGATGAGTTGTTGGAGGGAGGCGGCCACGGCATCCCCAGATCCACGCGTCGGATCAGGCCATACCTTCGCATGCAGGCTGGCCCCTTGTGCATGCCTCGGTTGCCAGCGAGGCCGAGCCATCTTGCAGCAGCAGCACCGTGGCCGCCGCCCATGGAGGTCGCCATCGCTAGATCCAGGCACCTCCGCAACAGAGAATCACGTGGCCGGTAGATCTGGATGAGGGGCTCAGGAAGCAAGCTGTTGTGTAGCGAGGGGGAAGGGGATGAGCTTGTGCAGCGAGGGGGAAGGGCGTCAGGACTCAGGAGCTGCCATATCCCAACGATGGGGTCGGGGAGGAAGCTAATGCGATGAGGAAAAGAGAGAGGAGGCTGGTGCGGCGATGGGGATTGGGGAGGGGCATCGGGAGCGGCGGGGGCGACGGTGAAAGGGCAGGGTAGGGTTTCTCCGCATTTGGTACGAGGTCAAGCCCGGTGGAGTGAATACCAACCGTCCATTTTAATCTAACGGATAAATATGACATAGGATTTTAGTTGGGCCGAGCCCAGATTTCATTATCAAGCACAATACTGCATTATGTTTTTTATTTTAATCTTTAAGTGTATTTTTGAAATATTGGTGCCCTAATTTTTTACGGATAAATATGCACTACGTGATTCCCAACAATTTTTTACGTGATAATATAGACTACTTACGCGGTATTATCTAGGATTTCTTTAGGGACTTTCGAAGTGTTTTCCATTTTCTATAGTTATAGTGATAAACTATATGTCATGTCAAACAAAGTACAAAAATATATTTATATTAGGACAATAGTATCTTTAGGCCAATAGACTATAAATCGGATTTGTAGGGACGGCTCAATATTGAGCCACCCCTATAAATAGACGTCGAATAATAAAAATTAAGCACTAAAAATTGATTTTTTTTCAAACGATCTCGGATGGAGAAATGACTAAAATAAAAGTTGTAGATCTCGAAAAGTTATGAAACTTTGTTGTTTGCAACTTTTTCATTTGAAATCATTTACTACTTCAAAATATTGTTTGAAATTTAATTTTGAAATTATTGAAGAACTCTGATTTCTCTTTTTAATCTCTGGTTAAAACTTGTAACTAGTCTTTCTCCCTCATACTACCTTCAAATTTGATGATATTTTTTTCTACAATTTTTTAAAATTATGCTCTATCAATTTATTGAGTTTTTACTGCTATTATTCTATCCATCTTTTCATGTGACTATGTTTTATCTATTTGAATTTTGAATTTCAAAAAATGGCAACTTCAAACGTTATTTTAAAACATTAAATGATTTCAGCTGAAAAAATCATGAACATAGAAGCTATAGAACTCATCAAGACCTACAACTTTTATTTTGGTCATTTCATCATCCGACAAAGTGGTATTAACATTATTCACAAAATTTGCATATCCCTCTTATAGTCTACCACAGTTTTGGATGAACAAATGATCAAAACAAAAGTTGTAGATCTTTGAAAGTTATATAACTTTATAGTTGACAACTTTTTTATTTGAAATAATCTTGTCAAAGAAAACTACGTTTAAATTTTCCAAAAATTGAAATTTGAATTTTTTAAACGATCTCGAATGGACAAACAACAAAAACAATAGTAGTAGATCTCGAAAAGTTATGAAACTTTGTAGTTTACAATTTTTTTATTTGAAATAATGTTGTGAAGAAAGTTGTGAAGAAAAACTACTTTTGAATTTCTCAAACTTGAAATTTAAATTTTATAAACGACATCGGATGGATAAACTACCAAAATGAAAGTTGTAGATCTCGAAAAGTTATAAAACTTTGTAGTTGACAACTTTTTTCAATTGAAGATCGTACAAAAAAAAAGAAGCTACTGATTCAAAGTCTGTAGAAGCGTTAAAGACCAGCTTAATGTTTTAATTGCATATTAAAAATAGAAAGCATAATCGCAAGTCATCCGCGAAGATGTACGAGGGCGTTCCCTGTGGGCCAGCGATCCAAAGTTCCAAATCCCGCGCGCGCGGACACGCCTTCTGGGAAGGGCGGTTGGTCCGGCAAATAGGCGCTCGCCGCGTCATCTCTGCGGGGCCCGGCTGTCAGTAAGTGGTCAACGCTTAGGGAAAGAACGAGTGTGTGTCACGGGGATCAAAACGGGAGGCGCGATTTGATCCTGGGAGCTCGGGCTAATTTCAAGTCTCCGCAATTTTTTTTTCTAAATTTCCATAATCTGATAAATAAAAAAATGATTAAAGTAACACAAAATTATATGTAGCACAGTGGTATTTCTTGTCTGTTAGAACCGCAAGGTCCCATGTTCAATCCTTTGCATGTATTGTTTTTTGCTACATTTTTCGCCCACCGCCTGCCTGCGAGCTTGATGCGCAATTTGGCCAAGCCGAGCGCCCCCGAGCCCGCGTTGGGCCGGCCCATGGCGCGGCCTGTTGTGCTGCTCTCGTGACCTAAAGCCGAGCGCCCATAGTGCAGCCTGCTGTGCTGCGCTTGTGCGACCTAAAGCCGAGCGAATTCCCAGCTTAGTGTTCAAATTTATATATAGATATAAAAAAAACTGAACTGCTACAACAGAAGCAAATTCACTTGCGGACTAATGTTATGACTATTATTTTGAATCCTCGAGGTCTCACGTTCAAGCCCACTTTTTTAAAATTTTATAATGTTTAATATAATACTAATATTTAATATTAATTTTTGTGCACCCCGTGCCTACGTTGGTTTTTTAACGTTAATATTAATTCCCACGCGTTTGAATCAGTGTTACTAGTAAAAAAAAATTATGCAATGATTATACACTAAAATCATGTATCAATTTGTGAAGAATGTATATTGCCAATTTGTTAAAATCATTTTAGTTTTTTATGTAAAGATATGCAAAGGAACTGCAGTGGTTATGCACATATTTTCGAACTCTAACATATTAACGAATGGCCACATTTAAATAATGCAACGTAGCAAAATAGGTCTACATTGACAACACGTTCCCATATGTTTTACAGGATATGCCCAAAATGCATGGAAAAAACACTATACGGTCATACACGAGTTTGTGCAAATGGACGTGAGAAACAATCTAAAAGTATGGACATCATAACTATTCTCAGATGACAAATTAGAGTATATCATTGTGGACATGGCTGTGGAACATGACAACATGAACAACAATGTTTTGAAAAATCAATAAATTATTTTGTCACGCACAAATTTCGTCATAGGTTGATGGTATTTGTAAATTAGACTTTGTGACACAGAAAATGCCTCTGTGACGTAGCAAACATTGTCACTAAATGCTATTGGACTAGCTATATGACGCTTTTTTGACATACAACTTTTTATTGTCACAGTCGAAATGCCTAAAACAGAATGTCATAAACCGGGTGATATAATGACATTATGACCTGTTGTCATACTAAATATGTCAAAAAACCACATATTTCTTGTAGTGCTAGTCGGTGGTAACTTGAAACACTGACAGTTGGTGCACCAGGTAGGAGCCTTTTGCGCGTCTCGACATCCACACCAAGCCTCAGATGGCTAGTCACAACCTCAACTGGGTCCCAGGTGCGCACGTGTGCTTTGGAGACCTGAACTTCATCGTCATGACAGAGGGACAGTTGGCGATGGCTCCCACCGCCGTCCGACCTCTCCACTCCACCGGCCTCGACGTGATCACCGAGGTGCTTGAGGAGCTGCAACTACATGCACCGAAGGTCTGCGCCTCCGGAAGCGACCAGCTCCTCGACTTCGACTACGGGAGGTCAGAGCACCAGCTCAGTGCCTTCTTGAGACCCTGACTGTCTCGAGAGGACCTACGCCACCTCACCTTCTCATTCGCCGATGTCATGGCATAGCTTGCCGGAGGGGAGCCGCTCTCTCTTGAATACCTCATCCAGAGCACTCCGACAGCGCTCCCATTCGGTCTCTACAACGCTGCAGAGACCGATGGCCACCTTGTGGCACAATGCAGGCCTCCATCCCCCGTGAACAATGGATTTATGGGGATGACCGAATATGTCATAGAATCTTTCCACAACCTCCTCACAGGAGAATTGGAGTCGCCCTCTAGCTCTGACTCTAGTAAGGGGAGCCATCACCCCTTTCATAAGTGCTTCATGGCGGGTACCCCCGAGGAACATGTCAAAAGCATCCACGAGGAAGAAGCTATCCCAATGAATGACCTCAATGATGAGGTCAGGGGGATGCAGGGGCCCCGCCTTGCCTACAGGTGGAGCAGCTAAAGGCCCGACAGCAAGAGCGCAAGGAAGCCCGACTCCAGCTTGAGCCAGAATGCGCGGAGCTCGAGCGAGAGATTGAGCACCATGGAGGCGGTGGGTGTGCACACGCCATGGATCGTGACATGAACCGGAAGATCATCGATGATGATGAAGCACTCCCGCACTTCACCCGGGCGAACTAGAATATCGCCACAGCAACGGCCTTGCTCCAGGGGCTTCCAGGGCCTACAATGCCCAAAGACCATCAGGCCTATCACGAGATTCACACGCTACTCGAGCATACGGTGGCACAATAGACTAAGAGCTCGCTGTCTCAGCAATGCGAGCTCGATGCCAGCCAACACATGCCCTCAGAGCGACCTAACAAGGACATGTCAGTCCACTAGACGCCACAAGGTGGTTGGCTACGCACCGCGGTCCCAGTAGATGAGCGTCTCAGCCGCAACCATGACGTGCGTGACACCCTCAACGCCAGTAGGCATGCCCATGGTGATCCGAGGGAGGGAGCTAGCCATGGCTACCACCCTCATCATGGCGGACACTACGACAGCCCTGACCTATCAAGACCTTAGGCCTTCGACCAACACATCTTCATCGTCGCCTTCCCGCCACGGTACCGACCACCAACCAACATCCCGAAATACTCTTGGGAAACAAACCCCAGACTATGGATCGAGGATTATCAGCGTGCTTGCCAAGCCAGTGGAGCGAATAATGATGACTTTATTATCCGCAACCTTCCATTATTCCTGGCCGATTCGGCACGAACATGGTTGGAACACCTTTCGCCCAATAGAATCCAAAGTTGGGCGAACCTAAAAGAGATCTTTATGGAGAACTTTTAGGGCACGTACAATCATCATGGGAACCCATGGGATCTCAAAAACTACCGACAGAAGGCTAGAGAAACCCTCCGTGGGAACATCCGGTGCTTCTCCCGGTAATGCAACGAGCTGCCTAATGTCGTCGACACCGATGTTATAGGAGCTTTCCTATCTAGGACCACTTGTGAGTCCTTGGTTCATAAGCTAGGATGTAAGGGCCCGTAAACCACCAAGGAGCTCCTCGACATCGCCACCAGCCATGACTCGGGCGAGGAGGCGGTTAGAGCAATCTTCGATCACTTCAAAGGTAAGGCAAAGCGGGACAAGGATGACAGCGAAGGTGCCTCCAATAGTCCCATTAAGAAGAAGAACAAGCAACGGCGCGAGGGCTCACTCGTGGCTGTCGCCGACCGCAAGGGGGGCCAGAAGCCCACGGAGGGTACCCCGAACCACTTTGAGAAGATGCTCGAAGGGCCATGAACGAACCCTTCCTTCCCCATTAGGCATCTATACAAGGACTACGGCCTCATGAAGCAGTTCTTTTCTAGAAGCTTCAACAAGGGAGGGCATGGGAAGGACCCCAAGCTGACCGCAGATGATGCCGAGGGGAGGGATAGCACTTTCTGACGCTAGATGGCTACCTCATGATCTTCGAAGGGTCGGCAGCCTATGACTCCAAGCGCCACCAGAAGCTCATGTGCAGCGAGGTCTATACGGCCAAACATGCCACGCCTACCTTCCTCCGATGGTTGGAGTTTGTCATAACCTTTGATTGGACCAACCACCCGGAGAGCATCTCGCAACTAGGGGGATATCCGCTCATGATCAACCCGATCTTCGGCATGAAGCGGTCACCAAGTTACTAAAGGATGGATGTAGCGGCCTCAACATCATGTACACTGAAACGCTTGACGCCATGGGCATCGACTGATCGCGATGACCGACCGAAGCGCCTTTTTGGCATCATGCCTGGAAAGCAGGCCGTGCCACTTAGGCAGATCAATCTGCCTGTCTCCTTTGTGGATCCATCCAATTATAGGATGGAGACCCTCACCTTTGAGGTGGTCGGGTTCCATAGAACCTACCATGCCATCCTAGGACGTCCATGCTACGTGAACTTCATGCCTATCTCTAACTACACCTATTTAAAGCTAAAAGATGCCAGGACTATGCGAGGTCATCACCATCGGCACCTTCTTCCAACGCGCCTACAAATGTGAGGTCAAGTGCTGCGATCACACCACGACAATTGTCACCTCCAAGGAGCTTAAGGCCATCAGGAAGGAGGTCACCGAAGAAGCACCCAACCCCAAGTGGTCAGCCGGGTCTTTCGAGCCAATGGAGGGTGCCAAGGAGGTCCTCATAGACCCTAGTGGCTAAAATAGAGAAGTGGTGTGCATTGGCACCATGCTTTCCTCCGAATAGGAAAGCACGCTTGTCGGCTTCCTCCATGCTAACAGAGACACTTTTGCGTGGAAACCCTCAGACATGCCTGGCATTCCGAGAGAAGTCACCGAGCATGCATTGAAGATCAGGCTAGGCTCCAAGCCGATGAAGCAGCGCCTGCGTTGCTTTGACGAGGGGAAACGCAGGGCCATAGGTGAGGAGATCACAAAGCTGTTGGCGACAAGGTTCATTAGGGAAGTATACCACCTAGAGTGGTTAGCCAATCCCATCCTTGTATGAAAGAAGAGTAGGAAATGGAGAATGTGTGTTGACTACATGGGTCTCAACAAAAGTGTGTCCAAAGGATATATTTCCTTTGCCACGCATAGACCAAGTAGTAGACTCTACCTCAAGGTGCGAAACCCTCTGCTTCCTTGATGCATACTCTGGGTACCATCAAATTATGATAAAAGAGTCCGACCAACCCGTGACATCTTTCTTCACCCCGTTCGAATCGTTCTGCTATGTCACAATGTTGTTCGGTCTGAAGAAATTAGGGGCTATGTACCAGCATTGTATGCTTAAGTGTTTCGGAGACCTTATCGGGTGAACCGTTGAGGCCTACATGGATGACATCATGGTCAAGTCCAAATGGGCGGACCAACTTGTAGCCGACCTTGAGCAGACCTTCGCAAAACTTCGAGCGAACAGCATTAAGCTCAACCCCGAGAAGTGTGTTTTTAGGGTCCCGAGGGGTATGCTGCTTGGTTTCATTGTCTTCGAGCGTGGCATCGAAGCCAACCTAGAGAAGATCTTGGGCATCACAAGGATGGGCCCGATTCAGAACATGAAGGGGGTATAGTGAGTTATAGGGTGCCTCGCCGTGCTCAGCCACTTCATCTCGCGCCTTAGCGAACGAGGTCTCCCCCTCTATTGGCTTCTGAAGAAGGCTGACCACTTCAAATGGACGCCCGAGGCCCAGGAGGCGCTTGACACGATCAAATAGCTCCTGACGAAGGCCCCGATCTTGGTTCCTCCAACCGTAAGAGAACCGCTTCTGCTCTACATTACGGCCACCATGCAAGTGGTCAACGCCACCCTGGTGGTGTAGTGAGAGGAAGAGGGACACGCCCTCAAAGTATAGCACCCCATGTACTTCATTAGCGAGGTCTTATTCGATTCCAGGACCCCCTACCCTAAAATCTAGAAGCTCCTGTATGCCATCCTCATCATCAAGAGGAAGCTACGCCACTACTTCGAGTCACATCCGATGACGGTCATGATGTCCAACCCCCTCGGTGAGGTCGTCCAAAACTAGGATGACATGAGAAGAATCACGAAGTGGGCACTCGAGCTGATGGGACAAGGCATCTCGTATGCCTTCTGGACGGCTATCAAGTCCCAAGTGCTGGCTGGTTTCATTGCAGAGTGGACCGAGGTCTAAATGCCACCAGTAGTCGTTGACCAGGAGTACTAGATGATGTATTTTGATGGATTGCTGATGAAGAAAGGCACCAGCATAGGGCTAGTCTTTGTTTCACCCCTTAGGGTATGCATGAGGTACATGGTTCACATCCATTTCCCCTCCTCCAACAATGTGGCTAAATATGTGGCTCTCATCAACGGCCTACACATCGCCATCGAGTTGGGTATCCGATGCCGCGACGTTCAGGGTGACTCCTAGCTGGTCATCGACCAAGTCATGAAGGAGTCGAGCTACCACGATGATAAGATGGCTGCATATTGTCGAGAAGTCCGCTAGCTAGAGGACAAGTTTGACAGCCTCAAGCTCAATCACATCCTAAGGCATCTCAATGAGGTGGTCGACACGCTGGTGAAGGCAACGTTCGACAAAGTGCCGGTGCCGATAGGCATCTTCGCCAGCGATTAGCACAAACCCTTGGTCCACTACGAGGAGCTGGAACAAGCTGGTGATGGGCCACCTGCCCTAGGCTCGAGGGCTAATGAGCCATTGGCTCCATCTGACCCTGAGGTCATGGACCTTGATGAGGATCCAGTGATAGAGCCTGACCCTCTAGCCGATTGGAGGACACCTTACCTTGACTACCTTCTCTATGAGGTGCTGCTGACGGACAAGACGGAGGCTTGGTGGATCACGCGTCATGCCAAGTCTTTTGTCCTTGTTGAGGGCAAACTCTACAAGCGAAGCTACACTGGGATCCTGCAGCGCTGCATCCCCATCGAACAAGGGAAGCAGTTGCTGAGCGATATCCATGGTGGGATCTACGGTCACCATGCCATGCCTAGAACCCTAGTTAGAAACACATTTCGTCAAGGCTTCTACTGGTCGACCGTAGTAACTGACGCCGAATAGATTATGCGCACCTACAAAGGGTGTCAGTACTACGCTCGGCAGACCCACCTACCGGCCCAAGCACTTTAGACGATCCCCATCACATGTCCGTTCATGGTCTAGGGGCTCGATCTGATTGGACCTCTCAAAAGAGCGTCCGAGGGCTATACCCACTTGCTTATCACTGTAGACAAGTTTATAAAGTAGATAGAGGCCCAACCAATCTCCATGATCAAGTTCGAGCAAGCCATGCTGTTCTTCCTTGATATCGTCTATTGCTTTGGAGTACCGAACTCTATTATCAAGGACAACGACACGTAGTTCACCGCAAAGAAGTTCCTCCAATTCTACGATGAATATTACATCTACGTCGATTGGGCCGCCATAGCGCTCCCCTGCATGAATAGGTAGGTCGATTGCACAAATAGCATGGTCCTATAGTGCCTCAAGCCTAAGATCTTCAACTGATTGAACAAGTTTGGCGGACAACAAGTCATAGAGCTTCTTACGTTGCTCTAGAGCCTGAGGTGACCCCAGCCGAGCCACCGGCTACACACCATTCTTCATGGTCTATGATTCTAAGGCTATCCTCCTGATTAACCTCGACTATGGAGCACCAAGGGTTAGGGCGTATGACAAATAGGGGGCCGAGGCATCCCTTGAGGACGCCATGGACCAGTTGGATGAAGCGCGCGACGTTGCCCTCCTCTGCTCGGCCAAGTAGCAGCAAGCATTGCGTAGGTACCACATCCGTCGAGTGCGGGGTTGGGCCTTCAACGTCGGAGACCTAGTCCTTCACCTCGTCTAGAGCAGCAAGGACAGCCATAAGCTCTCCCCGCCGTGGAAGGGACCATACGTCATCGTGGAGGTGCTCCGACTAGGCACCTACAAGCTCAAGACCATCGATGGTGGAGTCTTCGTCAATGCCTAGAACATCGAGCAGCTATGTTGCTTTTACCCTTAATAAATGCGCACTTTCTCTTATCAGTTTCACTATCAAACTCCCCGACCTTTAGTGACACTGACCCCAACAACGCTGGGGGTCGGGCCTCACTCGGGGGCTAATAAGAGCATACCTATTCGTAGACATTCTCTATGCCCGACCCTCTCTCATGGTAAGGCCCAAAAGCGAGGTTTGTGAAAATGAACGTTGAGTAAAACTAGTTAGACTGTGAGAGACCTACGCCTCGACGGCTACAACGCTTTTGCTCACCAGCGTGATCAGAGTTTTTTCCACACCCTGGGCTTTTTTGGCCTTAGTCATGAAAAGTGTCGGTGCATGTCTAAGAGTTTATCCACCTGGCCAACTTTCTCTGTGCCCCGACCCCCTATCACGTTAAGACCTAGGAGCTCGGGTTGTGGGAACAAGCTCTGAGTATAACTGGTCGGACTGTGAGAAACCTATGCCCCAGCGACTATGGTGCCTTTGCTCACTAGCGTGATTAGAAATTGCACACTCGCACCCCGAGCTTTATGACCTTAACGATGGAAAGGGTCGAAATGCACTAACCTTTTTATACAAAAGGGGATAAGGGCTAAAAAGTTGTTTGGCTATAATAAAATTTAAGAGCTTGTCCATTTATTACAAGTTCGCTGCTTGGCTTATCTGCTTAACTAAATTCTTGCACGAGATGTTCTCATCCTCTATCTCCGCAGGTAGGTCCTATCCCAAAGGGGCAATACAAGTCGACCGGATGGCTTAGCCACTGCTGAGGGACGGGTAGGGAGTAATAGGATGTCCCATGCGGGTTATGCCGACCCTATTACGAACGACAGACCTAGATTTTGCTTGAACATATCCGGTAAGAGCTCCCTAAACCCGTCACTCGTGCCATCGAGGTAAGTCCAGTGCCAGCGGGTCACCCAAGTCGATCGAATGATTCGGGCCACTACCGAGAGATGGGTCACCCTTACTTTACGTGCATTAATTTCGCTATCGAGCCCCTGACCCTAGCAATGGCAAGGGGTCGGGTCTCGCTCGGAGGCTGGCAAGAGTGTCTATTCGATACACATTCTCAATGTCCGACCCCTTTCTCGTGCTAAAACCTAAAGGCAAGGTGTGTGGAAACAAACACTAGGTCAAATTGGTTGGACTACAAGAAATCTACGCCCCAGCGGCTATGGCATTTTTTGCTCACCAGCATGATCGGAGTTTGTTGCCCGCACTCCAAGTTTAGCCTCTGCCTTCCCAGGAAGGATTTGGAGGGGCCCACCTATGGAATCTCCATCGAGGAGAGGCCAGCAGATTGCCCAAAGTTGACCGAATGGCTCAGGTCATGGCTAAGAGATGGGTAAAGAGTAGTGAGGTACCCCAAGCAGGTTACGCCAACTCCGTCGTGAATGACGGATCCGGACCCCACACGGACATATCCGGTAAGAGCTCCTTGAACCCATCACTCGAGCCATCGAGGTAACTTTACCAACCCCCACCTTTCTTTTCCAGTGCATGATCATTCATTCATCCATGCTCATGCATGCATTCATGCATTCGTCCATACATTCATCCCATACATCTAAGCATTGCATATGCAATTGCTGCATCACAACGCTTCGCGTCGCGTCACGAAGCGGTAGTCGTCTCATTCGATATGAGCAGCGCCCGACCGAGGTTCGAAGGCCGGCCCGCGAAGGGCTCAAGACCACCTTGTGTTAACCAAAGCCAGTGGAGAAAAACATAGATGAGCCCTAGTGGCCTCTAAGGGCGGGCTCTGCCTCGTCCGACCTCTGGGGGCGGGCTCCACCTCACCCGACCCTTGGGTTTAAGCTCCGCCTCGCCTAGCCTCTAGGGGGGACTTCGCCTTGACTGACCTCAATGTTGGGGGATCTATCTCGCCCAATGGAGACCCACACCGTCGCCAACCGCTCTAGGTCCAAGCGAATGGCCCTGAGTCAAAGCTCTGACACCAGGGAGGTGACTGGCATGCCCCGATATAACCTATGGTCATGACGGGCCATACCTGGGGATTCACATCAGGAATAGCATTGGGCGTACCAGTGCTATTCTGCCTCACCCTCGTATGAGCACTGATAGGCGCGTTAGTTCACCACGACGTCCGTCAGGATGGAGTGGAGCGCCATGACCGGGAGATGACGCCTGCGCATGGCGCTAGTGACGGACAGGGCCACGATGTGGAGCTATCTCTATTGACCTCTACAGGGTCTATGGGACCCATGTGAAAGAAAAGAAGGACCCAACGATCCTGGAGGACTTCTTCTCCTTCTCATTCTCCTCTTTCCCTCCACTGTAACCTGTCCTTTCCCTTTATAAAAGGGAAAGCAGGCCGTCCCATGAAGGGGACTCGAATCCATCGAACCTCGAACTGATCAGAACACACAAGCACACAGCCGGGAAGCAACCGAGCTCTCGGCATCCGTTCGCTCCTCTCACCAAAGACTTGGGATATATCCCTCTCTCGACCATTTGTAACCCCCACTACGAACTTTTAGTGCTAGTAACACGAGCAACAGCAACGAACTGGACGTAGGGATATTCTACCCAAACTAGTATAAACCTTGTGTTCTCTTAGCACACCATTCGAGCCAGACGCGCAATATTAGAAATTTACTAGTCGGTGGCAACTCGAAACACCGACAAAAGCCTTGCATGATCCTTGGTGTCGCTTTATTTTTTGTTTATGACGGGTAAGTCTAGCTGAGTACATTCGAGTACTCAGGATTTATCCAACCATGTTGCAGGTGAAGTTTCGGCCTGCTGAAGATGGTGGCTAACCGCCGGTGGGCTCGGTGACTCTATATTTATTTCTCATCTATATGCTTTTATCAGAAGATGCCACTTATGCTAGCAATGTATTTGGAACTTATATTAATGTAATAATTGAAAGCTATGTTGTTTTCCTTAAGCGGTTTTGAAACCCAAACTTGTACTTTTATTTGTAAATCCATTTGTAATATTATTTCCACTGTAACTCTATGTATGTGATGTGTATTTGCTTAATCATGCGATCTTGGTTGTGATGTTGATTTACCGAATATAAGTGAAAGTATGTGTGCATCAACGTGTTAAACAAGGGACAATCATACTTGATCTTGTATAAATTGGGTGGTTCTGTCACATCTACATTGACACTAAGACAAATACGAACACCGGACCTGTGACATAGCGTGGGTCTAGTTTATTTTATGCGGATGTGCATTTTAAAGTTTAGGGACCTAGAAGGCACACCCTACCATGTTTAGGGGCTGGTCTGGCATCGCTAGTGCTAGCGTGGACTGTGACTTCAGCAAATGGGTCTAGTCTGCACCCGTGTGGACCTGTGACGCACCATGTGCCAAGTTCAAGAATCTTGATGTGTATTTTAGGAGTTTGGGACCTAAATGACACTATCTGCCAAGTTTAGGGGCCGATGATGCATTTTACTCTGAATCCTACTTTTGACTTTTAGCTTTTTGCTTTTTCAAGTGGGTGGGAAATGTTTTACAGTTGTTTCAAGGGAGAGAAAGGATATGTCTCATAGTTGTTTTAACCGAACAACTTATAGTTTTTTCATAGCACATAACTCACAATAACTTTTCATAGCTCACAACATTTTTTTACAACTCATAGCCGAACCAAACAGACCCTTTATTTATTCAAAATTAACCCTTTCATGGATGCAACAATGCATGAGAAGATATAATTAGGAAAAAAATGATGCCAGATACGTTACACTATGTCATGCTAGATAAGTTACACTATGTCTGTTAGTGCATAGGTGAGCTTCAATTCCGGTTGAAAACTGGCTTTAGTCACGGTTGTCTAACCGGGACTAAAGGCTGTGACCTTTAATCCCGGGTCACGGAATCGGGATTAAAGCCCATCATTGGAACTAAAAAAATAGTTTAAATCCCAAGAGACCTCTCTTGTGATGCGTGAGATTAGAATCCAAGACCTCTTGCCTCGTGCGTAGGTCCCTTATCAACTCAACTGCACATCACATGTGACAGTGTCTTGGACGCTCTCCTTTTAAATTAACCCGTGGGGACCTTTTTGTCCCGGGTGGAAGATCTTTAGTCCGGGTTAGTAACTCCAACCGAGTCCAGGTTGGTAACACCAACCGGGACTAAATGGTGGCTTTTAGTCTCGATTGGTGTTACCAACCAGGATAAAAGGGTCTTCGGTGCCTGTAAAATTTAGATTGGGGACTAATGCTCATATTAGTATTCTATCTTAGTACAATCGAGACTAAAGGTGTGAACCCAATGCTTAAATAAATTTGATGCCGAAAGCCACGTTGTTGAAGCCCGTGCCAAGATGCCGCAGCAGGAGAGAGTGGCTGTGCCCGCACCAGCTGTAATAAATATAAAAATTACTGACAACTTTCTTACAGCATTATGCATAAAAGACTTGATGCCAAAAGCCACGTCGTTGAAGCCGAAGCCAATATTTGATGCCGAAAGCCACGTCGCTGAAGCTAAAGCTAAGATGCGGCAGAAGGAGATTGTGGCGGCACCCGCAGCAGTTATAAACAAAAAAAATTTAACAACTTTCTTACAGTGTGCTAAAAAAAGAACTTGACGCCAAAAGCCATGTTGTTGAAGCTGAAGCCAAGATGCGGCAGCAGGAGATTGTGGCGGACCTGTTGGAAGATTCTCAAAAAAATATTAACTTTCTTACAGATTTGCTATACAATTTATCGTAGAATCCGTACGCTAGCGTAAGCTACACAACGAATTCTTTTTACACAAGTTAAAAAAATTGTTCGTTTGTTGTTTGTCCTTGATAGTTCACACTGGTAGGACTTTAACAATTAAGAGACTTAATCTTAGAGTTTATTCCATGTAATGCTTTCCCACAAAACAATTTAATGCTCATTTGTACCATTCAGAGTCCATGATCGGTTAATTAAGCATTTAGGAATCACCAATAGTTGAATCAAAAAAAGAATCACCAACAGTTTAATTATGTATGGAAAATTTATTATTTAGATCAAAATTCATGCATAAAATAAACTAGGAGAGACATCAGTAAAATATTGCTCTTAAGATGAGAAAAATCTTAGTGAAGATAAGATTAAATCATAAAACACACTGGACAAAGAAGTTATAGTAGTTTTGTTAGACGAAAACTAACAAGGTGGCATGTGCAAATAGTTCGGATAGTTAGCTGCTTTCATTACAACATTTAGATTATATATATATATATATATATATATATATATATATATATATATATATATATATATATATATATATATATATATATATATATATATATATATATATATAGTTAATAGCATTGTTTCTTCGTTCGGTTACATCGGTCCTTTCTCTATGAAACTCCATTGCAGCGATTGACACGAACTCTATGTAACTACAGTTAATCAATTCTTTGGCTTAAAGCTATTATGGTCTTTCTTTCTTTTTTCCTACTCCTGTCTACTGGCTATAAACTTTTTGTAGATGCCAAATCAATGGAGCATTTAGTTTCGTTTTTGTGTGCTCCATAACTCCATAAAACAATTGCAAGTCTTTCATAAATTGTTTAGTTCCTTGGCCCTCTTCTTAATTTAAATTTTGAATGATAATGGGCATTCTATGCATGGTGGATTTGTGGTTCTCAATGCTTCTCATACCTGTCGGAGCCACTTCTGCTTCAAATAGCTGATGGGAGGCCTTGTCACCACGCCATGGAACCATCCCCTAGTGATCTGCTAATCTTAGGCCTACTACCCATGCTACTCTGTGGCATGCGCATTAGAGAATTGACGTGCCAACTGCATGTAAAATATCAAAAGAATGGTTGTTAGAGACAAGGAAAAAGAGTGTTAGCCAATATTCAAGTTTCATAGTTGAATCTCTGTATATATGTGTTCGTTAAATCATCATGATTTCCCCAATTGGTAATACCCTGTCTCTAAGAAACCAACACCAGATTCCCTACTTGAGCGACTTCGCTGCTTATTGCAATTTCAAGAACTGGCTGCCAGGCTAAGTTCTACTATGTTCTTTTCCCAAACTCCGGCGATAGAATGAACTAGTAAATAGTTAGTTGTTATTGTTAACTAAATTCCTCATATGCACAGCTTGCCTTGGTTGAGTTGTTCCGTTTACTCCTGAACATGAGAACCTAACACGTTTAAATGAGCGGAAAATGCTATGGGTAGGGCATCCAATCGTCCGGACATCCACGTTGGTGGGCCTCGACCCCGCCTGAACGGCCCAACACAATCATACACACCGTTGCTCGCATTGCTTAATAAGAAAAAAAAATCTCGGCTCACTTTCCTCTCGAACCCACTGTGGCTGCACCCATTCTCTAAGCGTCGCCTCGCCCGCACTTCCCCTCACTACTGCCGCTTCCCCGGCGCTCGCTCCCGCCCGTGATGCTTGGCTCCCCATTCCCCCTGCGTGCTCCATCTTGCGCCGCGCCGTGCGCTTCATCTCCTAACCCACCCCCACCGTCACCCACACATGCACCGTCACATCTGTCCCCCCCCCCCCCCCACCCCATTGCTGCTCGGCCAACCGGCTCCAATGGGGTACGTGCTGTTGGGGGTGGCGATGGTGCTAGAGTAGCCCCACGACGTCGGGGGCTGCTTGGGAGATGGCGCTCCTCGTGGGGCCCCTCTGGGCGGTGGCCCTCCTCGGCCTCTCTACTCGGTTGGGCCTCACCATTGCCACTCCGGCGGCTCCGTTAGGGCTGCTAAACTTTAGCTGGTTAAACTTTAGCCCATTTAGGCCATGCTTGTTTCTCTTATAATCCGTACTTTTCAGCTTGTTTGTTTAGCGGAACAGTGTTTTTTCAGCGGAACAAATCAGCCGAAACAGTGTTTCGGCTTGTTTTTTCAGCGAAGCAAACGGAGCCTTAGTTACTTTTTACCCAAACACATGGACTACATGGGACTAAAAGAGGAGCTAAAGTTTAGTCAATAAGGGGGAGCTAAACTGGACTAAAAGTCAGGCTACCTCACATTTTAGTCACTTTGTAGCCAAACACCTTGACTAAAAGAAACTAAAAGGCCTCTTTTAGTCCACCAAACCAAACAGGGATGACTAAAGTTTAGCAGTGGTTTAGTTAGCTAAAATTTAGCAGCTTCGATCAAACAGGGCTTTAGTGAGAACCACCGCTAGTGTTTAATGTCATGTTCTGGATAATATCCAGATTAGTACTCTGTACAGTCATTATTTGTACTGCTCAGTATTAGCTATCATTATTTATACTGCTCAGTATTATATCATGTGAGGATATCCCTGGTCTATTTATTATCCATGGTTCTTCCTATTTATTAAGAGATGATTCTTAAGGCCTTTTTATTTATTATTAGTGATCAAACATGTGTACTCCTACTAGGGTGAAAAACAAACAGCAAAAAGAACAGAGTGGGCATATCGCAAGCTGAAGCTTCTGAGATAATGGAATCTCCCTGTCCATCAGAAGAGGAACATTGGCAGCACCAAAACTTAATGCAAAATTGTATATCCGCTTTGTCGGTTGAGGTTCAGCATCAGTACGATATGAAAATGATCTCCCTACAAATTATTGAATGAGTCAAGTAATCCACCTTTATAAAGACGCGCTAGCACGAACATCAGCATTCACCTTCAGACCAAACAGTCTCACAAAGCCGCAACAGCCGCTAGAGGCCACGCGGAAGCTGCAGAAAATGGCCAACAACGACATGCAGGGCAGCATCCCCAGGATCGACTTCACCGGCATCGACCCAGCCGCAGGTCCCTGCGACGCCCGGTGGACCACCGTGCGCGCGGCCGTCATGGACGCGCTCCTCGAGCACGGCTGCTTCGAGGCCGTCATGGACGGCCTCATCGCTCCGGAGCTCAGCGCGGCCGTTCTCGGCCCGGGCGGCGCGGTGGAGTCCCTCCTCTCTCTGCCTGTCAGCGCCAAGGCGCGCAACACCAGCGAGAAGCCCAACCGCGGCTACATCGGCTCGATCCCCGGCTTGCCGTACGAGAGCTTGGGCATCGACGACCCGCTCAACCCCGACGCAGTCCGCGCCTTCGCCGACCTCATGTGGCCCGACACCGGCAACAAATCCTTCTGGTGAACACTCGTCACTCGATCAAGTTCAGAAACCTTCCCGTGGTCGTTCGAAAAAATGTTGATTTTCGACGAAAATTTTTGTTGCATGCAGCGAGTCGATGCACGCGCACGCGGAGAAAGTGGCGGTGCTGGAGGCCGTGGTGCGGCGCATGGTGCTGGAGAGCGCGGGCGCAACCGCCGAGTACATCGAAGAGCAGGCGAAGGCGACGTCGTTCAAGCTCCGGCTGACGGAGTACGCGGCGCCCGGCACGGCGGATGGGAAGAGGGTCGTCGGCCTCCCCGCGCACCGGGACACGAGCTTCCTCGCCGTGCTCACGCAGAACGGCATCGACGGCGTGGAGGTGGAGTGTGGCCGCGGCGAGGGCGGCATCTGGGCCCGCCCCGCGCTGTCGCCCGGCTCATTCCTCATCTTCGCCGGTGACACGTTCAAGGTACTGACGAACGGTCGGGTGTTCAACCCGCTGCACCGCGTGGTGATGTCCGGCGACAAGACCCGCTACTCCTCCATCCTCTTCTCCTCCCCGAAAGACGATGTCATCGTTCGCGCGATCGAGGAGACAGTGGACACCGAGCATCCTGCCGTCTACAGGCCCTTCGAGTACGGCGAGTACGTCGTTTTCTGCTACAAGCCGGAGATCGTTCGGCACCCGAACAAACTGAAGGCTTTCGCCGCCGTGCGCGTCGACGGATAGAGCCAGATGGCTTCTCACAACTGCCCTCAATCAAAGAGCATCTGTTTGATGTGAGCTTCCTGTGTCGTCAAGTTATTTGGTGGATCATCATATGAAAAAAAACGGATCAAACGAGCCATAATAAAAATATATATTAACTGGGCTGCCTTTTATGCTGAGATGTTGAAAAGTCCTAATGGCTACGGGATAAATAGCCTATAAAAATTTCTACAACAACATTTAAACCAAGTGGTTAGACAATTAAGTGGCGAAACGAATGCTGTGCTAGCTTACTAAAAATGCAAACCACGTATCCACAATTTTAATTGCTACGATCTCTATTCCACATAAGGGCTAAGTCACTACTCTTTTAAGTTGTGAGCTCTCAAAGACTAACTAAAGAGCCTCACTAACCAAACTAACAAAACACAAGCTAGCTCTCAAAACTAGTTACACCGAAGAGCTTAGCTACGCTATAAAGTAAATACAAAAGAGATAGTGAGTGTTATACCACCGCGGCAAGAGACAATCAATCGATCACAACGGATACTAGGGATGAAAACGGATCGGATACGGACGGATATCACCGATATTACATTTGTTTTTATATTTATGTCCGGATTTGGATTTGAATACGGATAGTATCAACTATGTCGGATAGGATACGATTGGATATCGCCATCATAAATATGCAATTTGAGTATTCGGATACGGATATGGTATCGGATGTTGGATATTCAGACTCGGATACGGACAGATCTCAACCCCTCTAAACGGATTCGGTTTTGAATATGGTCGGAAAATATCCGTACCATTTTCATCCCTAACGGATACCAATAAAATCCTCGGAGACAAGATGACACAATGATTTTTTACCGATGTTCACTTGCTTGCCAGTAAGCTACGTCCCCGTTGTAGCGATTCGCCCACTTGGAGGTTCACGCGCTAATAGACATCACATGCCTAACCTGCAATCGGATGTGGCACAACCAACACAAGATGGGGATCCACAAGCTATGAGCAATCCACTAGAGTACCTTTTGGTACTCCATCGAGAAAAGGTCAAGAACCCCACACAATCACTACGATCGGAGTCAGAGACAAGCATCTTCCTCTACTCGACGATCCTCGCTGCACCAAGCCGTCTAGGTAGCGGCAACCGAATTTTTTACTATTTGGACTCTTTTTCAAAAGTTTCTCTCAAATAGACCCCTGGCGGAAAGAATTCCAGAAATAGACCCTTGGCTCGGCGCCAGAGTGACTGGCACCGAGGTCCTGGGCACGGGAAAATAGCCTGCCAGGGGCTCGGCGCCAGAGTGACTGGCGCCGAGCTCGGCGCCGTAGATCTTGGCGCCGAGACACCTGTATTTAACTTAGCCTGCACTTCTTCCCCGAGCGTTCTTCCTCTTATTTCTCCTCCGTTTCGGGTTTTTTTCTCGCCACTTCACCCTACCTCACAATCACCGGCAACTTAGAATTTTGGCTTAAATTTAGGGTGTTTGATGTGCTTGCTAACCATCGGCCTCACCAAACGTAGGCCTCCAAAGGGCAAAGTCAACCCTTCTGTTCTGCTCGCGCATCAATCGACCCAATCGACCCTTCTGTTCTGCTTGCTAACCATACGTTTGGTAAATTTAGGGACTTAGCCAAAATTTTATATATCCATCTCATGGTAAATTTAGGGACTTAGCCAAAATTCTAAGTTGCCGATGATTGTGAGGTAGGGTGAAGTGGCGAGAAAAAAAAACCGAGACGGAGGAGAAATAAGAGGAAGAACGCTCGAAGAAGAAGTGCAGGCTGGGTTAAATGCAGGTGTCTCGGCGCCAAGATCTATGGCGCTGAGCTCGGCGCCAGTCACTCTGGCGCCGAGCCCCTGGCAGGCTATTTTCCCGTGCCCAGGACCTCGGCGCCAGTCACTCTGGCGTCGAGCCAAGGGTCCATTTCCAGAATTCTTTCCGCCAGGGGTCTATTTGAGAGAAACTTTCGAAAAAAGGGCCAAATAGTAAAAAATTCGGTAGCGGCAACCACCAAGAGTAACAAGCGAATCCCGCAGCAAAACACAATCACCGAGTGCCTCTAGATGCAATCACTCAAAGCAATGCATTTGGATGCTCTCCAATCTCACCAAATGATGAATCAATCAAGCAAAATGAGTTAGAGAGGAATGGCTAGGCTCACTAGGGTGTATTCTCAACAGAAATGACCAAGAGTGTGAGCCCAAGCCGGCTACCACATATTTATAGAGCCCCTAAATGAATAGAGCCGAGGTGCCAGAGCAGTGTCCACTCGCGCACGCGCCTACACCACTGATTGGACCAGCCATGGAGCAACCAGACGTGTCGCCGCCTGGAGTCCGGTCGACTCCAAAGAGGGTCTGTAGCTGGCAAAACACGATCGAACGCGTCAGATCGAGGCTGATCGGACCCAGGCAAAGTCTGGTCCTCTCCGGCTCCTGCACACCACGCCACGTCAGCGAGACCGAACACACACCCTGCGCATCCGGTCCTTCACTTGGACCAGAGTTCGATCACACGCCTAAGCGTGCCCTTCCCTGCGCGACACTGACCGGACACAGGCACCGAGTCTGGTCACTACCAGGACAGCGTCCGGTCACTACGAGATGCCTCCTCCACTTCTCAAACTTCACCACCCTTCTCAAATGTGCCACCACCAAGTGTATCACCATTGTGCACGCGTGTCAGCATTTTTCACAAGCATTTTTAAGGGTGTTAGCACTCACTAGAATCTTAATGCATATGCAATGAGTTAGAATATCTAGTGGCACTTTGATAATCGCATTTCACGACTAGTTTCACCCCTCTTAATAGTACAGCTATCTATTCTAAATGTGATCACACTCACTAAGTGTCTTGAGCACCAAAATAAAATGGTCCTATCAAATATGCCTTTGCCTTGAGTCTATTTTGTTTTTCTCTTTCTTCTTTTCCAAGTCCGGAGCTTGATCATCTCCAAGGCCTCCACCATTATTATGATCTTTATTTATTTGCTCCAATATTTTGTGTGTACTAACCTATCTCATAATCACTTAGAGCCAAAGGTTAGTACTTAGGGTTTTATCAATTCACCAAAACTAATCTAGAGCTTTTAAATATTCAATTGTCAAATTGGGACTTTTCCTATCAAATATCTTGGGGTCCCAGTTAGCCCCCATAGGCTACATGTTTGTGACTAGTTGCCTCTTTTAGAGAAGAGTGCTAAAAGATTTACATCTGGAAGGGATGAACTATGTCTATAGCTGGTAGATCAACCTTGATTAGTTCTAGCTTAAGAATGCTCCAATTTATCACATGTCCATTTACCTTCTGCCCAAAACCATAATATATACGCTGGATAAAATTAGGAGAAGAGTTTTCTGGCAAGGAGGGGGTAATAAGAGGAATTATCATCTTGCTAAGTGGACTAAAATTTGCATACACAAGAAGAAAGGGGGCCTTGGCATCAAAGATATCAAGAAAATGAATGTTAGTCCATTGTGTAAGTGGTGGTAGAAACTTGAGAAAGAGGAGGGTTTATGACAACAAATCATTCACTTCAAATACTTGAATGGCAAATCTGTTTGTACTGTGATCAAACTGATTCTGCCATGTGGTCTGATGTATTGAAAGTTAGAGATATCTACCTTCAAGGTAGACAACTGAAAGTCAAGGATGGTAAGAGAACTTGTTAGATTGATCTCTAACCTAACTGGACCCAACGGCCCAGTTGGGCCTTTGATTTGTGCCGTGATCGCAGGCGCCTAGCCCACCATGGCTGGAGGGACCCTGTCACCCTACACTATAAAAAGAGGTGGGGGCCAGCGGCTCTTCTCACGAGGTTTGCCTAAGCCGAGCTCCCCACCCACAAACCCTAAACCCGATCTAAGTGAGGGGCGCAGCCAGTGACGGGAGGTACCCCACCACAGCATTGCGCCGTCATCGATCTTCACCGCGGGCACCGCATCTCCGACACGTCTTCCCCGACCGTCGCTGCCCATGCGCAGACTTCACCAACGAACCCGATGAAGGCCTCTGGATCTACCCCCTCCGCGGTGTCAGGTTCGTCAGACCTCATCCACCTCTCTCTGTCTCACTATCGTTGCACTAGAACGTGTTCTAGGTCTTTGTTTCATCAAGCACCCCGGCTAGATCTATGGTCCTAGCGATTCAACGGTTTTAACATTGGTATCAGAGCCAGGTTTAGGTATAGATCTAACTTATTAGTTTAGATCCTTTTGGATCTGAGAAAAGAAGGGGTTTCAGAAGAAAGCCGAACCCTAACCCTAACTGGGTTAAAGAAAGGAGGGTTCGGATGAACCCTAACCCAAACTGGGTTAAAGAAAGAAGGAGGGCTCGGTTTCACGTTTAAACCGAACTCTAAAACCCGCAATCAATTCAGGAAAAAGAAATAGTAAAACCCTAACTATTGACACAGAATTTTTGCCTCCATGCCGATGACACACGCAGCAAGCCGGAAGGGTCCGCTCGATGGAGCAGACCCACCTGGCTTCAGCACAAGGGTGGTCGATCCTACGCAATCCTCCCGAGACGTGCCAGTCAATTTGACCCTACAATTGATAAGGAGAGAAAGCTTATCAGTAATTAAGGGCAGAACGTGCGATGTTGGCAGACAGTCCTGAATGTGCGGCTCTGAGAGCCGATATAAGAGGAAATCGACTAAATAGCCGATCCCAGCATGTTCACAAGAATGAATCGATTAAAGCTCGTGGGGTTGTATAAGAAGGATCGGTTATCATTCAGGATAAATGTTGTTTAAGCAAATATTAATCAATGGCAATAAGATATCGATAATGATTGGTTTATACTGAGCCAATGATTACAAGTAACCGAACTCCTTTTATTTAAAGAAATAACTCAACACTTCTTAACCATTTAATAAAGGTAAATCTAATGAACATGTTAGATCTCATCTATCGTCATGACCAGTAGGGCATGAGGCAGAATCATGCAGGCTATAGAAACAACAATAGACTTGATGACCCTAACTCATTACTAATATCAGTGGGGCATGAGGTAGAATCATGTAGGTCATAATACCATAACAAGATCATAGGGCTAATGCATCTTTCAACTTATCTCTACTTCAATGATCCCATAATGTGAACTGTTCGTGAAAGCATTCGATATCGGCTAAATAGCCGATTCAGGCATAGCGCACAGTTAAGGTCATGCCTTCTCAGGAACAGGTCTACTAACTAACGATCCCCACTCCATGACGCCAACAGTGGGGTGAGAGGCAGAATCCCACAGGCTGTGATGACGGGCCATGGAACGGTTTTCATTAACTAATAGATCTATTCAAGATCGGACATGCCTTAACCGCACACTATGCACGATTAAGATTGACGCAAAACAATCGATAAAAAACAACTCATCACTTAAGATGTGGATTAAATCAGTTTTAGATTAGCAAACGATGAGTTAAACAAGATATAAGGCCGATCCAGATCAATCTCAATCGGGCAGAGTGATATTGCTGTAATTAGATAAATAATGAAAGCAATAAGCAATATCGGTAACTTAATGAATCTACCAAAGACTGCCATACTAAGGTAGAGCCGATAACTTGACCTTGATCTAATTCAAGCAGTGGGGTGTGAGGCAGAATCACACAGGCCATACTTGAATTAGACAAGAATCGATAACTAGCCTATACCATAGTCGTAGTGGGGGTCGACCGGATCGATGCAGCCATACAAACAGAGGTATAAACCATGACAGTACTTAAAGACAAGCAGTGGAGGTCAACCGGATCAATGCAGCCGTACTCGCTTAGCCAGGGTTTGGTATTTATACCCAGAGCCTAAAAACGAATCCTACTCGAGTACGACTTAATACAAATCTTTGGCATGAAGGAAATATTCTTATCTTAAGATAACCTGGACTCTAATCTTTCCCCTTTTGTACAGTCCGATATGTATCTTCTTGGCGCCAATCATATCCTGTCATCGTCATCTGCTGACATCATTCGAATAGAATGGATCCAGTGTTGCATTCGATCCAGCAGATATCAATCTTTACTCTATCAATTCCTTGATTGACATAATTCTGGAAGCCTGCGAGTTCCCGCGCTCTTCTCCCAAATTTTGGTGTAAACTCATGTCCCCCAATTTTGGGATAAAATGATTTTATCCCAAAAATTCCGGTTCACTGGTTTACCACGCTGCAACTGCACCATCCAAAATATATGCGTGACTCCTGACTCCCTGGCCCGAGTTCTATATAACATCCCAACAATATATTTTGTAACTTACTTGGCCTGTTCGCCTTCTTCCTTCTTCTTAAGCCAACTTCAACAACCGACGCCGTCATCGCCGAGGCCTCAAACCCTAGCAGATCATCTGTTCCAACGAGCCACCATCCAAGCGATCTTCGCTAGATCCAAACCAGTTTTCGACCGTGATGGCGACCATCGACCACGTCTCTGAGGTATGTCCCCTAGTTCTCTAGTTTCTGAGTATCGACCACCACCCCATATCTTCTTTCTTCTTGAATTTATTTTATCTGATTTCTAGGAAATGAGGAACGAGATCTTGATTCCATCAGCTGCCATCCCTAATGCTTACTTTCTCGGGCCTATGGGTGATTCTGATCCATTCGATTTTATCCGCCAAGAAACCAACCAGATCCCTTTTAAACAGTTTGTAGTGGATTCATCCTCCTAGAATAAAACTTCCTTCAGAAACTAGCCTAACACACCTATGGGATGGAGAGATTGGTTATGTAGGGTATCTACGAAAAAAGATGAAGACTAGGAGCTTTATGATCTGAATCAATGCTTAACACTTTCGTTGTCCGAAATGGAGAGGAATGATTCACTTTTGATCTTTGCTTCTTATTTCTGGTCTAATGCTCTAAATGCTTTCATTTTTTGTCATGACCCAATGACCATCACTCTAGCCAACGTATACATGCTGACTGGCCTTAGGATTACTGGATTGGTACAACCTTATGAGTATTTGAGTGTCGGTTCCAAGAGATTGGCCAAAATTGCAGACTGTACCGGATGGGCAAGTTATATTTTGAATCATATTGAAGATGGACTAGCCGTCAGTGAAAGGGAATACGTGGCCTTTTTGAAAATGTGGTTGGAAAGATTCATTTTCTGTGGGTCATCTTGTGGTCCAACCTATAATCACAAACTCATGGCGGAGCACCTAGCATTAGGCAAGAATATCCCTCTCAGAAAATATCTGCTAGGAGCTGCTTATTATCTGATGTAACAGGTGGCTGCCCAATTACTGAAGAATGAGCCGATACAGACTATCAGCAGTCCTTGGTGGCTGATACAATTGTGGCTCAATTTGTACATGCACAAGACTGTAAAGCCTGATCTTAGAGACTTGAGCTTTCCCTCCTCTAATTTTGGTGAGGAATATAGAGGCAAAGAAGAAAGAACTCGATGGTGTACGAACTATGGCGATGCTGCATCGGCCATAATAATCAACTCCAATGCTGGCCACCTCTTCAAAAAAATTTACAGAGGGTTTGATGCGGCCGTCCTGACCTATCTACCTTATAATGAGGAGGATGAACTGATTTTTCCTTTTAGCTTTCGATTTGAATCTGGCTGTTCGGACGAAACAGCGGCTGCGATCTTCAATTCTTTTATTAAGCCCTATGTCCTTCTAGCCGAATTTCATCATGGTCATGGTAAAATGATTAAAGGCTCCTCCGTCTCAGGCAATCCTCCAACCTATGAGTTTTACAATCCTTCATTTGTGGCCCATCAGTTCGGCTTTGGTCAACTCCCCCCTTGTCTATTCTTCAAGAACACCCTGAAGCCGAGGGAAGATATCAGTGACGTGCTACAAACTTCTAGAGTCTTCCAATTAGGATCAGACCTTCCTTCTTTTTCCTTGCATGACTAGGTCAGGGCCAGCTTTTCTTCCAATCTCTTTGATTCCTGGTGGCAAGAATGGCATTCCCATCTCTTCTGTGGGCCGGTCTATCCTCTGTGCATAGCCCTGGATAGGGAATTTGCTTCTGACAGTGAGGTAACCCCTTCATTCTCTTTTCAGAGAAATTACTTGGCAAATCTTCTTGCCAACTATCCTAACCGATCCTTCTAGGATATTGATTTCGATCCTCCAAGCCGAGATAGGAGAGGGCGCCCGATAGATTACCAGCCGTCATGTCCAGTTTCAAGGATGGGATCAACCGCACCTTCTTTAAAGAAGTTGATGAGAACCCATGCTGCTCCCATGATCATGACATGTCCATCTCCTAAGCACAAAGTGGTTCTAGGGGCAACTCTGAAAGCCACTACTGGAAAAAGACTCTGTAGGACAAGACCATCAGTTGCTCAGGTGAACAATTCACACTTTCCTCAAACTAACGTTCAATTTTTTTATCCCATTTTTCCTCACAGTTGTCGAGCATCGCGTCTCAGTCTACTTTGGGCGTGAGACAGCTATCTTAGGCACTTGATCCATCACCAACCGAACCTTCATCTCAGGAGAAGCCGATTTTAGTAGAGGCAACCGATGCTTTCACGATGGTAGAAAATGTGAGTTTTATCCTTGATATCCGTTGGAGTACTTTCCTTTTAATTTCTTGATTTGCCCAGCTTTCCAACCTTTATCTAATCATTTGTCATGCTAGACATCTTCTGAGGAAATACCCATGTAAGAGCAGGGGCCTGGCAATTCACCTATTGACAGCGATCCTGTTGACGCTGGGAATAGTCCCATTGTTGATACTCATACTGTCGATTCCCCAACTCGGCACATATCTGATAGTAAGGAAATCGTATGCTTGGTCTATTCTTCTGCAATAAACATGAATAAAAATCTCCTCTTGCCATTGCAGAGATCAGCGCTAGGAATCTAAAGCCAATTCAACCAGATGCTATTGGTGCATCACCAGTTGTTTCCCCTCTTCTGATAGAGGCTACTACAGAGAAGGTACTGTATCTTTTCACCATCCATTTTTGCAACAAATTGATTCAAACCTCTTAATCAAGATTTCCCCTATATACCGGCACCCGATCCTCTAGCACAGAGTTGTTCTTTCAATCTTGAAGAGTACTTTGATAAAGATGAAATCAGATCGTCTGCCGCCTCTTCTGCTGAATTCTTGCCAGAGGAGACCAGAAATCGGCTAAAAGATATACTGCCTGTATTTGAGAAGAACATAGTCGATTTGGTCTAGGATACTGAATCAATGCAGCGAGTCTTCTTGGCTATTCAGGGTGATCCATCCCCAGCTCTCTCCAAGGTCCTATCATATTTGCCTATTTTTGAAGATCATGCCTTGAAGGTGAAAACAATCTAGAGGAACTTATCCAACCGTGAAGCCTTGCTAGCCAAAAGGGACTCCAATAGGCAAGAGGTCAAAGAACTGACACAGTCAATTGATGCTCTGAAGAACTCTTCCCTCTGGACTGATCCAGAGTTGTCTTAATTGGAAGCCAAATGTGCAGAGCTTGAGAGGGAGCTGGAAAATGTGAAGGCCACCATTGATCATCGCAAGTCTACTCTGGCTCAAATACCTGATGCCATCAAATAGAAAAAACAGGAACTATTGGCCAAAGTGAAAGAAAGTAGAACTATCCATAGCAGCCTTGAGAATGCCCCTGGAATAGCTGAAGAACGTGAGCGCAAGATCGCAGGGGCTAATGTTGTCTGGCTTGCAATACTAAAAATCATTCAGGATGTTCTGAATGTGTAATCCATAGGTCGACATATATATCTTGTGTACGATAACTATATCTGTCTTGTTGTATTTCTTTCTTCGGCCGAGGAGCCGATTTGAAAATAGCCGATCCCAGATTTATGATCTTGATCTTAATTGAATCTAAAAACGTGGCTTTTATTAAGAGAACCTCTTGATGTTCTATCTTCAGTCACCTGACGCTGCATTTTTCTTGGTATTTAGCGAGGCGGCGCTTCGCTTTCTATTAATTGCGGTTGCCTTTTGTACTTCCTCGAGGTGTCCGTCTCTTCGCTCTGTGGCTTCAAAGACCAGCTGAGGGCTCTAGTCTCGAACACATCTATACTTGCAACCGCTCCTGTTCCTTTACACTTCTCTACCTTCGCAACCCTGTAGCGGTTTTCTCCCTTTCCAATAGATCCAAGTAACTTCATGGCCAGTGAGGACAACCGCAGCAAGCGTGCGGCGAAGGAGACTCTAGAGGAGAACATGCTGGTGAGCCAGCGCCTCCGACACATGAGGTGAGATTGGTGCCTTCCACTTATGGCGACAATTTGCAACTTTCTATTCATAGGGGTGAACTCTTGTTCCTAGGTTTGTATTGAACGACAGGCTTCATCCTCTTCCCAGGGCTGGTGAACCTTCCGATGCCATGTCCTTCGCGCCATCCTCATCATTGGATTCCTCTGATTTGTACAACGGCGACGATGCTCGCATTTCCTCTAGGAGTGGAGGGCGGCTCAGAACCGCTACTCTGAGGCGACTCGAGAAAATGGCCAACTCAAGATCCATCTCGGGGCTTCTCAGGCCGCTCTTCATGCGGCTGAGGAGGAGGCCAGCGCCATCTAAGCGCGGCTGGCCAAGTCTGACACCATGGTAACAGGTAAGATGATCTTCAGGGATGTTTCCATTCCGATTTCTTACTGCCTTCATCTTGATAGTTTCCTCCTTTTCTGTGATCACTAGCCCTGACGATGCAATTGGAATCTCCCCAACTGGCAGCAAACATGGCTGTTGACACCGTCAATGCCCGTGGCTCCCTTATCAATGCTCATCTCCACGACGTTCCGGCCTATGTTCGGGAGATCACCCTCCATGGTGTTCGTCATGGTGCGGCGGTGGCGCTGACCGTGACACAAGTTCAGACTAGGTATGAACTCCATGCCATGGAGGCTGGTTTCCCATTGGGCGATGGCCTTGAAGAACATGAGGGCCTGCTGGAAGAGTTCATCAAGGCAACGGAGGCCATAGTGGACATCACATCCACTCAAGATGTAGTAAACAAGGTCTTCGATTAGTTTGTACTTAGGGTAACCTGATGAACAAAGACTCCTGTTCTTTCATGAATGTATCTTAGTACAATGCTCCTATGTACGACTGTTCTTATCTTTTTTGTTTTTGCTCTGTAGATGATACATATCGTATCGGCTTTTACTATCTTTGAAGATCTTTCATTTTTGAACTAGAGGCGATACCTTCCTAGTACCGGCTATTGGAGCCGAGAACGAATTGGCTATCAAATTCAGATGTCAGAATAACATCTCTTCATGCATTTTTCATTCCAAAGATCAAACGATTGATCAATCCAAGTCAATCATCCTATTAAGTGAAACAGAGCTTCTCTTAAGAAATCCATCAACTCTGAATCGCACTTACACTTTAATTCAGCATTCACCTACGTTGGCCTAAACCCATTTCCAATACTCAATGTTTATTTTTCCTTAACTCAATGGCCAATGTGACACCATGATTATTGATTAAAACAAACTTTCAGAGCTGATTGCTTGAACTGGCTGTTGGCCTTCATTGTTAATCCTGATGAAGCCTCCTTCCCATGTTTTACCGAAAAGGCATTCGAAATCTCCTAATTCCCAAAACACTGGATCGGCTGTTGCGATGCTCATAGACTTATCAGCGCGAACCACCTTGACATCATCCCTATGCCATTGAATCAAACATTGATGTATGGTTGATGGCACGCAATAGTTTGTGTGAATCCAGTCATGACCTAGGAGTAAACTGTATGAGCCTTTTCCATCGATGACAAAGAACATGGTGAGCAGAGTTTTACTCTCGATTGTTAACTCGATGTTTATTGCCCCAGGTCTTAGATGTATTCCCTCTGAAGTCTCTAAGCATCATGTCGGTCTCAAGCAAATCTCCTGGTCCCTTACCAAGCTTATGAAAAGTAGTGTAAGGCATAAGATTGACAGAAGCACCTTTGTCCACTAACATTTTATTCATCGGCTTCCCATCAACAAAACCTCTCATGTATAAAGCCTTCAAGTGCCGATGTTTGACTGGCTTATCAAATATCGCTTGGTGTGTAACCATCAACTTGGCAACCATCTCTTCATACTCTGATTCATTCAAGTCTGAGTAAACTCCTAGATCTGCTAGAGCTCTGAATTCGGATGGCTGAGCCTGTTCCATCTCCTTATTCCTTTGGCGTTGCACTCTTCTCTTCTAGCTTCTTGTTAAACCTCTGGGGCACCATTGGCCTTCCTGCCAAATATGTTCCCTCTAGTTATTTCCTTCTTCATGATCAGCCCAGTCTTGGTCAACAACTCTCTTTTCCAGCCGATCATGAATACTTTTATTTTTTAAGCGTCGATCCATGTTATTATGATGATATGCATTCTGGGCATGGATAGACCGACGGTTGATTTGAGATTACCTAAACTCTCAATATTGATTACTGCATTCTAGACAGTCATGTCTAGTAGGCAATTTCAAACCTTTGTTCCAGCAGTATCTGAAGAAAGGATAATTCTAGTGCGATTCGACTTGCTTTCTTTCATACCTCTCTTCTCCCAGTTGATGCTGGTTTTCTTGATCCTCTAACCATTGCTGATAATCTTTTTCCTTCTGCCGCCGCCACTTATTCAACAGGATCTGAGATGTGACTCGCGACCTTGTCGCTCCATCCTTTGACGTTCCCCCCTGCTCGTATCGGCTCTTCTGCTGATCACGGCGTTTTTAACCTCTCTGTATTCATCAGTCGATATTTGCATCTTGGGATTGACTGTTCCATCTTTTCTTGATTTGGCCGATGGTAGGACCTTAGTTTTCCCTTTGAATATCCCAACATCAACCATATTTTGATCTCCTGGGAAAGGATTATCATCAACTTTCATCTTCCGAGGCGTATCGAACTCGAGTCTCCCTTGCTGAATAGCCCTCTGTATATGCTGTCGGAAAATTCTGCACTCATTAGTGGAATGAGAAGTAGCATTATGGAACTTGCAGAACTTCTTATTCTTCAACTGTTCAGGGGGCAACATAACATGATTATCTAGCAATTTGATCTGGCCCTTCTCAAGTAAAAAGTCAAAGACCTTGTCCAATTTTGTGACATGAAAGTAATAGCTCTCCTCGACTCTTCTTCCCCAAGTATTTGGCACCATTATTGTCTTCTTGCCCCAATTCCAATCAGCTGCAGCAACCTCCTCTTCTTCATCTTCATAGCCGTCATCTGCTGAGTATGGATCATAAGTTTTAGCTACGGTGGTACTCTTCTGTAATCAGGTGTCTCTACGCATACTCTGGAATTGGCTGTTGAGCGCTGCTACTCGTTGAGCCAATTGACCCAAGTTGTCAAATTCTTGTCCTAGCAGCTTTTCCTTCCACATTGGTAGCATTTCTTGGACAGCTAAAGTAGCTAGCTGATCATCGGCCAAACTCAATGAGAAGCACAAATTCCTAGTCTCTTGGAATCTCTGAAGAAACTCAGTGCCCGATTCATTAGTCCTCTGTCTCATGGTCATCAGATCAGTGATCTTCTTTTCTCCAGTCCCAGTGTAAAAATATGTATGAAACTTCTTCTCTAGGTCAGCCCAATTGGCAATGGAGTTGACTGGTAGTGACGAGAACCAAGTGAAGGCTGGCCCTAACAGGGATAAGGAGAAAAAACGAACCTAATAGGCATCCTCAACTGATGGTTCACCCAATTGTGTAAGATATCGACTGACATGTTCTATTGTGCTTATACTGTCTTGACCAGTGAACTTGGCAAACTCTAGGAGTCTATAATTGTAGGAAGAGTGACCAAATCATACCATTCTGGATATGAACGTTTGTATGAAAAGGTCAGCCCCTTTGGCTTCAAATCGAACTGATTTTTTATCATCTTGGTCACCTTCAGCAGCAACTCATCAGCTTGCGGATTTGGATTTCTTGATACTTGTTGACCCATCTATGGATTGAAATCTCACGTGCCTTGATATCTTAGATTTGGCATCATGTGAAGGGTGTTATAATCCGTGCCATAGTGATAGCCTTATGGAATCTCAATCTATTGGGTCCTTTGCTGGCTTGCTGCTTGAAGTCTCTGATTATAGACATAAGGATCTATATCTCTACGGATCTTTTGAATTGATGGTGCTATTTTTTGAGCCGACGACGGTATGTGGCCTGATGTGCCAAAATTGATCATATGGTTCTGACTTTGCCCCATCGGCTGTTGTACATGCTGTATTGACGGTCCAAGATTGTACTGTACCTGATTCGTAGCAGTGCCTAAAGTTTGTTCAGATGAACCTTGAAGTGTCTGGACATCACCATTACTAGCTGGTACTGCTTCTTGATGGCTGGTACCGACTTGATTAGTCCCTTGAGTCAACGGATCTAGAATGTTGTAACAAGTCGATCCAACCTGACCAACTGGAATCCCATGAATCGCCTCTTTCATGGCGTTGTGAAATGCGTCAACGAAAGCTTCATTGCGGCTTGATATGGCATCACGAATAGATTTGTCTATGGCTTCTATAAAGAAACACCTGTCTTTAGCTTCAACTGTATCTGTCTGCCCATGTAGTAGAACCCTTGGTAGTGGAAATTTCTAAATAATTGTGCTATCACGTGTTTCGGTGTAGGACAACAAACACTTCTTCTGAAATTCTTCTGTAGCCTTGCCAATGGTATTCTTATCCTCATCAGGTAGGTCTTCGTAGTGTACCATAAGGATGTTGTTGTTGTTGTGAGCTGCCATGATGATTGTGGTGTCCCACCGGGCGTGCCAGAAACATGTGTCGACATAGAACTTTCGCCTCCGTGCCGAGGACACACACAGCAAGCCGAAAGGGTCTGCTCGATGGAGCAGATCCACCTGGCTTCAGCGCATGGATGGTCGATCCTACACAATCCTCTTGAGACATGCCAATCAATTTGACCCTGCAATTGACAAGGAGAGAAAGCTTATCAGTAATTAAGGATGGAACGTGTCGGTGTTGCCAGACAGTCCCGAATGTGCGGCTCCGAGAGCCGATATGAGAGGAAATCGACTAAATAGTCGATCCCAGCATGTTCACAAGAATGAATCGATTAAAGCTCGTGGGGTTGTATAAGAAGGATCGGTTATCATTTAGGATAAATGTTGTTTAAGCAAATATTAATCAATAGCAATAAGATATCGATGATGATTGGTTTATACTGAGCCAATGATTACAAGTAATCGAACTCCTTTTATTTAAAGAAACAACTCAACACTTCTTAACCATTTAATAAAGGTAAATCTAATGAACATGTTAGATCTCATCTATCGCCATGACCAGTAGGGCATGAGGCAGAATCATGAAGGTCGTAGAAACAACAATAGACTCGACGACCCTAACTCATTACTAATATCAGTGGGGCATGAGGCAAAATCATGCAGGCCGTAATACCATAACAAGATCATGGGGCTAATGCATCTTTCAACTTATCTCTACTTCAATGATCCCGTAATGTGAACTGTTTGTGAAAGCATTCGATATTGGCTAAATAGCTAATTCAGGCATAGCGCACCGTTAAGGTCATGCCTTCTTAGGAATAGGTCTACTAACTAATGATCCTCACTCCACGGTACCAACAGTGGGGTGAGAGGCAGAATCCCATAGGCCGTGATGATGGGCCATGGAACGGTTTTCATTAACTAATAGATCTACTTAAGATCAGACATGCCTTAACCGCACACTATGCACGATTAAGATTGACGCAAAACAGCCGATAAAAAACATAACTCGTCGCTTAAGATGTGGATTAGATCAGTTTTAGATTAGCAAATGATGAGTTAAACAAGATATAAGGCCGATCCAGATCAATCTCAATCGGGCAGAGTGATATTGTTGTAATTAGATAAACAATGAAAGCAATAAGCAATATCGATAACTTCATGAATCTACCAAAGACTGCCATACTAAGGTAGAGCCGATAACTTGACCTTGATCTAATTCAAGCAGTGGGGTGTGAGGCAGAATCACACAGGCCATGCTTGAATTAGACAAGAATTGATAACTAGCCTATACCAGAGTCGCAATGGGGGTCGACCGGATCAATGCAGCCATACGAACAGATGTATAAAGCATAATGGTACATATAGACAAGCAGTGGAGGTCGACCAGATCGATGCAACCATACTCGCTGAAGAACTCACCGAGATCTACTCTACTCCTACTCCTAAGGGGTGGCTGGAGCCAAAAAAAAAGTAATTCTAGAAGCCTGTGAGTTCCCGCGCTCTTCTCCCAAATTTTGGTGTAAACACTAACCCTAACTTCGATCCTCATCCCAAATCGGTTGAATCCAAGCACCAAAAGAGAACCAAATCCAAAGGGGAAAGGGTGGCCTACCTTGCCGCTGCGCAGCGATACTGCCTCGTCGGTGTGCGGGGAAAAGAACGCTGAGCTAGGGCGCTGCTCGCCAGGCTCGGCCAAAGGGGCGTCGTGGCCAGGCTGCTCGACAGCGGCGCGCTCACCCGCTGGGAGCGCGCATGTCGGTGAGGGGGCTAGCGACGGTGCCATGGCTGCCCGCTCGCTCGCTGCATCTGCTCGGTCGCCGCTCGCCTCGCTATGGTGAGGAGAGAAGAGAGAGCGGTGAAGAAAGAGAGAGGTGAAAGCCGAATGGCGCTAGGGTTCAAGGGCGTCGTGGCGGTCGCTAGTTTTGATCCTGCGATGGGCGTGGACGACCGTCAGATCAGCGTGGACGACCAAGATTGATCGGGCCATTTCACAGCCCAGGCGGGCCCGCACGGCAGCACGACTTTGCCAGCCTAGGCCCAAGTTGCGGCCTAGGTGCGGCCTGCGCGCGTGGAGCTATGGGCCGAGCCGGCTTTTTTGCCGGTTTTGGGCCGAAACAGTAAAGAATGAGCCCGGTTTCACATTTTCTTTTTCTAGAAAATTGAAAAATAGAAATTGGCTCAAAAGAAAATAGAAAAAGTATTTTTCCCTGTGGGTAAAATTCAAGAAAATAAGTTCATTTATTCTGCTGCGTATTTAAAGATGTTATTTTCATTATTAAATTCGAACCAACGGGAGAATTTAATTTTGAAAAATTGATATGTTTTAATTGATCATAATATTGTTATTATTCTGACCAATGTTGATTAATGGCAATATTATGATGCATTGTCATGCATTAATTCTATTTCTGCCCAACGGTGATGTAAAATTAGTGTAGAGAACAATTATATATTTTAATTTTGACCAACGTTGAAACTAAGGCATGCAATTATTATTATTTATGTTCTCACACTATTTGAATTGTGTTTTTAGGCGGATACAACTTGATGAGTTGTATCAAAGAGATCCCCACTCTCAAAGGTGATAACTACATTGAGTGGAAGAAAAAGATCGATCTAGCATTCATCTTGGCTGAGGTGGACTGGGTAGTCACCACACCGTGTCCCACAGAGCCTGTGGCACCGGTGAGGAAGATAAATGAGGCTAATGCCGCTTAGGCAACTAGAGAGAGGGATTTTGCATCCCAAAGAATGTCCTATGACCTTGAACATAGGAAGTGGGTCACTGCCAACAAGAAGTGTTTGGCTGTGATAAAGAACACGATTGAGCCTGCAATTGTGGGATTAATCCCAGAATGTGACACCGTTGTCGAGTATCTCGAAAGAATAAAGAGTCAGTTCACTGGCTCTTCAAAGACATATGCTACCCAGCTGATAAAGCAGCTGGTGATAGAGAGGTACTCAGGTAATGGTGGTATAAGAGAGCACATACTAAGGATGAGCAATTTGACATCCAAGCTAAAACCAATGGATCTGGCTCTCAAGGATGAGTTCCTTATCCATCTGTTTTTTGCTTCCTTGCCAAAAGAGTTTGATACTTTTGTTGTCAACTACAACATACAGCCCGAGAAGTGGGACATGGAGAGGCTCATGGCTATGTGTGTTCAAGAGGAGGAGAGAATGAAAGCTGCCAATGGTGGCTCTATTAATTATTTAAAAGACAATAAAAAAAAGAATAATAATGCTAACTCCTCAAAGTCAAAGGGAAAGGGTCCCATGCTGTATCAGCCTCAGCAAAACAAGTTCACAGTAGAGAAAGATCAATGTCTCTACTGCAAGAAGATGGGACATTATAAGAAAGATTGTCCTAATTACCTAAAGATGATCATGGCAAAGAAAGGTGAGAACATTATTACATTCATAAATGAATCCCTATATGTACAGTATTCGAAATCTACTTAGTGGATTGACTCAGGTGCAACTATTCATGTTGCTAATTCTTTACAGGGATTCCATTCGACGAGGACTACGCAAAGAAGCGAAAGATATGTTAAAGTAGCAAATGGAGTCCAAGCAGAAGTTGAAGCCATTGGCGATCTTTCTCTAGAGCTTGCTGATGGTTTCAAACTTATACTTAGATATGTTCTTTATGTTCCCTCGTTACAGAGAAACTTAATTAGTGTTTCATGCTTGGACAATGATGGATATGATTGCCATTTTGGAAATGACAAATGTAAGATAACATTTAATAATGCACGTGTTGGTCATGCTATCTTACAAAATGAGCTTTATTTGTTATCACTACGTGATGATGTGAATGTTGTATGCGATAATGGGAACGTTGCGTGCGACAATGTGAATGTATCCTCGTTTGCGTATGTAAACAGAAAACGAAAGAGAGCTCACGATGCATTGTCGAAATTATGGCACTGTCGTTTAGGTCATATTTTGAGGGGGAGAATAGAAAGACTAGTTAAGAATGATATTCTTCCTCCATTAGAGCTCTTAGATTTAGAACAATGCAGAGAATGCATTAAAGGAAAGTATGTAAGGAAAATTAAGAAAGATGCTAAATGAAGTGCAGGAATTCTACAGATTATTCACACAGACATCTGTGGTCCGTTTCCTGTAAAGAGTGTGGATGGTTATGATTCATTCATAATATTCATAGATGATTACTCCCATTATGGCTATATTTATCCAATCAAAGAAAGAACAGAAGCATTGGATAAATTTAAGATATTTAAGGCAGAAGTTGAAAACCAACATAATTTAAAGATTAAGATAGTCAGGTCCGACTATGGGGGGGAGTACTACGGTCGGCATACCCCATATGGCCAAGTTCCTGGACCTTTTTCAAGGTTCTTATAGGAGAATGGCATGGTAGCCTAGTATTCTACACCGAGCGAACCTCAGCAGAATGGAGTAACTGAAAGGCGCAATCGTACCCTGATGGATATGGTGCCCAATATGATAAGTTACTCCACCTTACCGATGAGCTTGTGGATGGAGGCGTTAAAAACCACCATTCATATTCTTAATAGAGTACCAAGGAAGTCGGTGCCCAAAACACCATATGAGTTGTGGACAGGAAGAGTACCCTCACTAAACCACTTACGTGTGTGGGGGAGTCCTACTGAGGCTAAAGTATTTAACCCAAACATTGGGAAGCTAGATCCCAAAATAGTGAGTTGTCATTTCATTGGTTACCTAGAAAAGTCAAAAGGTTTTTGTTTCTACTGTCCAGACAGACATACAAAGTTTATGGAAATGTGACACGCTGTCTTCATAGAGGATGAAATGATGAGGGGAAGCATAGTAGCTCGAGAAATTGACCTTGAAGAGAAGCGGGTGTATGCGCCCACTCTGATGATTCATGAGTCATTTTTCTCACTACCTGCTGTCGTTGCACCGACAGTACAAGATACTGTGGTGCCAGCACCTGTTGTTATTCCGCCAGTGGCAACAATGAATAACGATGAGGAATCTATTCTTCAGGATCCTATAGAACCAATTGCCACACATGAGGGGGAGCAACAACAGCCTCAAACAAAAGATGTGCCAAATGTGGAGGCCCCTAGAAGGTCTCAAAGAGTTAGAAAATCAACTATTCCTGCTGACTGTGAAGTGTACAACACTGAGGAATTTCAAATGGAGGATGATCCCACCTCATTTGAAGAAGCCATGAGAAGTGATCATTCATCAAAGTGGTTTGAGGCCATGGAAGATGAAATGAGATCTATGAATGCCAATAAAGTTTGGGATTTAGAAATAATTCCTAAAGGAGCCAAAACACTAGGCTATAAATGAGTCTACAAAATAAAACTTGACTCTCAAGGGAATATAGAGAGATATAAATGGTGACTTGTGGCAAAAGGCTTTACGCAAAGAGAATGGATTGATTACAATGAGACATTTTCTCCAGTCCCATGTAAGGATTCCTTTAGAATCATAATGGCATTAGTGACACATTACGCTTTAGAATTACATCAGATGGATGTAAAGACGGCATTTCTCAACGGGGACTTGGAGGAAAATGTTTACATGGCACAACCAAAAGGTTTTGTCATAAAAAGAAAAGAACGAATGGGATGCCGTCTAAAGAAATCCATTTATTGATTAAAACAAGCTTTAAGACAATGGTACTTGAAGTTTGATCAGACAATAAGAAATTTTGGGTTTAAAGAGAATGTAGGGGACAATTATGTCTATACAAATTTTAAGAATGGGAAGTTCATCTTCCTTGTCCTGTATGTGGATGATATCTTACTTGCTAGTAGTGATGTCAGTCTATTACTGGAGACAAAGAAGTTTTTATCCTCAAAATTTGATATGAAAGATCTTGGTGAAGCTTCGTTCGTTCTAGGGATCGAGATTCACTGAGATAGAAGTAAAGATGTATTAGGACTGTCACAAAAGGCATACATAGAGAAAATTTTAAAGAAATTCAGTATGCACAAATGTAGTCCCTCACCTGCTCCTATAGTCAAGGGCGACAGATATGGAGATTTTTAATGCCCTAGGAACCAATATGAGATCGATCAAATGCGGTTCCATATGCTTCAGCTATCGGAAGCTTGCAATATGCTCAAGTATGCACGCGCCCTGACTTGGCATTTGTTACTGGGTTACTTGGCAGATTCCAGAGCAATCCTGGAATAGAACACTGGAAATTAGTAAAGAAAGTCTTGTGTTGTTTGCAAGGAACGAAAGGCCTCATGATGACGTATAGAAGATCTGATTCACTCCATATAGTGGGGTATTCAGATTCTGATTATGCGGGAGATAGATAGAAAATCCACGTCTGGATATGTATTCACTCTCGCAGGGGGAACTATTTCATGAAAAAGCTCAAAACAAACTGTCACTACATCGTCCACAATGTATGCCGAGTTTGTAGCGTGTTATGAGGCAACGGGGCATGTGAACTGGCTAAAGAAGTTCATACCTGGTTTGAAGGTGGTTGACTGACATCTATAGACCACTAAAGTTATACTGCGACAATAATCCGGCAGTACAGTATGCTCACAACAATAAGTCAAATGGTGCTGCCAAACACATTGACAGAAAGTATTATGTTGTGAAAGATAAAGTCCGGGATCAAGTCATAAGTCTTGAGCATATAAGTACAGTAAAAATGCTCGTGGATCCGCTTACAAAAGGCTTACCACCCAACGTGTTTCGAGAACATGTAGCTGGCGTGGGTTTAAGGGAAAGCCTATAATTCATTAAGAAAAGAAGGCACAAAGACAATTATCTATTTCAGAACAGAGTAGTGTGTTGTAGCTATTAAATCTATCGGCAATGGACTGTGACGATGAGACATGCTCTATGCGCTAATCTGTAATGGAATGAACAAAAGTAAATGATATGAAAGTGAAAGATGGAAAGAGATCAAGGGAGAGATTGTTAGATTGATCTCTAACCTAACTGGACCCAACGGCCCAGTTGGGCCTTTGATTCGCGCCCTGATCGGGGGCGTCCAGCCCACCATGGCTGGAGGGCCCTTGTCATCCTGCGCTATAAAAAGAGGGGGGGGGGGGGGGCGACGGCTCTTATCACGAGGTTTGCCTGAGCCGAGCTCCCCACCCACAAACCCTAAACCCGATCTAAGTGAGGGGCGCAGCCAGTGACGGGAGGTACCCCACCACAGCACTGCGCCGTCATCGATCTTCACCGCGGGCACCGCATCTCCGACACGTCTTCCCCGACCGTCGCTGCCCGTGCGCAGACTTCACCAACGAACCCGATGAAGGCCTCTGGATCTACCCCCTCCGCGGTGTCAGGTTCGTCAGACCTCATCCACCTCTCTCTGTCTCACTATCGTTGCACTAGAACGTGTTCTAGGTCTTTGTTTCATCAAGAACCCCGGCTATCTATGGTCCTAGCGATTCAACAGTTTTAACAGTACCCTGTTCTGGAGAGATACTTGGATCTATGACAAACCCCTCAGCTCTCTGTTTCCTGATCTATTTAAGATTTGTGAGCAACCAGACATATCTTTATATCATGTGAAACTTGATCCCAACCATGTAGCTTTTACCAGATGGTTGATAGATGATCTCTGGCGGAGAACATTCAGAAAGAAATTGCTAACATACCGTTGACAGATGGAAAAGACTGTGTTCTGGCGCTTTGGCAGTAATGGTCATTTCAGTGTTAAATCTACATATAAAGCCATGACTAGTAGTGACGCTGGGCCTTATCATAAGAAGATTTGGAAGGTGAGGGAAAGTTCCCTCCAAAATTAAAATCTTTTTATGGCTCATTATGCAAAGATAACTTGATCAAAAGAAGATGGTCTGGAACCCCCACCTGTTATTTCTGTAACAGTGATGAGAACATACAACATTTGTTTTTCAGTGTAGTACAGCGAAATCTATATGGGCAATTGTTGCCCATGCTATTGGTGCCAGAAATATCCCTAAATCATTTAATCAGTGTTGGAATTGGTGTGAGCTTTGGCTTCCTGCTGGTACAAAATTTCATACGCTGGGCATTGCATCTATTTGCTGGGCTATTTGGAAAACTTGTAACGCCATCTGCTTTGAAGGCAAATCTGTTACAAACCCTGCTGCGATTATTTGCTATGCATGTTCGCTCATGGGTTACTGGGCAAATCTTTTTCTGGAGAGTGACAAAGAAAGCTTGCTGGAGGGTGTAAACACTATGCTGGAGATTGCGATGAAGTTGGTGGTTGGTGGCCAAGAAGAAGAAACAAGGACATCTCCTGCTGAAGGACGGTCAAGATGAAGCCCAAGACTGATGGTTCAACCTGCTTGAAGTGCACTGATTCAGAATTGGCTATGCTTCTGTTACCAGTGCGATGGCCTCTTTTGCAAAGACTGTCTTTCCTTTTGCCTAGCTTTCTGTCTCTCATATGTCAGGTCCTCAAACTTATTTCTGTAAGTCTTCTGATGCAGACGAGTCGTGGGGGCAGGTTACGGTAGTTTTCTTAATCGCTCTTAACTGCTTTCTGTAAACTCTTGAATGCTGTATTTCCGTTGAATGCAATGGGAATGGGGAAGGTTCCTCACGTAAAAAAAAAATAATGTGAAAAACAACTCATTTAAATCTGTTAGGTTCTCAACTCCAGGAGTAAACGGAACAACTAAACCAAGGCAAGCTGTGCATATAAGAAATTTAGTAAATAACAACTAACTATTTACTAGTTTCTTATTCTATCGTCGGAGTTTGGGAAAAGAACATAATAGAACTTAGCCTGGCAGCCAGTTCTTGAAATTGCAATAAGCAGCAAAGTTGCTCAAAGTAGGGAATCTGGTGTTGGTTTCTTAGAGACAGGGTATCACCAATGGGGAAATCATGATTTTTTTTTTTTTTTGAGATTAGAAATCATGATGATTTAACGAGCACATATCACCTACAGAGATTCAACTGTAAAACTTGGCTATTGGCTAAAACTCTTTTTCCTTGTCTCTATCCATTCTTTTGATATCTTACATGCAGTTGGCATGTCAATTCCCTAATGCGGATGCCACAGAGTAGCATGGGTAGTAGTCCTAAGATTAGCAGATCACTAGGGAATGATTCCATGGCGTGGTGACAAGGCCTCCCATAAGCTATTTGAAGCAGAAGTGGCTCCAACAGATATGAGAAGCATTGTGAACCACAAACCCACCATAGAATGCACATGATCATTCAAAATTTAAATTAAGAAGAGGGCCAAGGAACTAAACAATTTCTGGAAGACTTACAATTGTTTTATGGAGTTATGGAGCACACAAAAAGGAAACTAAATGCTACATTGATTTAGCATCTAAAAAAAATTATAGCCAGTTGACAGGAGTAGGAAAAAAAGAAAGATGATAATAGCTTTAAGCCAAAGGATTGATTAGCGATAGCTATATAGAGTTTGTGTCTATGGCTGCAATGGAGTTGCATAGAGAAAGGACCGATGTAATCGAACAAAGAAACAATGCTACCAATAAAAATATTTTCATGTAAAAAATCTAAATGTTGTAATGAAAGCGGCTAACTATCCGAACTATTTGCACATGCCACCTTGTTAGTTTTCTTGTTACAAAACTACTATAACTTCTTTGTCCAGTGTTATATGATTTAATCTTATATTCACTAAGAGTACCAATAGATTTTTCCCATCTTAAGAGCAATATTCTACTGATATGATGTCCCTCCTAGTTTATCTTATACATGAATTTCGATCTAAATAATAAATTTTGCATACATAATAAACTTTTGGTGATTCTTAAATGCCTAATTAACTGAGATTATGGACTCTGAATGGTACACATAAGCTTATTGTTTTGCGGGAAAGCATTACATGGAATAAACTCAAAGATAAGTCTCTTGTTAAAAGTGTCCTACCAATGTGAACTATAAATGACAGACAACAACCGAACAATTTTTTTAACTTTTAAAAAGGATTTGTTGTGTACCTTAGTCTAGCGTATGGATTCTATGATAAATTATATAACGAATCTGTAAGAAAGTTATTTTTTTCTTTTGAGAATTTTCCAACAGGTGCGGACGCCGCCACAATCTCCTGCTGCCGCATCTTGGCTTTGCTTCAACAACATGGCTTTTGGCATCAATTTTTTTTAAGCGCATTGTAAGAAAGTTGTAAAAAAAATTTATGTTTACAACTACTGCGGGTGCCACCACAATCTCCTGCTGCCGCATCTTGGCTTCGGCTTCAACAACGTGGCTTTTGGCATCAAGTTTTTTAAGCATACTGTAAGAAAGTTGTCACTAATTTTTATATTTATTACAGCTGCGGGGGCAGCCTCTCTCTCCTGCTGCGGCATCTTGGCATGGGCTTCAACTACGTGGCTTTCGGCATCAAATTTACTTAAGCATAGTGACGCAATGTAACGTATCTAGCATCATTTATATCCTAATTATATCTTCTCATGCATTGTTGCATTCCTCAGAAGGTTAATTTTGGATAAAAAAGGGTCTATTTAATTCAGCTATGAGTTGTGAAAAAGTTTTTATGAGAAATGAAAAAAATATTGTGAGTTATGTGCTGTGAAAAAAACTTGTAGATTGTTTGGTAAAAACAACCATGAGACATAACCTCTCTTTTATCTCCCTCGAAAAAACGGTCATAAAATGTCTCATTATTTCCCCCATTTGAGATACACAGAAAGCTAAAAGTCAAAAGCAGAATTCAGATTCAAATGTCGGCCCTAAATTTGGCAGGTTGTCATTAGGTCCCCAGACTCTAAAATGCACATCCAAATCCTTGAATTTGGTACATGGTACGTTACAATCCTGTATCCGTATTTACCTTAGTGTCAATGTGGATATTCTTATTTGTATTAATATTCGATTTTATCTGGATACTAAGTGGATGTGTCCGTGTATGATTTCTTAATTTTTCTCTAGTAGATTCCACATTCATATTCCAAAAAATGTCAAATACCCAACATTATCCGTATCCGCAAATAATAAAGTAACCTGTAAAGTCATCTAAAACTTATATCTACAATTAATTAGTGTTGCGGGTTCAGAACCGCGGCAAGCATTGGTGTTCGAGTCGGTGTCATAGTATGTGTCTCCAGTGGCTCGGGTGGACTCAAGAACACAAGAATCACAGAGAGGACGCAATAGTTTATCCTGGTTCGGGCCAATCAATGCTCTACGTTCAACAACTGATGATCCTTATACTCAAGAGCACCCAAAATTGAGGGTTACAAGAGAGTGTATAGGAGGTAAAGAGAGATTTGGTAGGGGGTTAGCTCGGTGCTAATCCCGAGATTGCCTCGCCACCGGTGGAGCCATCCCCTCGTCGGAGAGGAGGAAGACGACGGGTGCGGTGGAGGAGCTCTCGGTTCTCCTCTCTAGGTTGCTCTGCTCTCGGTGCCGAGTAGTATCGGATCGATAAGGAATAGAATGATCTGTCTGGGATCGTCCTCCCTTCTCCCCTCTAGGATCAGGCCTCATCTCTTATATATCGAAATAGGTCAGGTACTTGACGGTTTATGGGTTGAGCCTATGGTCTACATGCACCGGAGTCTAGGAGGGTCTTGCAGCGGCGCTCTATGGACCGTGACGGTGTCGTGGAGCCGAAGAAGCCCTAGACGTCATCTGACTGGCCTGTTCTAACACGCTAAGTATCAGGCTATGTCGACTTGGACCGGCCTCCCTAGGCACACCTTCTAGAGTCTTCTTGGTTGCGAGGGAGGTCGGCTCGAGGGGCTGACGTGCGGGCCCAGAAGTCCCCGACCCCTAGAGGCCATGGAGAGCTTGTCTTCTTGTGTCACGCCCCGTGCACAACCCTATCGAGGGAGCGGCTGGCAGCGCCGTGCCCAAAGTGCAGCATCGGGGTGCCCTGAGCCTCGATGGCTCGAGGAGTGCCTTGTAGTGCCCGGGCAATGGCTGGCGTCGTAGGCCGGGCAGGAGCCAAAGATCGGGCTTAGGCTCCCCGTCGATCGGGAGCCTGAGGCTCGGGCGTGCCCCTAAGCCCTAAGCAGAGGCCACGGCGAGCTCGGGCTCGGCCGGGTTCCTTGGTCTGAGGGTGTGTGCAAGCATACCCGATGGGTATAGCTCCCGAGCCCCCGGGTGATCCTGGAGGGGTCAATCGGGAAGTCCCTTCAGTCAAGAACCATTGATCCCGAGGCTTAACATACCCATATGTTACGATCTTGTAAATAATATCAACTTCAATGTAACAAAAAAATATGCATCATTCAAACTATTTAAAACTTATCTCTTTATTATTAATGATATATAAAGTTTAGTTTTAATATGGCTAATCATATTAGTTTTATGTATTTTAAACCATCTATTGATAAATATTATTTGTAGTTTTATTGATTTTTGATATATTTAGTTATTGAATGTTTATTATACATGTTATTTTTTATATATTTTAAACTATATATCTTGATGTGTATTTTGAAAGTACAAGTTTAGGGACCTAGATAACACACTCTGCCAAGTTTAGAGGTTGATCTGGCATCGGTGCCAGCGTGGACCGCCATGTCAGTAAATGGGTCTAGTCCATGTGCCAAGTTCAAGGACTCGGCACTACTACGGAAAACTTTACCGAGCTGGGCAGATTCGATTTACCGAGGTGGGCATCGCTACCACTTCGGACGAAAGGTCACGGTAAATGGACCTTTTTCGAGGCAGTTCGATGCCCACCTCGGTAAATCGAAAAAAGGAAAAGACCGCAACCCAACCAGGCCTGGATCTGGGCCTCGCCGTCGACTCCCCTGCTTGTCGCCGCCATTAGGGGAGCTCAATTCGGAGGAGCCACTGCTGTGGATCCACGCAACTGCCACTGTCCAAGGCGGCCCCACACGTGCCCCATCGCTGGAGACCCACGCTGGCCGGATCCGCCACCGCCGGGATCAGATCTGGCTAGGGAAGGAGGGGAGTGCCTCGGATCTGGCCTGGGAAGGAGTGTCGTCGGGCCGAGGAGGGAGCGCCACCGTAGGAGAGCCCCACACGTCCATGGACACCGTCGGGAAATGACGCCCACCGCTAGGGCTGGACCAGTGCCCGCACGCTCGCATGCCGGGGCCGTCGTCGGGAGGGGAGGAGCACCGATGGGAGGGAAGAGTTGGAGGGCCGCCGGGCTGGGAGAGGAGGTGCGCCGATGGGAGGGGAGAGGTGGAGGGCTGCCGAGCTGGGAAAGGGAGTGGGAGGGGAGGGGAGGAGAGTGGTGGGGCGCCACCGGGGAGAGGTGGAGGGCCACTGAGCTAGGAGAGGGAGTGGGAGGGGAGGGGAGGAGAGATCATGTGGGCACTACCGAGGAGAGGGAAGCACGCCACATCGGGAGGAGAGGGGCGCTGCGCTGGGGCGCTGTGAAAGAGAGAGCTAGATTGAAGTGAAACCCTAAGTCCTCGTATTTATAGGAGCCCAAGAAGAACCCGATTTGGGCTTTTTCTGGGCCTCTAGAATATTAACCGAGGCGGGCCTTATTAGATGTCTGCTTCTAAAAATGGAGGCATTTTTGGAGGCCATTAATAGAGTTTAGGAGGCGGTTGCGTTAGGGCAACCGTTTCGGTTAATGTACGTTAGGTTGTCCGCCTCGGTTAATGATTTGAGGCTGTTGCTAGGCCGGCTACCTTGCCATGAATAACCGAGGCGGTCAACCGGCCTAACCGCCTCGGAGCCTATTTTGGAAATGGCTTGTAAAATTTTTTTGTGTAGTAGTGTGGATATGCATTTTAGGAGTTCGGAGTTTGGGGATCTAGATGATACCCTCTGCCAAGTTTACGGGCCACTAGTGCATTTTACTCCTGGATTTATGGTGCGGTGAAAATTATTTTGCATCAAGAATCCTAGACTATTTCCAAATCACCCTAACCACTTTTATACTTTCTTTCTCTCTTGTATATTTGCATTGAGAGTCCTATCCTCTTTATTTTTCACCAGATCCTTCCACCTCCAGATTGGTCTATAGATATGCGTGCGTATATTTCTACGTGATTAGGTTGATTTTTCCAAGTGCGGAAAGATTGGGAGTTAAGTAGAGAGTTGTTGGAGAGCACTTTTTCAATCTTGCCAAAAAATTAAGACTGGGAGTGGTTTTTTGAAACTCTTGGAAATGCTCTCTCACAACGCACGTATCCATCAGGCAATCCGAAGGTGAAAGGATATTAGGAAGAATAAGGAGTAGGGTAGGTTTGTAAAGTAAATGTACCAGAGATAAAGAAAGTATAAAAATCGTTAAAGTGATTTAGAAATAGCTCGTGATTCTTGATGCAAAGTTATCTTATTAGGGGTGAGATTTTAAAAACAGTTCCAATTATTTTTAGTCATTTGAAAAACTCATTAACTTACAGTGATTTATTTTAGAAACTATTGGAGACGCCCTTAGACACAGCATCTATTTCCTCCCGGTGTTACAACTCTATCCATAAATATACAGCCTGAGGCTGAATTTACACGTTCATTATATTAGCCCAGTTCCTCGTCTTGTTTACATCATTAACATCATAGTGGAGCAAAGCCATGGAGCTGTGCATATATATGATTATTAGCTCTAGTACTCCTCGATCTGCATTGTCTACCTTCTGCGCCAGGGACAAAGTTGCCGCCGGGACCGTGGCAGCTCCCAGTAATTGGCACACTCCATCACCTAATGACCATGGAAAATCCACGCCTCGTGCACCGTGCCTTGGCCGTCCTCGCCCGCCGCTGGGACGCCCCCGTCATGTACATCCGGCTAGGCGAGCTGCACGCCGTCGTCGTCTCGTCGGCCAACGCCGCACGCGAAGTCATCAGGGAGAACGACACCAACTTTGCCACCCGGACCATGACCGCGACCATCAGAACCACCATCGGAGACAAGGTGGGGCTCGTCCTGTCGCCCCACGGCGCCATGTGGCGGAGGCTCCGCAGGATCTGCACGACGGAGCTTCTGAGCGCAAGGCGCGTTCGATCCTTCCGCTCCATCCGGGAGGATGAGGCCGCGCACCTCGCCCGCGCCATCGCCACAGACGTGCGCTCCGGCGAGCGTCATCAGTCGTTGGTCAACGTCAGCGAGCTGGTATCCCTGTACGTGTCCGACACCGTTCTGCGCGCCATCATGGGCGAGCGGTTCAGGTGGCGGGACGAGTTCATGGCCACGCTGGCCTAAGGCCATGACGTGGGGCCCGAGGACCTGTTCCCGTCGTCGAGGCTCCTGCGAACCATTAACGACACGGTTGGGAATCGGAAGAACAGAATACAGATCGAAGAGCACAGCAAGTTCAGACGAAGTTCATAGAACAGAGGAGTGCTTAACAATATTACAAGTATTCTGCTGTTTGATGATGTCTCCCCTTCTCTCTCGGCTACTTAAGCTACTCTCTCACTCCAGCTTCAGCTGGGCTGGTCACGCCCACTCTGGGCCTTGGGTTCGAACACTTTGCTTCTTCATACGCATACCATGCCTTGGGCCCAGGATGACATATTCAGTTTGGGCGACGTCGCGTTCACGCTCCTGTGCGACATCGCTTGTCTTGCCGCCATGTTCAGAAGCTGAGGTAGAAGTGCCGCTGACATCCCCTCCCTGATAGGAAACAGCTTACCCCCAAGCTGGTGCGAGCGGAAAGCGTTGACGAAGGGCTTCAACATCCTCCCATGTTGCCAGTGCAGCGGGTAGCCCCGACCACTGAATCAAAGCTTGGAGATCAACACCTGAATTTGTGCTGGCGACTCGCTTCTGAAGAATACGCTCAGGAACCTGCAGGCCAGTGAATGAAACTGGTAATGGAGACTTGGAGAGGCAGGTAGAGCAACTAGGACATCACCTTTCAGCTGTGAAACATGAAACACCGGATGAATGGTGGATTCTCCGGGTAAAAGCAACTTGTAGGCGACAGAACCAATACGGTCCATAATCTGGTACGGCCCGAAGAAACGGTAAGCCAGCTTTTGGTTAGCGCGAGGCGCCACTGATGTTTGGACATAGGGCTGGAGCTTAGCATAGACCCAATAACCCACATTGAAGGACCGTTCTGTTCGTTTCTTGTCCGCCTGACTTTTCATGCGATTCTTGGCCCGAGCAAGGTGTTGCTGGATCAATGCTTGCATAGCAGACTTCTGCTGCATCACCTCAGCTAAAGAGTCCGGAGCACATGCAGCAGATGCATCAATACCCAACTGTCTAAGAGACTATCCATAGAGTGCCTGAAATGGTGACTGCTGTAAAGAGGAATGCCATGTGGTCTTGTACCAAAATTCTGCCAAATGTAGCCAGTCAAACCATTTAGAGGGTACTGCGTTTGCAAAACACCGGAGGAAGGTTCCATGCATTGGTTCACACGCTCAGTCTGTTCATCGGACTGAGGATGATATGTTGAACTCATTCTCAGCTCCACCCCGGAGAGACTGAACAGCTCACGCCACAGATGACTGGGGAAGATGCGGTCACGATCTGAGACGATCGCAGTTGGAAGACCATGGAGCCGGTAAATGTGAATCATGAAGAGCTTGGCCACCGAAAGGGCACTGAAGGGATGTTTCATGGCAACGAAATGGCTATATTTGGAGAAAAAGGTCAACAACTACTAGAATGCAGTTGAAGCCATGTGACTGGGGCAACCCTTCAACGAAGTCAAGTGATATCACCTGCTAGGCTGCTGAAGGTGTCTGGAGTGGCTGTAAGAGGCCTGGGTATTGAACTCGCTCAGGCTTGGCTTGCTAGCATGTAGGGCAGCTCTTCACAAAGTCATGAACATGTTTCTTGAGACTGGGCCAGGCAAAGAGGGCCTGCAGCCGCTTGACAGTGGCTGGAATTCCCGAATGACCGCCAATAGGAGAGCTATGTATCTGCGCAACAACTGTTGTTGCCCACCCACGGTCTGTCTTTATAATGTATGAGGCCATCCACCAAAGAGAAATTAGGAACTGAGTCGGCCTTCGCTGCCAATTTGGTCAGAGGAGTAGTGGCTTGATCATCAGACTGATAACCTTGGCGAATATCAGAGCACCATGCAGGTGTCACCACTGACAGAGCAAAAACAGGTTGGGAGTGGGTGCTGTCGCCTGGAAAGTGCATCGGCCGCACTGTTGTCAGACCCTTCTTTGTAAACGATCTTGTAACGAAGACCCAAAGGCTTTGTGAAAACCTTTTGCTGCCATACAGTGTGAAGCCTATGGTCGTTGAGGTGTACCAGTGCTTGTTGGTCAGTATGAATTTCAAATTCCGCGAGCTGCAAATAGGAACGCCATTTCTCCACTGCAACTAAAATGGCAAGATATTCCTTTTCATATGTGGATAGACCCTGAGTTTTGAGACCGAGCAGTTTGCTGACATAGGCCAAGGGATGCCCAGCTTGCAATAGAACAGCCCCAACACCATTGTGACAAGCATCAGTTTCAATTGCGAACAGTTTTGTGAAATCCGGAATAGCCAAAGCCGGGGCTGTACACAAAGCCTGCTGTAGTGCCTGAAATGTCGTCAGTCCAGACAAACAGAACAGGCTTCTTGAGTAAGTTTGTAAGAGGTCGAGCCAGAATTGCAAAGTGACGGACAAATTTGTGATAGAATCCTGCTAGCCCCAAAAACTCACGCAACTCCTTCACATTTGTCGGTTGAGGCCAATGTAAAACAGTAGCAACTTTATCTGGATCTGTATGGACTCCTTTAGCACTCAAGATGTGGCCCAAGTAGTGAATCTCTTGCTGAGCAAAGTGACACTTTTTGAGTTTAACGATCCATTAATCTTTGGCCAAAAGAATCAACACTGCTCTAAGATGACTGATGTGCTCCTCATAAGTATTACTATATACCAAGATATCGTCAAAAAATACTACAACACACTTTCGGAGAGTGGCCAGGTTGAGTTCATTGCTCCCTGAAACGTTCCCGGGGCGCCAGACAAGTCAAAGGGAACAACTATGAATTCATAGTGGCCTGCATGTGTGGAGAATGCCGCCTTGAACTCCTCACCAGACTGAAGGCGAATCTGGTGATACCCTGAGTGCAAATCCAGTATAGAGAACCACGAGGCTGAGCCCAACTCATCGACAAGCTGATCAAACACTAGTATGGGGTACACAGATTTGACAGTCAAGGCGTTCAGATATCGATAATTCACACAGAAACGCCAGGAGCCATCCTTTTTCCTCACCAAAAGCACCGGAGAAGAGAATGGAGATGAACTTGGTTGAATGAACCCCTTATCAAGCATGTCTCACTACTTGCCGCTCAATTTCATCCTTCGGTGTTGGTGGTATCAGTATGCTCGGATATTGACAGGTGAAGCTCCAATGACCAAAGGAATTGCATGATCACAAAACCTGACAGGAGGTAATGAAGATGGGGCAGTGAACACTGACGGAAACTCCTCCAGCAAGGCTACAATCTCTGGGGGCAATTGGAGAGAAGTGTCAGACGATTCAGGAGAGTCCTCCGAAATGAGCTGAAACACCATATCTCAGTTGCAGTAGACGTAGTGAAGCCTTGTAATAGAATTGTAGACCCTTGATAAGGCAATGAGATCCATTTGGACTTCCAATGAATATTCATGGGACTGTTGAAAGCCCTGGTTTGGTTTTGGATAGTTGATGAAACCTAAGCATGTCATGAGTGATGATATGACACTAGTAGAGAACAGACCTTTGATCCTCGGCCAAAATGGACTCTAGTCTTTTGGAATTTTTTTCCCCCGGGACTAGAAATACCTTTAGTCCCGGTTGGTGGCTCCAACCGGGACTAAAGGTCCCTACCCAACGGCTACTGCGCCAGACAGAGGTGGCAGGGACCTTTAGTCCCGATTGGAGCCACCAACCGGGACTAAAGGTATACTTTTACTCCCGGTTGGTGGATCCAACCGGGAGTAAAAGTCTACTCCCGGGCCGTGGCTGCGCCCGGGGTTGGAAAGTTACCTTTAGTCCCGGTATAAATCCACCAACCGGGACTAAATGTTCTCCCTTTATAAATCGGCCGTCTCCTTCTTCCTCCACGAGCCCGAGCTCAGCACATTTTTAAAGCTCACTGCACTAGTGTTCTTTCTTCCTCCCTCCCTCCATTGTTCCTCCATCCATTCTTTGATTTCTCCGTCGATTTCTTCGATTCCTCTGTCGATTCTTCAGTTGTAAAGGTTACCAATCTCATACTCTCATTTTTCACCATTTTCTTATGCCATTTTGTTCACTATATATATTTATGGTTCTTTATTGTGGTTTTTTTCATTTGTAAGCAATTTGAGCTCAAAATCACTTCAAGCTTGCATATTTACATGAAAGAAGGTTAAAGTATATATAAATATAAACTTAGAAAATAGTTAGAAAATTATAGCAAATCCGTACTAGTTGAACTTGCGGACCATGTTCAGCTCGGCGAGCATATTCTCTGCCGAGCGGTAACGGACGTCAAGGAGGAGCTTTGATTCTACGAGGGAGAGCGACAACGGTCGTGGAAGACCGTGTTCCCTTCCTCGTAGAATCGGAGCTCTTCCTTGACCAAGTACGGTGCCGTCCGGTGGAGAAATGCTCGCCGAGATGATCACGTAAGCAAGGTCAACTAGTACGGATGGTTATTTATTCACATGTCCCGATATCGTCGCAGTAGTCTGTCAATCACCGTACCTAAACGTAGTATATATAAATATAAACTTAGAAAATAGTTAGAAAATTATAGAAAATCCGTATTAGTTGAATTTGCGGACCGTGTTCATCTCGGCGATCATGTTCTCTGCCGAGCGGTAACGGATATCAAGGAGGAGCTTTGATTTTACGAGGGAGAGCGACAATGGTCGTGGAAGACCGTGTTCCCTTCCTCGTAGAATCGGAGCTCTTCCTTGACCAAGTACGGTGCCGTCCGGTGGAGAAATGCTCGCCAAGATGATCACGTAAGCAAGATCAACTAGTACGGATGGTTATTTATTAAAACATGTTTTTGAGCTATAATGTATTAAAAATGAGTATAGAGATATAGATAATTTTATAGTTTCTTAATTTTATTTGTTTATAAAAGGAGAAATTTATAGTGTATTAAAAAATGAGTATAGAGAGTAGATGGTAACTGCTTCCGGGTCCTCGGCCTCTCATAGGTTTCCAAAGCGACTTAGGCCGGGCCTTCCTCTCATTCCATGCGGCAAGTGTCGTGATGAGACGAAGATTGTGATGGAGTACCGAGTGAAGAAGGAGGGTCCCAGCAAGGATCGTATCTTCTACAAGTGTCCGGATCGTAATTTGAGTTATTTTATCGTATTTAATGATTATGGTTAGTTTATACCTATTTTTATGATGGTTGTGATTAAAGTTCTAATTTTTTGTTTTAATTTCAGTGGGATGGCAGTGGACGATGTTCAGGCTTCTACTGGGAGGAAGAGTATGTTGAACTCGTGCAAAAATATCTTGCACAACAGGCAGATACGGCGGCTAATGAGGCAGTGATCCAGCCGAAGAAGCCCAAAGATGTTGCACAATCGGGGGATCTGTCTGTTTTAGTTGAGATTGGTCGCGAAATCCTTGTGCTCCTGAAATGTATTTTAGCTTTAGTTCTTTTAGTGGTAGTTGGGATTGTCTACATTGTAGCGATGCTTTCATAAATTTGTATCTTTTATGGTGGCACGCATGTTGTATAAATAATTAATTATGATCTAGGTTTTAATATGATATTTATGTCATATAATGCAGATGAGCCGTCATTGGATGTATAATGCTGATCGTCGCTCCCAAGAGTTCATTGACGGCGTGCATTCTTTGTTACGTGCGACCGAGGCAAACAAATGCGACGGTTTCATGTGCTGCCCATGTGCCATATGTAAGAATACGGTGGAATATCCTTGCTCAAGGACTCTTCATTCACACTTGTTCAAGTCGGGTTTCATGCCAAACTATATTTGTTGGACAAAGCACGGAGAAACCGTTGTTGTAATGGAAGAAGGTGAAGAAGAACAATGGGACGACAATGATATTATTCCTGATGGTGCGTGCTTCAATGATACTGCAATAGGAGAAGCTGAAGAAGAGGTAGCCGCAGAAGATGAGCCAGCTGATGATCTTTCTCAGGTCATTCGTGACGCACAAAGAGAATGTGAAAGTGAAAAGGATAAGATCAAGTTTGAGCGGATGCTAGAAGATCATAAGAAATTGTTGTACCCAACTTGTGATGCAGGGCAGAAAAAGTTGGGAACCACACTAGAATTGCTGCAATGGAAGGCAAAGAATGGTGTATTTGACAAGGGATTTGGAGAGTTACTAAAAATCCAAAAGAAGATGCTTCCAAAGTACAATGAATTGCCCGCCACTACCTACAAAGCAAAACAAGTTGTCTGTCCTATGGGGCTAGAAATAGAGAAGATACATGCATGTCCTAATGACTGCATCCTGTACCATGGCAAAGAGTATGAGAAATTGGATGCATGCCCGGTATGCCATGCGTCGCGGTATAAGATCAGGCGAGATGACCCTAGTGATGTTGAGGGCGAACGTCCGCGTAAGAAAATCCCTGCCAAGGTTATGTGGTATGCTCCTATAATACCACGCTTGAAACGTCTGTTCAGAAACAAAGAACATGCAAAATTGTTACGATAGCACAAAGAAGACCGTAAGGTAGACAATATGTTGAGACACCCTGCTGATGAGTCCCAGTGGAGAGCAATCGACAGAGAATTCCCGGAGTTTGCAAATGACGCAAGAAACTTAAGGTTTGCTTTAAGTACAGATGGTATCAATCCTTTTGGAGAGCAGAACAGTAGTCATAGCACTTGGCCTATTACTCTAAGTATCTACAACATTCCTCCTTGGTTATGCATGAAGCGGAAGTTCATTATGATGCATGTGCTCATCCAAGGCCTGAAGCAACCTGGCAATGACATCGATGTGTACCTGAGACCACTTATTGACGAACTTCTCATTTTGTGGAATAAAGAAGGTGTACGTGTGTGGGATGAGTACAAATAGGAACACTTTGATCTGCGAGCATTGTTGTTCGTAACAATCAATGATTGGCCTGCTCTAAGTAATCTTTCAGGACAGTCAAACAAGGGATATAATGCATGCACACACTGCTTCGGTGATATTAGAGGTGTATTCTTGAAAAAATGTCGAAAGGTCATGTACCTTGGCCATCGTCGATTTCTTCCTGCAAATCACCCCGTAAGAAAGAAAGGCAAGCATTTTAAAGGGAAGGCAGACCACCTGACCAAGCCTCGCAACCGAACCGGTGAGGATGTACTCGATATGGTCAATGATGTGAAAGTCGTCTTTGGAAAAGGACATGGAAGCCAACCTATTCCAAAAGACGCTAACGGTCACGCACCCATGTGGAAGAAGAAGTCCATATTTTGGGACCTACCCTATTGGCAAGTCCTGGAGGTCCGTAGCTCGATCGATGTGATGCACCTGACGAAGAACCTTTGTGTAAACCTGCTAGGCTTTATGAGTGTGTATGGAAAGCCTAAGGACATATTTGAAGCACGACAGGACCTGCGTTGTTTGAGAGAAAGAGACAACCTGCATCCAGAGAAGACAGATGATGGACGCTATTACTTACGTCCTGCTAGCTACACTCTAAGCAAAGAGGAGAAGGAAATCATGTTTGAATGCTTAAACAACATCAAGGTACCATCTGGATTCTCCTCGAATATAAAGGGTATTATAAATGTGCCAGAGAAGAAATTTTGTAACTTAAAGTCCCATGACTGTCACGTTCTCATGACGCAATTACTTCCAGTTGCATTAAGAGGAATTCTACCTCCAAATGTACGTCTAGCCACCGTGAAGCTATGTGCATTCCTCAATGCAATTTCTCAGAAGGCAATTGATCCAACTGATCTAGCTAAACTACAGAATGATGTGGTTCAATGTCTCATCAGCTTTGAGTTGGTGTTCCCTCCTTCCTTCTTTGATATTATGACACACCTCCTAGTTCACCTAGTCAAGGAGATTTTCACTCTCGGTCCTATGTTCCTACACAACATGTTCCCCTTAGAGAGATTCATGGGAGTCCTGAAGAAATATGTTCGCAACCGTGCTCGCCCAGAAGGAAGCATCGCCAAGGGCTATGGAACAGAAGAGGTCATTGAGTTCTGTGTTGACTTTATTCCCGACCTTGACTCGATTGGTGTTCCTGAATCGAGACATGAGGGGAGACTAAGCGGAAAGGGGACACTAGGGAGGAAAACATATATTGGTACGGATGATGATGATTTCAATAAAGCGCACTACACAGTTCTACAGAACTCCTCTTTGGTAGATCCGTATATTGAGACACACAAGGATCTCTTATGATCCGAGTTTCCAGGGAAGACTAAAGCTTGGATTACACATAAGCACATGGAAACTTTCGGCGGTTGGTTGCGAAAAAAATGTCAAGGTGATGAGAGCATCCATGAGCAACTGTATTTATTGGCTATGCAACCATCATGGCATATCGTCACATACAAAGGGTATGAGATAAATGGGAACATATTCTACACAGTAGCCCAAGATAAAAGGAGTACCAACCAAAACAGTGGTGTCCGCATAGATGCCACAGACCCGAATAGGAATAAGCAGACATATTATGGACGCATAGATGAAATATGGGAACTAGAATATGCACCTACTTTGAAGATCCCATTGTTCAAGTGCCAATGGGTCAAGGTGACCGGAGGCGGGGTAACAGTAGACAATGAGTATGGAATGACAACAGTAGACCTTAGTAATATTGGGTACAAAGACGAACCATTCGTCCTTGCCAAGGATGTGAATCAGGTGTTCTATGTCAATGATATGTCTACCAAACCAAAAGGAGGGAAAAATGATAATGACTCAACCAAAGAGCTAAAGCGCCACATAGTTCTTTCAGGGAAAAGAGTCATCGTGGGAATTGAGGACAAGTCGGACATGTCAGAAGAATATGAAAAGGATGACCGAATTTCGCCCTTCAAAGTGAACAAAGACCCTAGCATCTTGGTAAATGATGAGGACACTCCATGGTTACGAAGCGATCATAACCAAGGGACATACGTAAAGAAGAAGTTCACTGCTGTGCCCACTTGATGATATAGTGATTTAATATAGTGTGTGTTTGAGATATTATGTAATAATTGTGAATTCAGATGTTTATTATGTCATGTTTCAAATTAAATCAATGTTTGATTTGGTGGGATTTCTCTCTCAAAAAGGTAAATTAGGATACCGAGTGATGAAAAATTAAAATATTAACGTTAAAATGATGTGAAAACAAATTTCCTGTCCAAAACCAATAGTTTTAATAATTTTAATTAAACACTACATTTTTGCATTAACGAAATAATAAATATTAGTTACATTATGTTTTATAATTCTAACAAAAAATAAAAAAAGTTAGGTTATAGATTTTTCCTATGTGCAATAAAGGAAAAGAAAATCCATATTTTTAACAAAATAATTTTATGCCTTTTATTTAATTTACTATGTATTTAACAAAAACTATTGCATTTCTATTGTATTTAATAAGACTATTGCTTAAAACAGGCGGGAAACGAAACTGTAGCGCACCTTTACTCCTGGGTGGGAAGCCCACCCGGGAGTAAAGGTGGGCTGCAGTTTCATGGCCCGCCAAAAAAACCCTTTACTCCCGGTGCGTGTTACCAACCGGGAGTAAAGGTCTTTACTCCCGGTTGGTAACACGCACCGGGAGTAAAGAGACCTTTACTCCCGGTTGGTAATACGAACCAGGAGTAAAGGGTTTTTACTCCCGGTTGGTGGCTGGCACCGGGAGTAATTCTCTCTGATATATAACCTCTAGCGCCTGGCGCAGATCGATCCACTCGTCTTCTTCCTCGTCGAACACCGCCGCCCTCTTCTTCCTCGTGCCGCCGTCCGTTCGCCTTCCGTGACACCACCACCCTCTTCTTCCTCGTGCGGCCTCCACCGCGCGCGCCCATGCCCCTCCTCCGCGCGTGCCCATGGCCCTCGTGCCCTCCTCCGCGCCCGAGGCCCTCCACCGCGCGCCCGTGGCCCTCCACTGCCGAGCTCGAGGTGATATGTTCGTCGATCTCTTTGTACATTCTCAGACGGTGGCCGGAAACTGAACATTGTTTCATGAATTTAGAACACTGCCTTTGCTTAATAGAAGAATTTTTTCTATCTTCATAGATCAATGTTTGTTAACGAAATTTTATCCAAATATATTCATGTAGGGTCTTTTTTTTGAAGGAATTATTGTAGGATATATAATGGTCAAATAGGAACTCAATTTGGATACCCAGTTTGTAAACTAAGCGCTTGTTAGTTTATAAAAAGTATCACATGTAATGATGTAAGCAGTTTTGGTTGGACTTGCATGCATGGCAACAGACAATGAAGGAAAACTTCAACGTTTCTTCATTTGTGAACTTTGAATATACAGATATAATATATTAATGTTGCTAAAGTAATATGAGCATTACATATTTTTTCCGGGAAGACTATCTTCAAACTTTATATCATAGCATCAGAGATCGCCTGTAGAAGAAGAAAATAAATTCTTATCATTTCGGAAATAGTAATGGTTATGTTAGCAATAAGACACATATACTTACATTTCATAATGACTTATACTTACATTATCAACATAGAATTTTCTCATATGATGAATGACTACATGGTTCACATGGTACATAGGATCACAACATCACGCACCGACACCGCCCCGGCCCGCCTCACGTCGTTGTCGTCGTCAACACGCCGGCCCGCCTCACGTCGTCGTCGTCAGCACATCGGCCACCGCGCCGACACGTATATATATGTCATTTGTATTCATATGCATGTATATATACGTCGCGGAGCATCGCCGCCCTCGTCATGCGTTTCTATGTATACGGCGGAGCACCGCCGCCCTCGTTCACCCATGTGTATAGACATATATATGGCGGAGTGAGCAGCGCCACTCTTGTCACACCGCCCTTTCTCGTGGCCTAGTTGATCAACATTCGTATTATCGTTATCGTTAATGCTAAACAATCACACTAGGGCGAACCGCGCTGTTGATGTCACCGACGTGGTTCGCCCTAGTCACCGACGCAATTTGCCCTCGGCCGTTTATGTATAGCCCTAATTCGCCCTAGTGTGGCTAATTGCGTTCGTGACCGAGGGGCAAGATTTAATAATGCATATTGTTCGTAGATTTTACGTATGTAAGCAAAGATTTGACGTACTATATATTGGTTTTGTTTTTTGAAGCTAGATGGCCGACCCGAGAAACATGGATGAGGAGGAGTTGATGATGAATTTGATCAACACTGGCACTCAAGTTGCCGGCGATGATGGTGCTAAAAATAACGTGCAAGAGGATGCAGATGACGGGAGTCAGTACTTAGCTCTTGAACAAAATGAGCAACAACATATTGGCCAAGTATATATTTTTTATTATTAGCTATATATATTATCATATGTCTTATGTGTGCTCATGACATTAAAAATAATGTTTATGTTTTGTAGCCCTCTGGATCTACATCAACAACTACAATGAAGAGTAAAAATGTTCGAGGTCCCAAAAAACCATTGGAGGGCCGCTTCATCGTCTCGGAGTTCAATGTGGATACAGGAGAACCAGGGGGGCCGAATAAATGAAATTTGTGCACCACTGTGGTTACCTTGTACGGGACTAGCTCCTGATTAGTACCCGTGAATGGAAGAAGAAGACCAATGCTCCTCATATCAGTTTTGTCTCTGATCGTGACAAGGCGTTAATTTGGAAAGATGTCTTGGTACATTTCACGCTCCAAACAGATGGTTATGATAATATAATAGATGGTGATGAATTGAAGGAGCAAGTTAGGGATTGGGCAATGAAGAAGATGGCCACCCTGTTTCAAACTTGGAAGAAACACCTATACACAACGTATGTCAAGAAGAACATAGCACCAGATTTTACTGTCCCAAGCCCGATCTCAAAGCAGAGGCCCTATTGGGATGAGTTTGTACAGTACAAGACTTCGGAAGAGGGTGTGAGTCGAGTGATAAAGAACCAACATAATGCCCAACAGAAGACATACCACCATACCTTGGGATCAGGTGGCTACCCGATTGCCATTAAGAAGTGGAACAAAATGGAAGCAGACCTTCTTGCCAAGGGTATCAGACCAAAATCACTCGAGTGGGGACAATGTGCAAAGAATTGGTTTTTCGCTCATGGGGGACCACTAGACCAGGAGATAGGGAAGTGCGTTTATGGCGTAAGACTGCAAGAAGCAGCAGAAAGATTGTTTTATGCTCAGAGAGCTACTGCTAGTGGTGCGTTCAGGCCCAACAGAGAGAAGGATGAGCTGACATACGCCATCAGGACTATTGAACATGGTGGCCGAACTAGAGGCAAAGGAAGTGTCTCGTGGGAGCATGGAGTCCCTCAGGACAGACCTTCCTACAGAAGTCGTCAGAGAAAGAAGGAAGAAGAGGCGCATCGGCTCCAGAAGTTGGAGGAAGCGGTGTGTGAAGCACAGGAGCGGAAAAAAAACCTTGAAGCGAGAATGCAGGAGGAAATCAGAAGGCAAGTGTAAATAGCAGTGAGTGCAAGCAAGCAGGCATCAGAGCCAGGAATCAACATTAGCTAATCTGTTCAGTTGAAAAGCAGCTGCGCTTCCATGGAGATACCAAATCAAGGGAACACAGGACTGCGCTTCCCTGTGGATGACATCACTGAACCTTATACAACGTGTGAGCTACACATTCCGAAGGAGAATTCCACAATCAAGGTGGCTATCGGTCTTGTTAATCCTATCGACCGAACCAAGACACCAAGGATTCATGGGAATATAATCCAAGAAGGATATGCTACCATCTCGGTAGATAAAGCTAAAAAAGGTTTTAGTGATTTGCCTCTTGACATTCCTGGAGGTGATGACGAGAAGACTCTAGGAGAAGCGGAGAAGACATTCATTCTATGGCGCAAGTGCTACATCATCATTCCAGGGATGTCGGCTCCACCTCCTCCTGAACTACCTCACCATAGGTACGTGCGGATGAAAACACTACATCATTAATTTGTATTGGCTTAAATAATTAATAATCTGCTCATAATAACATGTCATTCCTTTTTTTGTAGCAGATCCTCCCCCAACCTAAATCCAATTGTTCAATCGCCAGATCATCATAGTGCTCTGTACGATGACATTGTGTTGGAAGGCAAGGCTGCATCCACACCATCTCCAAGGAGGTCTCCAACGCCGCAGCCGCCACCTCCAAGGAGGTCTCCAACGCCGCTGTCAACACCTCCAAGGAGGTCTCCAACGCCTCCCCCGCCCTCGCCTACCAAGAAGCCTAGCAAGAGGCCAGCCCCTCAAACGAAGAACCAGTCCCCGCCTGCAAAGAAAGCCACCGTGAAACCAAGGGTTATTCCCAAAATAATATCTGAAGAGAAGGAAGAAGGAACTAATGCATATAAAAAAGACATGTCTAGATTCTATGACAAACTTAAAATGAATCAAGAAGCAAGGAGAAACCCAGAGAAACCGTACTTCTTGGTAGCTCTAGATATTCTAAGAAAAAAGGTGACTTCTTACCAACAACAACAGCGGGAATCTCGTAAGCCGTCCAAATCAACGTTATCGGACTATGACCGCACTCTCACCAAGTCAATTGAGGCGGCACAGAAAAAGAAGCAGGCAGGGAAAGGAGTTGCCCAACTCGGACAACAAGCGCACCAATCAATCCCCCCGCTAGTTGTTGGTAATGAATATGGTTCGAATTTAGGATTAATGCATCAGGCAAACATACCTCTGGATGTTGATTTGGATCACCTTGGTGAATTTCTTGATAAGACTGGTCTCGACCTTTACCAGATGTTTGGTGATGGAAACATTGAGAGTGCGGCGGAGGTTGATATTTGGAAGAAAAAATTTGTACTAGGCCAAAGTCTATACAACCCTTAAGCCTTATCTGATCTGGGGACGCAAATGTACCTGCTAAACAAGTGGTACATGCAGGCGTCTACCAGTGGAGACTTCTGTGTTGGTGTCAGAATTAGAGACAAACATTGGTTCCGTGGCGATGATGTTATGTATGTTGACTTTGTAGAATTTCATCAACTATGCCACCTGACCTCTCTGGACAAAGCTATCATTAGCTGCTATTGCCTGTAAGTAATAATTCTTTCGATCTATTATTAAACTCATCATATGTGTGTATATGCATATAAATTATCCTAACAAGTACTATATATATGCAGATTTACAATGACAGAGCTCAGAAAGGAAGGCTGCAATGAAATTGGTTTTGTTGATCCCCATATAGTATTCAAAGACCCAATTACTCTAAAGACTAATTGGAAGAATGAGCCAGAGAGTAACCTCATGAACTTCTTAGTGAACCAACGCCATAAGAAGGATATACTCTTTCCCTATAACTTCAAGTGAGTGTTAATCATGTCGATCATCCTTAATGGCTCATATGTTGATTCTAGTTAATTAATGAGTGTTATGCGTTATATCCTATAAACACATGCAACAATCACTGGATATTGATGGACATCGATCTCGTGAAAAGTCACTTGATAATCTATGACTCGATGAGAAAACCACAACAAGACTACCAAGATATGATAGATATTATCCAGAGGTAATTTTGGGATCTCTAGCAACTATATATACACACAAACATGATGATTAACTATATCTGATGATGTGGCAAATTTTTTATTGGGCAGTGTTTGGAAAACCTTTATTGAGAAGCAACACATGGAAAAATGCAAAGCACCACTGAATGTAATCCCTTTGAAAGTAAGTCCCCTGAATCGCATCATCTTTATTAATTAAACATATAGCTTTCACCGGATCACCAGATTGGATGACAAATCTTTTTCTCGTAAAGTGGTGTCTGAGGCAGGAACAGGGGAACAACTACTGTGGTTACTATGTTTGCAAGTTTATCAAGGTGCTCTCCCAAAGAACTCCTACAGAGAGACTCAAAGTACGTTAAAATACACTATATATTCATTTAATTATTATTATTGATTGTGTTACTATGTCTTTATATATATATGTACATATATTAATTTATTTTTCTTTAATTCAAACCTGTAGACTCGATGGTTGGAGGAAAAGGTCATATGGCAAGACCAAATCAAAGCAATTCAAGAGTCTATAGCCGGATTTTTAATGAGCAGGTCATCGATTCCAAGGGCGAGTTCTACTTCGACCCAACACTACCATTGAAGCCAAGCTAGAGGATGAGAGGAAACTTGTTATGTCACAACAACTGTAATACAATCTTTTGTAATATATGCACATGAAATAATATAATATAAAATACACATATGCATGCATGCATGTAAATATATATATGATGCATGCATGCATATATATATATATATATTTCTATGCTTGAATTGTGTGATTTAATACGTTCATTGTGCTTGAACCGAAACATACTATACGCGCGTATAAATGTATAATTAGCAGCATACAATATGACTTTGAAAACCTATTTTGAAAAGAAAACAAAAAATGAAAAGAAAAGAAAAAAGAAAAAAACCTTTAGTCCCGGTTCGTATTACCAACCGGGACTAAAGGTGCCGGCCATCGTGGCATGTTAGGAGGCACCTTTAGTCCCGGTTGGTGTTACCCACCGGGACTAAAGGTCCTCCTTTAGTCCCGGTTCCTGACCCAGGACTAAAGGACCCCCCTTTAGTCCCGGATGCTTGCTCTCGGGTGGGGAACCGGGACTAGAGGGGGTTCCCCACCGGGAGTAAAGCTCTGTTCTGTACCAGTGTGAGCTAGGTTGGTGCAATCCAAGTGAGGAGCATGGTGGCACTCAAATGGTGATGTTGATCACATGAAATGATGAGATGACCACATGTGATGATGATCAAGTGCTCAACTTAGAAAAGAAGAAAGAGAAAACAAAATCCTATGGAGATCGAGGCAAAGGTATAAATAGGGGTTTTGTTTCGGTGATCAAGACACTATAGAGAGTGTGATCACATTTAGAGTAGATGGGCGTACTATTAAGAGGGGTTCTTAACTAGACAATTCGGTCATCTAGTGCCACTAGGTGTTGGACTTCATGCATTGCATTTAGGCCTAGTGCACATCAAAGAGCAGGCGAAAATATTTATAGAAAATATTTTGAGAAATGCTAACTTGGATCTAACATGTTTTGGATAAAACACTTTGAGAGTTAGCATCGGTTGCAAAGTAGTGTTAGACTGCTTGTGGATCGAATCAAAAACAGCAGGTAACGGAGGTTTTTGCCTTAGGGTGGTCACTGCCATGGGTGAGGCGGTGCACCGCCCAGGCCTGTCTGGTCACCAGCTAGACATGGCCGAGAGCAGCTGGTTTAGGGTGGTCACCACCCTAGGTGCAGCAGTGCACTGCCCTAGCCTGTCCGATGATAGGCTAGATATGGCAGAGAGCAGCGCCGTTGTGGGGTGGTCACTGGACACGCAGTGTTCACTGCCATGGGCACGGTGGTGCACCGTCACTGCCTGTCCGGTGCCATCGCCCTATTTCACTCGAGGGTAGCGAGTTGGATTTACAACTGAGGGGGGCATCGCCATGGTCACCGCCATGGGTGTGGCGGTGCACCACCCTATTTATCCAGAGAGGAGGGAAAACGAGGGCTCAGGTCAGGGTGGCATCGCTACCCCCTGTCCGGTGCCACCGTCGCCCCTGTTCGGTGACCAACTAGCCATTGGTCGACCGTTGGGGCACCGTCACCCCCTGTCTGGTGACCATTCTGGTGATTGGATTGTCTTCATCTTGTGATTGGTTCATTCCTCGACTGCGGTGGTATAATCACCATACTCACTCTTTTACATTCCTCGCAAACTAGTTGTCAAGCTCTTTAGTGTAATTAGTTTTGAGAGCTTATCTTGCTTCCTATTTTAGTATCACCTAGTGGAGCTCTTTAGTGTAGACTTATTGAGAGCTCTTAATGAGTAGTGACTATAGCCATTGTTTGTGTCTAGTGATCATAGCAACTAGAATTGTCGAATAAGTGGCTTACAACTCTCGTAGAGCTAGAGCAAAATTGTATTTCACCATTTATGTTACTAACCAATTTATTCTAGTGCTTTATAGAAGTTTTAAATAGGCTATTCACCACCCCTCTAGCCATATTAGGACCTTTCAAGTGGTATCAGAGCCATGGTCACCATTTGATTGAAGGCTCAACAACCTCAGTGTGAAAAGATGGCTCAAATTGTATTCAACCATGTGAGGGGCTAAACCACCGTTCTTTGATGGTACATGCTATGACTATTGGAAGAGAAAGATGAATATGTACCTTGATTCAATCAATGACCAAGTGTGGGATATGACCGAGAGTGACTATGTGATTCTTGATCCATACAATCTCACAAACACTAACAAGGCCGACAAGCAATGTAATACAATGGCTCTCAACACCATCTACAATGCCATTGATTCCAAGGTGTTTGAGCAAATCAAGAATTGTGAGAAAGCTAGTGAAGTGTGGAAGAGATTAGAGGAGACCTATGAGGGCACACCATCGGTAAAGAGTGCCAAGCTATACATCCTCAATGACAAGTTGACAAGCTTCAAGATGAAGGATGATGAAAGCATTCCGGAGATGTTTCATAGATTGCAAGTAATTGTCAATGACTTGAAGGCTTTGAGAGAGAAGATCAATTATGATGATGTCTCTCATCGGTTCTTGATGTGCTTACCTCCTAGATTTGAGACATTGAGATTGATCATCATTAGAGGAGGATTGAAGCAACTCACCCCTAACCAAGTACTAGGTGATGTCATGACACAAGAAATATACCAGTGTGGAAAAGATAGGGGATTGACAAGGATGACAAGAAGGAAAATGAAGACAAGAAGAAGAAGAGTGTGGCATTTAAGAATAGCTCATCATCCAAGAACAAGGGCAAGTACAAGAAAGAAGAGTCAAGTGATGATGAAGATGCTAGTGACATTGATGATGAATTCATGGCTCTCTTTGTGAGCAAGTTTGAAGATTCATGAAGAAGAAGGGCTATGGTGCAAAAAACATAAGAGACAACAACAAGAGCAAGGAATATGTGAGGAGATGCTACAATTGCAAGAGCCCCAATCATATTGTAGTGAATTGTCCCTACAATAGTGATAATGATGAGGATAAGAAGAAGCACAAGAAGAACAAGAAAAAAAGAAGGAGAAGAAGGAGAAAAAGATGACCTTCCAAAAGAAGAAGGGTGAAGGCTATGTGGTCACTTAGGATAGTGATGGATCTTTGGATAGTGATGGTTCTAGTGATGATGGAAAGAAATCTATCAAGAAAGCACTAGCAAACATCGCCATCAACAACAAGCCTTCCATCTTCGACACTCCATCGACATGCCTCATGGCAAAGCCTACCAAGATAAAATATATTGTGAGTGATGATGATTGTGAAAGTGATGAGGAGGAGGAATACACTAAGGAAGATCTCATGGACATATGTGAGCAAGTGCACACTTGCTTTGAGATGAAGAGAAAGGAGTGCAAAGAATTACGGCAAGAAGATCAAATCTCTCGAGCAATCCTTTGATGAGCTAAATGCCTCTCATGAGAGTCTAAGGGAAGACCATGAGATGCTTGGCAAAGTGCACTCTAAGCTTGAAAAGGCTCACTCCTCTCTCCTCAAGCAAGTCAAGGAGGAAGAAGCCAAGAAGGAGCAAGTGATTGTGTCATGTGATGTGGGACTAACATATGATATTATTGATGAATCTTTTTATAAGCCCATTATTAGTTGCTCCCACTAAACCTTCTTGTAGCACTACTACTTTCACTTCACCTTTGAGTGATGGTTTCACTTGTGATGCTTCACTAATGGTGGAAAATGAGACCCTCAAGAAGGAGGTGAATAAGCTCACTCGTGCCTTAGGCAATGCCTATGGTAGGAGATGCCCGCTTATAAAGTGCTTGGATAGCCAAAGGTTTTCTCTAATAAAGAGGGATTAGGCTATACCCCCAAGAAAGGCAAGGACGACTTTTGTCACTCCCAAAGCTAGCTTTGTGAAGGGCAATGGTCGGTTTTGCAATAGATGCAAGCTAAGTTGGGCATATAGATCAATATTACAAGATTAATAAGAACAAGCAAGCTAATGTATCATCAATTAGATTTGATTCTTGTTATATGCTTGTCAAGGGTGTCAATGGTATGAAGGATAAGTTCATTGGTACACCAATTGTGGGCCCAAAGAAGAAGGTCATTTGGATATCCAAAGACCTTGGTAACTAACCTTTAAAGACCCAAGCAAGTTTAGGATACCTAAAAAGAATTGATATTCTTTTTGTAGGTCAATTGTAAAGCCAGAGGAATGCATTGGGTGCTTGATAGTGGGTGCACACAATACATGACCGGTGATTCAAGAATGTTCAATTCAATCAATGAGAATGAGAGCAATGGGATTGATAGTATCACTTTTGGTGACAATGGCAAAGACAAGGTCAAAGGTCTTGGTAAGATTGCAATATCCAATTACTTGAGCATCTCCAATATGCTACTAGTAGAGAGCTTGAATTTCAACCTATTATCGGTAGCTCAACTTTATGATCTTGGTTTCAAGTGCATATTTGGTGTAGGATGATGTCGAGATCATAAGTGTAGATGACTCTAACTTGATATTCAAAGAATTTAGATATGAGAATCTATACTTGGTTGATTTCAATGCTAGTAGAAGCTCAATTGTCAACATGTTTGCTCACTAAGTCTAGCATGGGTTGGTTATGACATAGAAGGCTTAGTCATGTTGGACTAAAACAATTAAACAAGTTGACTAAGCATGATCTAGTTAGAGGCTTGAAAAATGTGACATTTGAGAAGGATAAGCTTTGTAGTGCATGTCAAGCTAGAAAGCAAGTTGGTAACACACATCCTAAGAAGAGCATGACGAGCACATCCAAAGTATTTTGAGTTGTTGCACATGGATTTATTTGAACCAACCACATACACTAGTATTGGTGGAAACAAATATGGATTTACGATTGTAGATGATTTCACTAGATATATATGGTTGTTCTTTTTTGTTGACAAGAGTGATGTGTTTGCAACCTTCAAAACATAACATTTATCAAGAGAATTCACAATAAGTTTGAAACAACCATCAAGAAAGTGAGAAGTGACAATAGAAGTGAATTCAAGAACACAAGAGTGGATGGTTCATGTGATGAGTTTGGAATTAGGCATCAATTCTCGGTCAAGTACACTCCTCAATCAAATGGCCGAGTTGAGAGGAAGAATAGAACCTTGATTGACATGACAAGATCAATGTTAAGTGTGTACAATGTTAGTTATTCATTTTGGGCCCAAAGCAATCAACACGGCTTGCTACTATAGCCAATCGACTCTATTGTCCCCCCATGATAGAGAAGACACCTTATCAGCTCTTGAATGGAAGAAAGCCCAATATTGCATATTTTCGGGTTTTTGGTTGCAAATGCTACATATTGAAGAAAGGCACTAGATTGAGCAAGTTTTAGAAGAAATGCGATGAAAGTTTTTGCTTGGTTACTTAATTACTAGCAAGGCTTATTAGTGTTTAAAATTTGGCTAGTGGTTCACTTGAGGAGTGAAGAATATAGATATTGGTGATATAAGGACTAGAGAGGTGATTGAAGTTGAAGATGACAAAGATCAAGTGCTCTCTAACTCAAATGTGTAAGTTGATATAAGTCAAGCTAGTTCATCATCGCAAGTGCACCGCCCTGTCCAGTGCCCTCGTGGAAAGCAGCTCCAAAGGGGTAATGGCTCTATTTGCTTGTGTGGCTATAAAGAGATGGTGTGGCCGGCCTTGGCCACTCTCTTGGCACCTCATATACTTGTGCACACCCTTTGAAAGCTGAGCAACACACTCCACTCACTTGTTCACTTGATTTCATCATCTTGGGTGAGATTGAAGAGCCTCTAGTGCATTACATTGAGTTGCATCATCTTGTGGCACTAGTTGGGGGATTTGGGATGGTTGTGAGCTTGTTACTCTTAGTGTTTGTCGACACCTAGACGGCCCGGATGATTGGAGGAATCGTTAAGCGGAGTTGGTGATTGTCTCTGGCCTCGATCGGTTGCTTGTGAGGGGTCTTGTGCCTTCTCCGATGGAGCGCCAAAGGCAACTCTAGTAAATTGCTCGTGTCATTGAGCTATCTCACTTATGGGTAGGTTCTTTGCGGCGCCTCTTGTGGTGGGCTAGGTGTGTGATACTTATTAGCCGCCGAACCACTAAGTGTTGGTCGACACAACGGGGACTAGCAGTGCCGGTAAGTATGTGAACATCGGAGAAAAATCATGTGTCTCTTGTATGATTGGATTTCTTCTGGTGATTAGATTGTCTTCATCCTGTGATTGGTTCATTCCTCAACGCGGCGTATAATCACCATACTCACTCTTTTATATTCCTTGCAAACTAGTTGTCAAGCTCTTTAGTGTAATTAGTTTTGAGACTTGTCTTGCTTCCTATTTTAGTATCACCTAGTGGAACTCTTTAGTGTAGACTTGTTGAGAGCTCTTAGTGAGTAATGACATAGTTATTGTTTGTGCCTAGTGGTCATAGCAACTAGAATTGTCGAATAGGCGGCTTGCAACCCTCGTAGAGCTAGAGCAAAATTGTATTTTGCCATTTGTGTTACTAAACAATTTGCTCTAGTGCTTTGTAGAAGTTTTAAATAGGCTATTCACCCCCCCCTCTAGCCATATTAGAACCTTTTAACTGTACAATTCGAGCCAATCCAAACCTAAAATCAAATCATAAGAGTCTAGGTGCAAAATCCTGAGGTTATGCTGAAATTGATGCCCCTCAATAATGAATTGATAATTCTGAATAGCAGAAGTGCAGCGCAGAAGCTGGCCATTAGCTGTCTTCACTGATAAGCGACCGAAGTGGCTAGAAAAGAGGCAGAGCTACCCGAATCAACAAGCACGACAACTGGTTTACCATGAATAGTGCCTTGAAACTTAATAGTCCGATGACTTTGTGAACCCATCTGTGCATCATGAGATAAAGCTAGCAGTAATTGCTCAGTTGGTTCCTCAGATGAATCTGACAACTCCTCAAGAGCAAGCAAGTCCCACAATTCTTGCATGGCATGAAGCTGAATAGTGGGAGGACACTTATGACCCCGGAACCATTTCTCTGCACAACGGTCACACAAACCTTGGGCACGCCTGTACTGTTGAAGTTTCGACAGCTTATTACTCCATGCGTTGCCGGTGTAGCCATTGCAGCCGTAGGGAGCTGGTTCAGGAGCCTTGTCAGCTTGAGGCGGTCGAGGTAGAGGCAGCGCGTTACTGAGATTGTTCTTGTATCCCATGTTAGCACCGTGCTTGGGATATTCACTCTTCACGGGTTCCGCCACCTCTTCCTGTAACAATACCAAAGAATATGCAGTATCGAGGTTTGGAGGACGTTGCATAGTGACAACAACACGAATGTCAGGTCAGGACGAAGACCGTCGATAAAACGGGTGGTAAATGTGTGCATGTCAGGATAGTTGGTGTAGGCTTTAAGTTGATCAACTATGCTGGAAAACCTCTCTACATAATCTATGACTGTAGAAGTTTGCTGGATGTGAAACATTTGGCGAAGCAAGGTTTCGTGCTGATCACGAGCAAAACGATCGAGTAGCAGTTTGCAAAATTCAGTCCAAGGAATGAGTTGGCTAGGGCGTTCTAATGACTGAATCCAGCGTTTGGCCGCCCCATTGAAATGCATGCCCGTGACCTTAACCCAAAGATGAGATGGAACACCATACATATCAAAGTAATTCTCAGCTTGGGTAATCCACAGTTTGGTAGTTTCGCCATCATAGGTTGGAGAATTGAATTTAGGTAGGCGATGGGTATTTGGGTAGGGTATCATCCGGAATGGTGGTGCGAGAATGGATTTCATGAATATAACCATGGGGAATAGGATTTGCCATAGGAATTGTGGGTGTGACATGCGTACCATTGGCCGAGGATTGGTTTGGGGAAAATTTTCCCCCAGTACCATTCAACCCGTGTAGTCAGGAAGAACGCCGTGCTCGCTGGGCCGAGCAACCGATGGTCCCGCAGATGAGTGCGCGGCGGTCTGCTCCACAGTTGGTGGTATGGATGGTGATCAATCAGGTCGACGCAGGAGGGTTGTCGAGGACGGAGCGATCATACTACTTGGTGAGCTTGCTCATCTTCAGTTTGAGGTCATCCACGGCGCCTTCAGATTTCTGACGCTAGGACTCTAGGGAACCCGTGGACTGAACGACGGAGTCGATGCGGGAGTCATGACGCTGCTCGACAGCTGTGAGGAGGGCGGATTGACGAACTTGGGAGTCCGTGATGCGCCGCTCCCAGTTGAGATCGGAGTCAGCTAATCGCTTGGTGAGGGAATCGTCGACCTCGGTGAAGCGCTTGGTGATGGAGTCATCGATCTCGACAAAGCGCTGCTCAAGGCGTTTCTCGCTGTTGACGAGGCGGGCATCCCACTTCCGATCCGCATCGGCGAAGCGTGAATCCCACTTGCGGTCCGACTTGGTGAAGAGGCGATGCATCTCGTCCAGGAGAAGCTTCGACTCAGGATTCATGGCTCTGCGACGGCGAGCGAATCTCGTGTAGTGGGGATGTGGCGGCGGCGACGAGGTGGTGGGGTGCACGTGGTCGATTGCTCCAGTTCACGGCTCACGAGTCGAATCAACGCTTGCTAGGAATTACGGAGATCGAAGATTGAATCGATCGATCCAAGCTCTCAACCCGGAGCGGCTGCAAAGATCAACGATTCGGAGAAGAGAAGAGCGGAAGGGATCTGTTGTCTCTGATACCAGATGGAAGCATAGGAATTGGAAGAACAGAATACAGATCGAAGAGCACAGCAAGGGGATAGTTCAGACGAAGTTCATAGAACAGAGGAGTGCTTAACAATATTACAAGTATTTTGTTGTTTGATGATCTCTCCCCTTCTCTCTCTCTCGGCTACTTTAAGCTACTCTCTCACGCCATCTTCAGCTGGGCCTTTGGTTCGAACACTGGGCTTCTTCATACGCATACCACGCCTTGGGCCTAGGATGACATATTCAGTTTGGGCGACGTCGCGTTCACGCTCCTTAGCGACGTCGTTTGTCTTGCCGCCGTGTTCAGAAGCTGACGTAGAAGTGCCGCTGACAGGTGAGTCAGTCCAAAGCGCTCAACGCCAAGCTGTTCGAGCTGGTGGATCGCTCCATCGACCAGCGCCGCGAGAGGAAGGCTGGAGCAGCTGCCGAAGACGACGGCGCCAACGATGCACGCGACTTGCTCGATGTGCTTCTGAGGCTGCAGGAGCACGACGATGATCTTGGACTGCCCTCTCACCATGGCCACCATGAAAGCTGTCATCCTTGCATATAGTACTACTATCAACATTTTTTTTTGAGGAAACAGGAGGGGTTTGACCCCCTACTGAAATTTTATTAAAAATAAAAGTCCAAAGAGCAGTACAAGTGTTCAGGAGACAAAAAAAAGTCAAGAAAAAAATGAGCAAGATTACACATAAGTTCCTAGCCATTGGTCTATATGTGGGTGGAGCTTAGCTTTCGCTCTTAGAAGATGAGCTTACAGTTCTGAACTGAGGGTGGAACACCGTTGAAAATGGCATCGTTTCTTACCGACCAGATGGGCCAACACAGAGTGACAATCACCTCCATGAAGACAGGAAGGTGCAACTGAATCTTGAGAGCTTCCAGAACTTGATCAAACTCCGAACAATTGGGGACCAAAAGTTGAAGAGTATTCCAGCAAGCCCCCGCAAAAGGGCAATGGAAAAACAAGTGAAACAAATCCTCTTCAACAGCGTGGGATCAAAAAACACAATTGTAGCTGTCTAAAACCATGCCTCTTCGTCGAAGAATCTGTCTGGTATTAAGCCTATCAACCATTAGCAGCCAGAAGAAGAATTTTCGTTTAGTCTGACAAGAAGAACGCCAGAGCCAAAGAAAGCCTCGATGAATCTGTCGACTGCCAACTAGGTGCTTATATGCTCGGGCTGAAACATAAGCCCCGGTACCCCATGAGTATGACCAGACATCAGGTGACGATTGGAGGTGAAGGTTCTGGAGGATAGCCACAAGCTGAACAGATTCAGTGGATAAATGGCAACATGAGGGGAGATTTATTATTTTTTATATGACCTCATGAATCGTTACGCGACACATCTCTGCAGGACATGTTTGGGACTGGAAGCAGGTACAACATCGACGACGATCCAATGGGCCATGTTAGAGCTGATGAAGAACCCAAAACTGATGCGGAAAGCACAACAAGAGATACGCCATGTCCTGGGATGCAAGTCGCGGGTAACAGAGGACGACCTGACCAACCTGAAGTACCTAAAGCTTGTGATCAAAGAAACACTACGGTTGCACCCAGGAACATGCGTGCTCTTCCCAAAAGCGAGTCAGGAATCTTGCAAGATCCTTGGGTATGATGTGCCCAAAGGCATGCTCATGATCACGAATGTCTGGGCGATTAACAGGGACCCAAAATACTGGGATGATGCCGAGGTTTTCAAGCCAGAGCGTTTCGAAGGAACTACCGTTGATTTTCATGGCACGGACTACCAATTCTTACCGTTTTAGTGGAGGAAGAAGGATGTGCCCGGGCATAATGCTGGCGCATGCCAACATTGAGTTGGGACTCGCGACACTCCTGGACCACTTCAACTGGCAGCTCCCACCGGGGGTCACACCCGATGAGGTAGACGTGGCTGAGAAGTTTGGTGTCGATGTTCGCCCAACGAGGGATGTTTACTTCTGCCCAGTCCTAGTTCTGCCACTGAAAATAGAGTAGTCCTAGTATCTAGCTTGCTCTCTGCAAAATGTAGCATCAGACGCTAACGACATGATCCGATAAGATTGTGCGTTTCTTGCTTTCCTGTGCACCTGTGTAACACGTTATTACAATCTCAAAATGTTTATGTGCAGACCCAAAATTCCTTAAGCTACCAGCCATCTTAATTAAGGCTCACTAGGTACTACTAGCTAGTCCCACTTTTCTTAGCGCAAATGTTGAGGCTAGGGCGTCTATCCGTCTGGACGCTAAAAAAATTCTCTCCACTGAGCTTTGCCTCCACCGCGCCGCTCGCCTTCCATACTCCGCCTCCACCATGTCGCCTACCTTCCCCACTCCGTATCCACCGCGCCGCCCCGCCTATACCGCGGCGTCCGCCCGCCACGGCCGCTCCACCGAACCGGCGAGCCTCCATGACGGATGCTCCAACAAACAGGCCAGGGGAGGAGTTTCGTGTAACACCACCCCGCCGGCGAGTTGCCCGTGCGGCTATCGCACCGGTGAGCTCCGCACCGCCACGAGCTCCATGTGCCGGTATCGAGTTCTACAACGACGAGCCTCCATTCGTCCAAGCAGCAGGGTGACATTGCACTAAAAACGCATATTGTAAGCATATGTTTCAAATGGTTCAGATGTTATAGAGGTATGTTGCAAGTATTTTATATCGATGTTGCAAAATTAGAACATGATGTTGCACATGTTGCAATGGCTATACACGTATGTTTCAAGCGTATGTTCCAAATGTTTCATCTATTTCAGACGTATGTTGTAAGTGTTTCATTTGGATATTGCAATAGATCTGGATGTTGCACACACACACACACACACACACACACACACACACACACACACACACACACACACAAGTGTTTCAGGTGTTTTCATACGCATGTTGCAAGTATTTTATATTGATGTTTGCGTATGTTTGTAATGGCTACACACATGTTTTCAAGTTTTTTCCTGGTCTTTTGCAAGTGTTTCAGACATATGTTGCAAGTGTTTTATCTAGATGTTGAAAAAGTAGAATAGATGTTGCACATAGTTGCAATAGGGACCCACCTACTGGAGTCATCTACTGCAGTTGCTAGGGCACTACCGAGCGAGCGTAAACAATCCACGCGTGTGGTGGGGCGGTGCGGGCGACGTTCGGACGGCACGGGCCTCGCGTGGCATGAGAAACGGAGTGCACGTGCGGGAAATGGGGTGCAGGCACGGGCGTCCATCCAAACGTCCTAGCACTAGCAATCCCATTTTCTTAGCTACGTCTGAGGAGAAATTATGTGGATCATTAATTGTAAGTATTGCCATAAATGTGTATAAATTAAATATGAAACATATCAGGCCCTTGTCCTTTCTTATACTAATGTGGATTCCATAACCACCATTGAGAAATAAAACATGTGTAGATATCAAGACAATTTATCATGTTTTCTATAGGAACAAGTTTGTTTTTTTTTTGCCCCTTAACTCTTACGTTTGTCTAATTTTAACCCCCAAACTATAAAACCTGATAAATTTGACAGCTCAACTATCGGTACCAATCCTTTAACCCCTTGGTCTTCTTTTGGTGTTTTTCAAGTATAGCTTGGGCCTCCCTGTCATATGCTTCATCTCTCCCGATACCTTGACACCTCCCTCCTCTCCATTACCACCTTCCAATAGCTATGTCTAGCATATACTAGCTTTTGTGCGACTTCTACTGCTCACTCGCCTCTGCTATGTGCGAACCACCAAGCCGGCTTGTGTCAATAATCTGCAGTTTTGGCTTCCTTATTAACACTATCGGTTGACACCAAGAGCCGACAGTGTTGTCTCAACAGAACACTGCCGGCTCGTGTAACGAACCGACAGTGAAGATTGTGATCGCCGGCACTGACGTGAACCCTCCGTCACTGCTGATTTGGTTGTCCGGTTCAAAACCGGTAGTGATGTGCCGATTTAGGGTAGCGAGAGTCGGTTGTGTGGACACGATTGACTGTGCAAGTGTAATTTCACGGTTGATTTGAGGCAAGAAACTGACTGAAAAAATGTTTTCACGGTCAGTGAACTAACTGCGAAAAAATATTTTCAAAGTTGTTAGGATGGAAGACCGACTGTGACAATGCTTTCACAGACGGTCGCTGGGCTGTCTGTGTAAATACTGATTTTCATAGCCGCCACCGTGTTTGATCAACATACGAAGTAGGAGTAGCTTCCAAGAGGAGCCAGCGCTGGCATTAAAAATGACTCAGATACGGCTCGTGATGTTTTCCACACCTGCTATCAGCAGACCTTTATTTATTGTGGTTTGAGCACCATGCAGTCCAGCTAGTCACCAAATCAAATTGAAGCGCTCCTGCGTGCCGATCCTTCCATCACAAAATGAATAAACAAACATGGGTGAGTGTGTGAGTGTCGCACGTTTCAACGCGAGGGAGTGCAGTAAAAGCTTCCCGTCGTTCATTCTGCCCGCATAAGAAAGCGAGAAAGTGACTCCAAGGGACCAAATCAGCAGCGGGCTGCTTCAGTGCTTCTCCGAAAGTCGTTTTGAAAACAACTTAACTGCTATTTTTTTTGCTATAAAATATTTACAAAATATAGTTAAAAAATATTTTTATGAAACTATATTTCGAGAAGTACCTACATCACTTTTATATTTCTAAACTTAACAATAAACAAAATTATTTATAGTCTAAATTTAAAACGTTTGGCTTAAAGCAACCTCCAAACAACTTGCTCTGAGGAACCTGTGGGAGTAAATAAATCCAACTGGACGTGTAAATAATTTGGATTCCAGTGTGAGCAGGTGACCACGGACGGAAGCGCCCGCCCAGGTCGGAGGCACGAGACAGTAGTCCCCGTTCCCGTTCTCACTACCTTAGCGCATGACGGCATGAGGACTGAGGGCGGTGGCAGCTGCTTGAAAACCACGTCCTCATCAGAGAACACCCTGCAACCAAGCATGTCACTTACTTCCGTTGCCACCGCTCTCGCCGTTGTTCTCGCGTGTTGCATCACGGCAGGACTTCCCGGTGCGGTGGCGTCGGGGGACACCGTCTCGGCGCGGCGGCCGCTGCGGGGCATCGACACGGTGGTCTCGGCGCAGGGCAAGTTCGAGCTCGGCCTCTTCAGCCCCGGCGGCTCCGGCCGGTTCTACCTCGGCATCTGGTACAAGAACGTGCCAGTGCAGACCGTCATCTGGGTCGGCAATCGTGTAAATCCCCTGTCCGGTTCCGGTGTTGCCTCCACCTGAGCTCCGGGTGTCCTCCTCCGACGGGAACCTTGAGCTCGTCGGGCTCAGCCCATCCTCTGCCACGCCAGGCGTCCTGTGGTCGTCGAACCTGTCGTCGTCTTCGTCGGTGTCGTCCTCGCCGGGGTCGAACGTTGCGGTGATGCGTGACAACGGCAACCTGGTCCTACTCGACTAGCGGCAACTCCTCCAACGTGCTGTGGCAGAGCTTCGACCACCCGACGGACACGCTGGTGCCCGAGGCGTGGCTCGGCGAGGACAAGCACACTGGCGAGTACCAGACGCTGACGTCGTGGCGCAACGCCGAGGACCCCGCGCCGGGGATGTTCACGAGCACGGTGGACCGCAACGGCAGCAGCGAGTTCTTCTACCTCTGGAACGGCTCCCGCACCTACTGGCGCAGCGGCGTCTGGACGGGGCGCGTGTTCGCCAACATGCCGGAGGCCGTCAACAACGTGCTCTTCAACCAGACGTACGTCGAGACGCCGGCGTACCGGCGCGTCACCAGCGTGCTCTACGACAACGCGACCGTCACGCGCATGGTGCTGGACCTCACCGGCCAGACGAAGCAGTTCATCTGGGTCCCAGGCAGCCAGAGCTGGCAGTTCTTCTGGGCCGCGCCCACCGTCCAGTGCGACGTCTACGCGCTCTGCGGTGCCTTCGGCGTCTGCAACCAGAGGAGCCAGCCGCCGTGCCAATGCCCGCCCGGGTTCGCTCCGGCGGCGGACCGGGACTGGGGCCTCAGCGACTGGAGCGCCGGGTGCCACCGGAGCCTGCCGCTGCAGTGCGGGGGCAACGGGTCAACGGATGCCTTCCTGGAGCTGCCGGGCATGAAGCTCCCTGACGATTCGCTCTCCGTGGCGGGCCCCCAGAGCAAAGCAGAGTGCGAGTTGGCTTGTCTAAACAACTGCTCCTGCCAGGCCTACACGTTCTCTGGCGGTGGCTGCGCCGTCTGGCACGACGGATTCCGCAACCTTCAGCAACTGCTTCCAGATGCCGGGGGCGGGGGTTCGTCGTCGTCGAGCCTGTACCTCCGGCTGTCGGAATCTGAATTGCAGCAGCGTATGCGCGGCGCCAAGGGGAAGAACAGGCGGAGGCTGTGGCTCGCCCTTGGCATCGTTTTGGCTTGCATTGCCGCACTGGGCCGTGGCGGCAGTAGCAGCGTGGATCCTTGTGTCCAGGAGGAGACGACGGGCTGAAATGGCGAATCAGAAGAGCTCCTCCCTTGCAGTGTACAGCTACGGCGACCTCCGCTCGGCCACGAGCAACTTCTCGGAGCGGCTGGGCGGCGGAAGCTTCGGCTCGGTGTACCGCGGCGTGCTGAACGGAGACGGACACACCCAAGTGGAAGTGGCCGTCAAGAAGATGGAGGGCCTTGGGCAGGGCGACAAGCAGTTCCGGACGGAGGTGAACACGCTGGGCCTCATCCAGCACGTCAACCTCGTCCGGCTCCTCGGCTTCTGCTCGTCCGGGGACGAGAAGCTGCTCGTGTACGAGTACATGCCCAACGGCTCCCTGGACTCGTACCTCTTCGGAACCGGTTCCGTCATGCCCAAGCTGGCGCGACCGCTACGGCGTCATGGTCGGCATCGCCAGGGGGCTGGCCTACCTGCACGAGGGCTGCCGCGAGCGCATCATACACTGTGACATCAAGCCGGAGAACATACTTCTGGACAGGGATTTTCACGCCCAAGATCGCAGACTTTGGGATGGCGAAGCTGGTGGGGAGGGACTTCAGCCGGGCCCTGACCACGATGCGGGGCACCATCGGGTACCTCGCGCCGGAGTGGATCTCCGGGCTGCCGATCAGCGCCAAGGCCGACGTGTACAGCTTCGGAATGGTGCTCTTCGAGATCATCTCCGGGCGGCGCAACGTCGAGGGGCACGGCGCCTCATGGGACGACAGGGACGGCGGCGACCGAGAGTCTACGTTCTTCCCGGTCTGGGCAGCGGTCAGAGTGGCGGAAGGGGACACGGCCGCCGTGGCGGACGCACGGCTGCGCGGCGACGTGAGCGAGGACGAGCTGGAGCGCGCCTGCCGGGTGGCGTGCTGGTGCATCCAGGACCAGGAGGCACACCGGCCGCCCATGGCGCAGGTCGTGCAGGCGCTGGAGGGCGTCGTCGACGTCGACATGCCGCCGGTGCCGCGGGCGCTGCAGCACCTCGCGACGCTGACATAATCGTCTGTGCTCTCCAGTCTTGACACAGAAGCCGCCATGCTTTGTCAGTTAGTGTGTACCTTTTTCTTTCTTTCTTTCTTTTTCCAAGCAAACAGGATATTAGGCCAGCCCCATCGCTCCGGCTTGGGCCGGTTCGGCTGGCTGATATTAAAATCGATTAATAAGTTGGCTGTTGCTATTTTATTGTGAGAAAAAAAATTATAAATTCTAGCTGATAAGTTTAAAAGACTATAGCCCGTCCAGGTTCCACGTCGACGCCCAGCGTCTAAATCACCGGTATTGATGGCTTCGCAGGTTCAGAGGTGCCTGCAGAAGTGACTAGTGCCTTAGCCAACAAAAGGTTAAAGAACCTGTTAAAACAAGCGTTGTGGAGGAAATTGCTGGTGCCTCATCCCACGGAATGGTAAAAAGGTCTGACAAATGGTTCTGACTAAAGGCATCAGCCCATGCTGCCTGTGTTGCTGTGATATGCGTCCCCGCGTCTTCCTGCGTGCGTGGCCTGTATAATTTATCTGGGGAATACGACTCTGTTAGCCCGCGTTGAGCGTGCCCTTATTGTGATGGCTTCACTCCACTGGCCCTTGTATTCCACTTCCTTTTATGCTCTCCGGTCTCCACATCTAATAATGGAGCAATTTGGAACAACAAGAGGTGATGTCCAATGCTTCTACGCTCACCAATTATATATTTGATTAATCTGTTTACAATATGCGTCACTAGGTTATCACTCATCGTCGATAAGCCACTTATCTAAGCATTCCATAAATGACATGTTTGGTAGAAATCCAGATTCTTAGATAAACGTTTCGGATCTAGATTCTATCTAGGAACAGTTTGTTAGGAGAAACAAAATCACCTGCTAAAACCGTTTGGTTGACTGTTTGGATTTAGATTTCATAAAGAGAAGAATGTGGTGGAATTGACTGATGTACCCTTTCCCATATGATACTTTTCTTGAATATGGAGAAATAAAATGTTTGAAAAATATGAGTAGTGTTAATTAATCAATCCATTGACACATTATTGGACCACACAAAATCTCAGTGGCACAGAGTGTGACACCTTGTGTCACTACAAACATGTTATGCACAAACTCATGTCAGCATTCATCTCATATAATGCGCATTAATGTTGCAAAAATGCTGAAAAACAAAAAATTATGTGGATTTGTTTGAATTGTGCAAGTTGTGGTCATTTTGGGTTATTTGCAAAGCTAGATCCTTATAAGAACTTAATAACAACTCTTCAAAAAAAACTAATGTTTGAAGTACGAACTTAGGTCTAATTACTAGAATGGGAATGGATGTCAAAGTTCAGCTGTCAAGTATTTTCCCACAACTATGAAAAACTATAAATGAAAATCAGATTCTGAGCTGTCACTTAATTGCTGACTACTAGTTTTCAACTCAAAATTTAAATACAACTTCAAAGGCAACTTTTCATAGATGTGGTATGACTAGCTTCACCAGATCATCTTATAGATGTTTACAAATTTTGAAATCATTGGACATTATTTGCTATTTTTCATAGAGGAGGTCTGTAGGCCTCGCCAACTTCTTGATTGGCCCAAATCTCAGCTTCGTGCAAATGTTCCTTCCCGGCCTTTTCCCACATACCATCGGTGGACAAGTTCGTCTGGGCGAGGGAATACCTCTTAACAAGGTACTTGTTGCACTTGTTAAATGAGAACTCAATGATGCCCGACACTCGTAGGCTTCGAACTCCCCTGAAAACTTTGTTTAAAGACTCAGAAGTGTTCGTGGTCATGATGCCGTACCTAAAGCCACCCTCATCATATGCTAGTGCCCACTTAGACTTGTGCTGCATCTGCTCCTCCAACCAGTGTTTAGTAATTTGTCAATTTCTTTCTTTCTCTCCTCAAACTGATGTTCTCAACGTGCACAACATAGGGTCTTTACCTTGTCTACAACCTCCTTCTTCCTTTGATGGTGCCAGAAATTAGCGCCGAAATGTCTCATGCACCATCTGTGCTCATGTAACACCCTCGGTGTTACACTGTAAATCGTTTACTAAAGCACTGCATGAGCATTGTGTTTATGTGTAAATGCATGTAATATAGAGTGTGGATTAATCTCTGTAACTTAAAACGACCAACGGAAATGCATAACAAAAAGTTGTTGGCGACTTATGAAATTATCAAGTAAGGATGTTCATGAATTTTTATTGAACGAAAACACTATAGAATGTATATACGAAACTTTAATAAAGTTAGAAGTACAAACTTTGTAGATGACGATGAAATACCTGCGGTCGAATAATGAATTCACTAGCTAACCGGTCTAATAGCTTGGAAATCGAATTTGATGCGAATCCGATCAAGACTTAGTCGATTTCGTAAGTCTGAAAAATGGTTTGACGAAGCTAGGTTTGGTAATTTTTGTAGAAGAATTGGGTTAAGAAGTGATGTGGTATTAGGGTTTGTTTTAGTAGCCTCACATGCCCTCTCAAGTATAGCATAGGTGGTTTCGCGATTGAATCAACGGTTTGGATTTTTAGGACGCTTTAAAAACCATGCACACACTCATGTCTCGGCTACCTGTCTCCGGGTGCGTGGTCACGTTGTGCCCGTGCTCGCCGCGGTCATCCCGGCCATGCCACGAGCACGTGGTCATGTTAATGGTGTTAGGGTCGTCCACGGCCTGGCCACGGCTGGCTTGTGGCTTGGCCGATCCTAGCTACTGTCGTGCGGTTTCGCAGCTGCTCGCCATCACGTTGTGCTGCATCCACGATCACGCTGTGCTCCGACCGCCGCTGTCGTAAAGCCACTGCTGCTGCTAACCTTTCATGTCTACACGCACGTGGGCTTGCCCTACCTACCCATTGCCATCACAACCGCGCTCATTGCAATGCTGCACTACTGCCTTCCCCCAGTCCTATGCCAGCCACTGCGGCGCATATGGCTGAGCCGCCGTCGGCTTGTTATTTATGGCAATGCGGCCAACCGCTCTAGAGTGTGTTTCGCTGATCCCCCAATAGCCTGTAGCATGTGCGCGCATGAACTACGAGTTGCCAACCATGTCCTGCCACGGCAACGATGAGCCAAACCATGCCTGCTCTTTCCCCTGTTTCCTCTGTCACCATGGTCGCCGGACCTGCACCTTCAATTTAGCATGGTGGAGTCACCTCGGTCCAATTAGGCTTGCTCATGGCTTTGCTGTGAAGTTAGCTAGCCATCAGACCCCATCTCACATTGATCCGTGTCGTGCCATGCTCTAGTTTGGAGTTTTCGTCCCGCCGGGTCGATAAGACCGTATCGGCATGCGTCGGCGACAGAACCCCCACTCCAGAGCCACTTGCGTTCAATCTATTGCACCGCTAGCCTCGCCTCCACCTACCCATCACCCGACGCACCTTTGCCGAGTTGCTACCACCTCCTAGATGCCCCTAACGTGGTATTGCCGCCGCGGTGCACCACCGCACCGTCCGTGTGCACGTGGCCAGCTTGGCTTAGTCCGCCTCCGGCCAAACCACCACCTTAGCTGGGTCCGTGGTGAGTTCCTTGAGCACACACGCTACCCCTACTGCTTCGACGTCGTTGTGGCTTACCAGAACATCATCGCTTTGCCGCAGGAGCTCCGCCACCGTGGTCATGCTTTACTATGGCGTCCCGGCTCACATTTTCATCGCCCACTGTTTCGCGTTCACGCCTAGGCAAGTATCGGCTCCTTAGCTAGGGCTGGGAGGGTCCCCGTGGGGGTATTAACCCCTATACCCTTACGGCTAGGCCTGGGCTGGCCCAGACCAGAGGGCCTGGCCCGTTAGAAGCCGACGTGCGGTCCAGCCAATCTGTTCGAAGTCCCGCGCAAGGAATCAAGGTAGATTTGGAGATCAAGCAAGATCCTGGTCGGTTAGAATAGGAATCCTTATGCGACCACCTATGGCAATTGTAACTGGTTAGGATTAGTTTCTAGATTTGTAACCCTGCCCCCCGGATTATATAAGGCGGGCAAAGGGACCCCTCTAAAAAGACATCTCTCATTGACATACAATAATACAATCAGACGTAGGACGTAGGTATTACGCGTTTACGGCGGTCAAACCTGGATAAAATCTTGTGTCTATCTTGCGTCACCATCTTGTTTGTAGCTTGTGCATCTGTCTGCCGATAATCTACTACCTTGGGCATACCCCTAGGTAGACTGCTGACCATATTTCGTTGACAGTGGTGCGCTAGGTAGGGGGTATGCGTACTGCTCTCCAGGTGAACAAGATGGTCATCATCCCCGGTTCTGTGGCTACACCGAGCGGCCTCACGTTCACCATTGGCCAGATCACCTGGACAACTGGCTCCGACGACTTCATCGCCATGACCCCGGAGGAGGCGTGGGTTCAATTTGCGTTGACCACTGCTTCACCTACATCGGCTACGGCTCCGACCACGGTGGATCTGGCTTTGACCACGCTAGCATCATCTTCAGCCACGCCGACAACCCGTTGTCCGCTTCCTTGCTACAAAGGGAGGCAGATCGACAACACCAACCTGCTCGACTCCATCGATCGGGTCGGTACCAAACTTGCCGAAACCCTAGCTCTGGTAAGTTTGATTCAAAGTCAACCTAATGAGCAGGTAACTACTACCCACAACAGATCTACCGACCAGCTCAGGCCAGTCGTCCTGCACGACTCGGTACGGATCTTGTGGTCACATCTACTCCTGAAGGGCGCTCCGTTCGTCGCCGGCCAGCCCCTGCGATGGGTCTCTCGGCTCTCCGAAGTATGAAGCCTCGATGGAGAACCACCAGGCCCAGCCCTATGGCCTGCGCAATTTCATCAACATGGTCCGGATTGAGGATTATCAAGAAGGATCGGTCCACACAGTTCAAGAGGGTGGCTCAAGCTCTTCGTCCGGCATCGCATCTAATGCCTCCTGTTCACACCGAGCTCTAGCATCATGACGATGAAGGCATTGAATACGATCTAGATATCCCAGACCATGCCCTCAGGATACCCACGATTCCCATCCTTCCCACCAAGGCGAGGAGACTTGATCAATGTTGTCAGTAATGACGAACCAACGACAGTCGGTGAAACAGAACAAGAAAGGCTAGCACGCGAAGCACGCAATATTGACCGGTTTAATCGCCGACAAATCGAAGCTGAGGCAGAAGAGGAGGCCCGACGCATAAGGGTCCAGCCACGCGACCTTAACAATGCCTTTGATAGGGTGGGGGACAAGCAGATCTTCAGGACTCCAAGCGCCAACATAGCTGTTGCTATGGCGACAATGCAACGACTACCCAACACCTCAGAAACATAGGTAGTTCAGTGATGATATACAAGCTTACCTGACGGCTGCTATGGCCCAGACCGCAGAAGATTGTAAATCAAGCCTGGGCTCCATCCGTCTCAGTCGAATCAAGCCACAGCCGCCAGTACTCAAGTCGCTCACAGCCACCCAACCAACGTGGCTCAGCGCAACAACGACCCATCAGACAACCATCAAGGCGGAAATGGTGGCCATGATGGTGGTCGGGACGACAACCGCCGTCGGGATGACAACCGTCGTGACTTCTAGGGACGACAACCACCGAGACAACCACGATAATCGCCGTGATAACCACGGTCAGCAGGGTTAATCAGGGTGGCAACCGAGATCGCCGTGATGGCAATAACGATCTCCGCCATTACCTCGGAGAACGTGATCTAGCGTGATCGCATCAACCAAAGAGCCAACGATCGTGCATCCTACGAAAGCTATCGCCGTATGGAATATGATACTGCCCACGGCCCTCTGGGTTTGAAGCAGTTTACTCCGCACCTTCGCCAAGTCATATGGCCCAAGAACTTCAAGCTCGAAAAACTTTAGAAGTACGACGGCAAGGAGAACCCTGAATTATGGGTCATGCTCTACGAAACCACGTGTAGATCAGCCATGGCTGATGAGCACGTCATGTCTAACTACTTCCTAGTCGCTGTCGGCCATGCAGGTCACCAATGGCTAGTCAGCTTGCCGGCGAACTACTTTGATTCTTGGCAAGAGCTCAAGCAAGCTTTCATCGACAACTTCATTGCCACTTGCGAGCAACCCGGCAACAAATATGATCTGCAGCAGATTCGAGACCGAAAGATGAGCCACTAAGCGAGTACGTCCAGTGTTTCTCGGAGATGCGCATCAAGGTCCCGTCAATCTCTGACAACGAGGCAATCGAGGCTTTCATCACTGGTCTCCGCTTCCACGATGCCCTACGGGACAAGCTCCTCCACAAGAGACCTGAATCAGTCATAGCGCTCCTGGCCACTGCCAAGAAATATGCGGATGCCGATGATGCTAAAAAGATAATCATCGAAGAAGCAGCAAGGGTTCCACTGCTCCGACCACCCCCCACACCGCGATGACTACCGCGGCAACCGTGGTTGGAACGACAATTTTGATCGCCGCAACCAGCGCAACGACCCCCGTGACCACCGCGACCAGCGTAATCAGCGGCATAATCGCCGTGACGATTATAGGGGCAAGCGTGCTCGAGAAGACTGATGGCGAGGTCAACACCGTTAAGAAAGGTGGCGGACGTCGCAACTACGAAGAAGACTACGCCAAAGCATTGAAAGGACCCTTGCCAGCTCCACCCCAAGTCAAACCATACCATGGAGAATTGACCGCTGTTCTCAAGTCTATCTACACGCGTCAACAGGCTCCGGATACGTCCGACAAGCCTAACGACGCAGGGGAACAGCAGCAACGAGGACAACGATGATGAAGACGTAGATCCCCGTCACAAGTACGTCAAGCCAACCGATCGCGTCCACACCATCATTGGAGGCAAAGTGTCCATCGAGACCAAACGAGAACGCAAGCTGCTCGCCCGTGCCTGCTTGAACGTGGCCAACACCGACAACCTCATCGCCGATCCACTGGCTCCCTCCTTGGTCTCACTACGAGATCTCCTTCAGCAGAAAGGACCAATGGGCCGCAATACCTGAGCCAGGATGTTTTCCTCTGGTCCTCGATCCTTGTATCAACAGGGTCCAGTTCGACAGAGTGCTGATTGATGGCGGCAGCTCCATTGATATACTGTTCAAGAACAGTTTGCCAGCTCTGAAGATAACCCAGGCTGATCTCAAGCCATACGAGGCATAGTTCTGGGGTGTTCTCCCCGGACTAGAGCTCTACTCCTCTCGGGCAGATCACGCTACCTGTGCAATTTGGTACCCCAGACCACTTCCTGCACCGACTACGTCAACTTCGTGGTCGCCGACTTCGAAGGCACCTACCATGCTATCCTTGGTCAACCAGTGCTCACCAAGTTCATGGCCATACCTCACTACAGGTATTTGGTGCTCAAGATGCCTACTGAGAAGGGGTTCTAACTCTCAAGGGCAACGTGTACGCAGCTTACACCTGCGAGGATGATAGCTTCAAAATAGCAGAGGCTCACGACCTCTCTATTCGCATGGCCGAGACCACGCTCGATGCCAAGAAGACCCCAGCCGACCACCTGGAGATCCTAGAGCTCGAGGCCCCACGCAAGAATGTCAAGTCCAAAGAGCACAAAGCGATCTAGCTGGTCGACGGTGATCCCAGCAAAACAGCCCTTATCGGGGCCAACCTGGATCCTAAATAGGAAGACGCGCTCGTCAGGTTCTTGAGGAGCAACGTGAGCGTGTTCGCATGGAAACCTGCTGACATGCCCGGTGTACCTCAGAACTTGATCGAGCACTCCTTAAATGTCGACGGCAAGGCCAAACCTATCAAGCAGAAGCTATGACGGTTCGCTCGCGACAAAAAGGAGGCGATTAGGGTAGAAGTTACATGGCTTTTGGCAGCCGTATTTATTAAAGAAGTGTATCATCTGGAGTGGTTAGCCAACCCGGTTCTTGTACGCAAAAAGAATAATGAATGGAGAATGTGCGTTGATTACACTGATCTCAACAAACTACTGCCCTAAAGACCCCTTCGGCTTACCTCACATAGACGAGGTCATAGATTCAACTGCCGGTTGTGAGCTGCTTTCCTTTCTCTGATTGCTACTCTAGTTATCACCAGATCGCTCTCAAAAAGGATGACCAGATCAAGACATCGTTCATCACGCCTTTCGGCGCTTACTGCTACACAACCATGTCGTTCGGGCTCAAGAATGCCGGGGCTACCTACCAACGTGCCATATAGGCCTGCCTCAAAAATGAGATAAAAGACGACCTTGTCGAGGCATATGTTGATGACGTAGTTGTCAAAACCAAGGAAGCATGTACCCTTGTTGACAACCTCGAACGCACCTTTGCAGCCCTTAATACATTCCAATGGAAATTAAACCCAAAGAAGTGCATCTTTGGTGTTCCTTCTGGTATACTACTTGGCAACGTCGTCAGTCACGATGGCATACGCCCTAACCCAGAGAAAGTCAAAGCTGTCTTGGACATGAAGCCACCCAAAAAGGTGAAGGATGTTCAGAAGCTTACCAGATGCATGGCCACTCTCAGTCGTTTCATATCAAGATTAGGCAAAAAAGGATTACCTGTTTTTTAAGCTGCTCAAAGCATCCGAGAAGTTTGAGTGGTCAGAGGAAGCAGACGCTGCCTTCACATAGCTGAAACAATACCTTACGTCACCTCCGGTCCTCACTGCTCCTAGAGAAGACGAAACCCTCCTGCTTTACATTGCGGCAACTAATAGAGTGGTCTCCACTGCCATGGTGGTCGAGCATGACGAGCCCGGCCATGTCTACAAGGTACAATGACCAATCTATTTCATCAGTGAGGTACTCAATGAATCCAAGACCAGGTACCCACAGATTCAGAAATTGATCTACGCCATACTGATAACATCCTAAAGTTGAAACATTACTTCAACGGATACCGTGTGGTGGTCATGACTGAGTACCCTCTGGGAGACATCATTCACAACAAGGATGCGAATGGGCGCATCGTCAAATGGGCAATGGAGCTATGCCCTTTCTCCTTGGAATTTGCAAGCCGTACTACAATCAAGTCTCAGGCACTTGTCGATTCATCGTTGAGTGGACAGACTTAAGCACACCTGCCTCTCAGGGGCCCGATGAGTATTGGAAGATGTACCTCGATGGCTCTCTCAACATTGACGGCGTAGGAGTAGGAGTCCTTTTTCCTATCACCATCCAAGGAGCAGCTCCGATACATCCTCAGGATTTATTTCCTGGCGTCTAATAACGCCGCCGAGTACGAAGCATGCCTGCATGGTCTGCGCATTGCGGTCGAGCTCGGTATCAAATGTCTCTATGTCTATGGGGACTCGGCTCTAGTCATCAATCAACTCAACAAGGACTAGGATACGACTAGCGAAAAGATGGATGCATACTGCAAATCGATCAGAAAGCTGGAAGGCAAGTTCTATGGCATTGAGTACACACATGTGGTCCGGGACAAAAATCAAGCAGCAGATGCGCTGTCAAAGTTAGGATCATCCCGAGCTAAAGTCCCACATGGCGTATTTGTTCAAGACCTACTCACGCCTTCCATCGAAGAGGAAGATCCCACGGTCGACAAGCCTCCAGACCAGCTTTTGGTGGCTACGGTTCCGGCGTCAAACACCATCGAACCACCTCCGACCACTAAGAAGCCTGACTGGAGAGTACCTTTCATCAAGTACCTGACAGATGGTAGCGGTTACACCGATCGGACAGAAAACGAACGCCTGATGCGTCGTAGTAAGTAGTATCTGCTCGTCGATGGCAAATTGTGGCGCAAGAATGCAAAGGAGGAAATCTTGATGAAGTGTATAACCCTAGGAGGATGGCGAACATCTCCTGGACCAAATCCACTCTGGCTCCTGTGGCAACCACGCGACCTCGAGAACAGCTGGTTGGCAAGGCTTTCCGAGCAGGGTTCTATTGGCCGTCAGCTGTAGCCGATGCAGAGAAGCTAGTCCGCCATTGTGAGGGTTGTCAGTTCTTCGCCAAGAGAATCCATGTACCAGCACACATGATTTAGACAATACCAGCCTCTTGGCCCTTCGCATGCTGGGGACTGGATATGATTGGGCCCTTCAAGCCGGCTCCTAGGAAATTTACATGTGTCTTTGTGCTGATCGATAAATTTTCTAAGTGGATAGAGTACATGCCTCTGGTACAGGCATCTTCAGAAAAAGCCATCACATTCATCGACCAGGTCATCCACCGCTTCGGCATACCCAACAGCATCATCACTGATCTAGGTACTCAGTTCACCGAGAACGCTTTTTGGGACTTCTGCGATGAAAGGAGCATAGTAGTAAAATACATCTCGGTGGCGCACCCTAGAGCTAATGGACAGGTCGAGCGGGCAAATGGTATGATCTTGGACGCACTTAAGAAGAGGATGTACAGAGAAAATGACAAAGCTCCTAGAAGATGGCTCAAAGAGTTACCAGCCGTGGTCTGGGGCCTCAGAACCCAGCCTCAGTCGCAATACCAGCGTATCACCATACTTTATGGTTTACGGTGCTGAGGCAGTGCTCCCAGGCAGATATAGCCTTCAGATCAGCACGGGTAGAGAACTTCGACGAAGACAAGGCCAATGAAGTGCGGGAGCTAGAAGTGAATAGTGCAGAAGAGAAGCGGCTCGATTCTTGCGTACATACAGCCAAATACCTTGCTGTTTTGCGCAGGTACTACAACAAGAATGTTAAGGAGCGGTCCTTCGTGGTTGGGACCTGGTCCTGAAGTGGAAGATGAATCAGGCTGGTGTCCACAAACTCATCAACTCCATGGGAAGGGCCCTTCATGATCAAGGAGGTTACACGACCAATGTCTTATAGGTTAGCTCACCTAGATGGTACAGACGTACCCAATTCATGGCACATCGACAAGCTTAGGTGTTTCTATGCTTAACTACTAAGATATGTACTCCTCTTGTACTTTCAATTTAATTCAATAAAGCCATTATGATTTCTCCGACCACTCTAATGTGTCACTTCGAAGTCTATTGTTATTCTAACTCAACCAGTTCAAAACCGACCACCATTCCTTCCTGGGTTTTCGGAGCAGGCCCTGTCTCCGGTTCCTCCCAACATGTGCATGGGATCTGCTCTCTACTGCTATGGGTGATCGGTAGGTCCCCTCTGGTTTGACTTGTGTGCGTCTACAGTGTGCATAGGCTACGCACCTCACACTCCGACCACAGGACAAACCAGGGCCATACAAACCTGTCAGGGTGACGTGTCTGACTAAACTGGTACAAGCTAAATAGAACGCTAACATGTTCTCACTTAGTTACACCAACACGAGATCCTAAGCTTAAATACGTTTTCTACAAAACAAACAAGCTTATGCTGATATACAGTTACGTTATTACAAGCTTGCCTGAAAAGGTCTAAGTTTACAATAACACAACTACATCTTCTTCTACAGCTATAGCCTATCCTATTGGCTAGTCGGGGCACGCGGCACCTACTGCTCGCTAGGCCTGGCATCATGCTCGAGTCTCAGGGACTCTTGTACTGGTCGAGCTGAAGAAGATGGCCCCACCGATGCCTGGCTGGTCGAGACCGCAGGCTTCACCGGTTGGCTCAAAACTGATGGTGTTTCCAGCTAACTTATTGATGGTGTACCCTATACAGGTGCTGTCCCGCCTCCACACATGTTAATGTCGCCAATTATTTTTGCCGACAAGTCTAGCTGGGTCATCCGAAGCTCCTCAGCCTTGTCTAGATCTACCTCCTTCGGGTATCCAGCCTCCAAGCGCTTGAGATCGATCAAGGGGTAGTGAGCACGCACCATGCTTAGCACATGTGCGCTTGTGTACTCACCTGCTTTCTTCACGAACTCCTGGAACCATCCCCATGCCTTTCGGCATCTATCGACCAGTCCGAGCTACGGTGTCCTTGGCATGTCCTCTATAAGCGCTGGATCGATAAGGTTGAGCATCGGCAAAATGCCCGTTGCCACTTCCTAGCACCGGTTCTTCCATGTGTCCTGATCCTTGGTGATCTCTTGGCACCGCGCCTTCCAGCCACCGCGATCTTTTATCATAGCCTCCAGATGCTTCTTGGCATTAACTTTCACAACTACAAACCACACAAGCTATTACAACGTCATACCATGACAAGATAAGGCAGGAAACAAAAGTGAGCAAAGGGGTTTGGAAAACTTACTTTTTAGTTCCTCTTTCATCTTGGCCATGTGGTCCCAAAGATGCGCCTGGTCGTGCGCCAGTTTTCTGTTGTCCTCCTTCAGGCGATCACGCTCTATGACCTGAACGACTGGTCTCCTCTCGGAGACGAACCACTTTGGCTTCTAAGCCTGCACTACAGCTGTTACTACCAACAACGCAACAACACTTGTCATGCACTTGTTGTGATAACATGACTACTTACTTGTTCTTTCCTGCTCTTTGTTACTGAGCTAGGTGACTAGGTTCTGCTTCTGGGACTCTTGCTCTGTCCTCTCATGGTTGGTGGCTTCAAGTAGGTGGTGCAAGCGTTCCACTTCCACCATCAGCTCTTTATTGCTTGCTGTGATCCCCTCGATCTGGTTGAAGCACTTCTTATGGTACCTTGCGGTCTTCATTAAGTCCTATGTGCAAAAAGCTAAGTAAGAAAGTTTGACTAGACAGCAAGATCAAGTGGCGAAGCAAAGCATACCTGGACCTCCGTCACCAGTGGTTTTGCCGCTCGTTCAAATTTTTTAGTCTCTTCGACCTCTGGGATTTCCTCGTGAATGACCCATTGGTCATTCCGCCAACGCGACACATACATTTGTTGTCGCTTGTCCTATGGACAGCCCAGGACCTCCTCCACTTCGTCCTCTTCAGGCACATCTTCGGGTGTTGGTGCCGATCCGGTGTTAGCAGCTTCCACGATCACCAAAGCCTTCCCACGGTCTTCAACGTCAGTGAATGTGGGCTGTGCTCTCACCTCCGGTTGTTGCTCCTCGGTTTGCTCCATCACCCTCGATGTTGAAGTATTGCCTTCAGCAGGTTGAGTGCTCGGAGCACTCATGCCCGGTTCAATCGGTACCTCGACCACCTGCTCGGGGACTATTGTATGACTGCTCCCTTGCTGAGGTAACGACGGATCCTCTGATATGGCTTCCTCGGTGACTGGCTGCTAGGAAACTTTCTGAATTTATTGGTGGAGCCACGAAACTTTCGGCCAGCTGGTCCGGATTTTCGGTGGACGCTGAACTAGTACATCCGAGATAAGTTCAGAAGGTCACCACAATCAATACAAATTGCAAGCTTACATCAAAGTTACAAATACTTACATGTTGGAAGCAAAGAATGATGTGGCAAAGGCACATCTCTTCGGCCGTGCTTGCTCCATGTGCCGTGTGGGTGACACCTGGTCTCCCTCTACATCCAACACTGATGCTTGGCCTTGGTGCTCGACCCCTCCACTGCTTGTCCTTCGCGCTGCAGTGGTCGGCGATGTGGGTCCCGCTGGCACAGAGGAGCCACCTTGCTCCATTGACTCCTATTGCCTCCTCCTCTTTCGAGGGACGAGTCAAAAGATGTTTGCATCCTCTTCCTCCTCTGCATCATCGTTCGATAGAGTAAAAACCGCCTGACGACGCTTGCTGGCCGCTGGCCGCTTACCAGCAGCTTTGGCCGCTTACCAGCAGCTTTGGCCGCTGCTTCCTCTCCAACTCCGAGCATGGCCCAGTCGACGTCTTTGACCCCGACGCTGGTTTGGGCGGTTGGGTCGGCAACTTGTGGCCAATCTATGCTAGGGGGTGGCGACATAAACACGGTTGCTCTATCCTGACCATTAATCTGGGAAACAAATAGGAGATAACACAGTAAGTCCCTATTACAATATAAGACTACGGGTACAAGGCAAGATGAGTTACCTTTGGGGGAGGTCGGGCGAGCTTGAAAGCGTGCTCGATGTCGCTCAATCTAACATAATTTGGATCAGTTAAGTTAAATAGCTCTCCAATTCTGGCCCTGACTTTGATCTTATCAAGCACCTCCTGTCTCGTCCTCGTCGGGTCTGCGCTACCTTGGTACTCGTAGCCAGGATGTACCCTCCTCTGGCAGGGCTGGATCCGTCAGCTGATGAAGCTCCCGACCATGCTCAGACCATCCAGTTTCTTCCATGGGATCATCCCAAGTATTTCTGAAATCTATTCTAGGTGCTCGGGCTTCTCTGACCAGCTTGTCCTCTTCTCTGGAATGAACCCCATGTCACATAGTGTGATCATGTTTGGCTCTTCGCGGATGCAGAACCACTTCTTGTACCAGTCGTCAAGCGACGTGTTCCAAGGGTAGTGCAGGTACTAGGCCTTCATTCCATCATGGAGGTTGAGGTACACACCTTCAGCTATCTTCAAGCCGCTGCTTCCTTTCTTCCACAAACAGAAAAGATGGCGAAAGAAGTCAAAATGGGGCTGGAAGCCGCCATACGCTTCGCAAAGATGAATGAAGGTGGAGACAAGGAGAATCGAGTTGGGATGCAGATTGCAAATCCCAATCTCGTAGTATAGACAGAGACCCTAAAGGAAAGGATGTACTGGAACCCCAAAACCCTGCTTAAAGAAGTCTTCGAACACCACGATCTCACCTGGTTGTGGATCAGGGTACCCTTCGCCCTTCGACGCATGCCATCCTATGAGCTCCTTGTTGTGGAGTACTCCCATGGCGATGAGGTCTTCAATAGTCTGCTCGTTGCTTCTTGATTTCCACCACTCCTTCGCCATGACTCCTGATTTCTTCTGTGCGTCACTTTTCGCCATGAATCTGGCCTTGCTGATGAACGAGGAAACTATGGAGGACTGATTGGTGGTGATTTCAGGGGTATTAGGGTTGGCAAGAGGAAGAAGAAGGCTGCGGCTGCGAATGGTAATGGGGTTCAGTAAAAAGTAACTTCCAATTCTATACTGTATTTAACCAAGAGACCTCGTCGTTTCATCTGCCTAAGATTCTTGGGAGACGTGCGCACGCGCCGTAGATGGTTGTTTTCATAGTCCTTGAGATCTACGCTAATATATGCGCCTCTTCATTATCAGTGTATGCGTCTCTTCGTTACCAGTGTGAGAGGGCCCACGCTGACGCACCTACTTACAGGTGCCAAGCAACTGTTTGCTTGAAAAGACAAGAAGGCAGTATGACGTGCTATACCCGTCTACTTTTTTTACCAGACATGTTATATTGGACTTGACAGGGCGAGTAATTACATAAATATAAAAGATAATAGCACAAGTGGCATATGGTTTTTCGCCGCACTTCTCGTGCTTGGGGACTGCCCAGACCACATCGTGCTCGGGGACTACCAGACCACATCTGCTCGGGGACTGCCCAGACCATCATCGTGCTCGGGGATTGTTTGACTACTCTCATGCTCAGGGACTGTCCAGACCACTATCGTGCTCGGGGACTACCCCGACCACTCTCCGAACATTGCTTGGAGACCGTTTTCCTCGGCTACATGTGATTTATACTCACGTACAGTTGAGAGGCATTTATTTAGACCTTGCTACAAGGCTCATACCTCGCCTTCCAGCAAGCTCGGGACTACATCGGTACGATGCACCTGCCGATGCATCTCGTCTCGCATGTACAACGATTGGATTCTCAATTTAACTAGGAATTCTTTTTAGACCCTGACACCATGTGCCTACGTCACCTACTACAAGGCTCGGGGACTAAGTGGGCACACTTCACCTTGTGGTGAATGTGTTTATTTTATCGACCCCTACACTCTGACTGTTGGCTAGAACTACTATTGTCCAAGGGTCACTTACATTTCATTTCAGAAATACAAGTGGGCACACTTGATAAGGAAAGAAATCTTTTTCTTTTTTTCTTTAGAGCACCATGCATTCTTTGGACAACCAGAATCTTTGGCTACAATCGTGGTCTACTACTCTCTATTCTGACCAGAGTACTGGCACATTCGATTGGTCAATGTTTCAACCAGTTGAAGATGACATGAAGATGGATTGCATTAGCTGAAGGAGATCGAACGGTGTGTCGCAGCTTAATACATGGCGCTCGAGGACTAGCTGTGGGGGTATTAACCCCTATACCCTTATGGCTAGGCCTGGGCCAACCCAGACTAGAGGGCCTAGCCCGTTAGAAGCCGATGCGCGGTCCAACCAATCTGTTCGGAGTCCCGCACAAGGAATCAAGGCAGATTTGGAGATCAAGCAAGATCCTAGTCAGTTAGAATAGGAATCCTTATCCGGCCACCTATGACAATTGTAACTAGTTAGGATTAGTTTCTAGATCTGTAACCCTGCCCTCCGGATTATATAAGGCGGGCAGGGGACCCCTCTAAAAAGACATCTCTCATTGACATACAGCAATACAATCAGACGCAGGACGTAGGTATTACGCCTTTACGGTGGCCGAACCTGGATAAAATCTTATGTCTGTCTTGCGTCACCATCTTGTTTGTAGCTTGCGCATCTGTCTACCGACAATCTACTACCTTGGGCATACCCCTAGGTAGACTGCCGACCATATTTTGTCGACAGTCCCGGTTGCCCGATGAGGGTTGTCGGTGCCATCGGCTGTCGCGCTAGCGTGCGTGGCCAGGTCAGGGATGCCCCCCCTCATTATGTGAAGACAGATTTTTGCAAGGGCCATTTTGCGTAGTCGCTGACTGAAGGAATAGTGCGTTTAGTGCTCGCGCTATTATCGGGTAGCTCAAGGGTGTTTTTGTAAGTTTGCCAGCGCATGTGTGGCTTCCCCGCATGGGCTGTCTCGCGTACGTGGGCCGTGTAGTGTTGGGCTATGCTAGGCCAGTTTGCCCTTTCCTTTTTCATAAGAAATAGCAATAGTTTTGTATTTTTCTAATCTGAGCAAAACTTTGATAATTAATATTAATTCTTCTAGGTGTCCAAAAATTGTGAGACCAATTTTGTTAGGTCCCTAAATTCATGACCTATTTGATAGTGTGATTTTTTTATACATAACTATGGTGATGCTGAGGTCCATTAAATCAATTGAAAATGCTTAATATTATTGGGATAAATCTTGTAGGAATTTTTGTGGTAAATCTATGATAACTTTAGGCATGAGATTTTTACAGTAGGTTCATTAGATTATTTTGTGCTCACTATAATTTTTGTAGCATTAGAATAGATTGGTAAATATGGTAGCTAGTACACCTTGTTTTATTATATATATAGTAAATCAGTATTAAGAGTAAGAATGCCTTTAGTTACTAAGATAATACATGCAACGTTTCACACCTGTTTAGTGGTAATAATAGGTAACTTAGCGTCTTGGTCGGTAGAAGTAGCATAGTAGCTTGATAGATGCATTCTTATTTTAACAGTTTCTGTTGTCGTATTATTATGTGTTGCATCATCATTTCATGCATGTAGATAACAAGTTGGTAGAGTTCATGTCTACGGGCAAGCAGGAGTATGAGGAGATCATCGATGGGTACGAGGAGGAGATTCTCGTATAAGAGGGAGCCCTAGAGCCATCAGTTGCTGACTTTGTTGACACCCCGCCTGCCCAAGGCAAGCCCCGGTGCATAACCCTTATTTTGAATGATCACTGAATATATATATATGATGTGCATTTACGTTATAGGCATTTTATGGAAACTACATACATAGATATACCTACCAATGAGTCCTACTAGCATAGGTCGAATAGCTGCTATGCTTAGGATTTTTGGTAGCGTGAGTAACCTACCGTTACTCACAATAGGTGATTATTATGATAACTCATGATAAAATGGTGGAAGAAAAAATAGACTGGGTAGGAATATGGTTTGGGTATTAGTGAGTGTAAGAGGTTGTGTCCTGCGACCGATAGGGCATAGCTTGGTTACACTATTTCCCTGTCTGTATCGGTTAAGGACCGACTGTTATATTGGGTTCTAGGCAAGTCACATACTTATTATCCGAAGCACATACTTGTGTATGGGCGCAGAGAAGGCTTATTTCTCTCTTATCATGGTTTTGGCTCTTTTCGGACTGACTGATTGGAGGTGGGGATGGTAGACGTCTAAGCACTGCATTGAGTCCGGAACTCAGGAGCGAGGGCTTGGAGTCCAAGTTTAGACGGGGACCTAGACCCCGTGACAGGAGAGTGGTGGGTTGGTCCTGCTTGTTCCTGGGGTACAAGCGAGGCATGTGTTTCGGGGTACCCAGCTGGACACATTGATTCATGAATCGCCGGCGATCTGGTATGGCTTGTCTACAGTCTAGCACCGTAGTAAGAACTGAAAGATGAAAGGTGGTGAAATGGAACTGTTTGCTCAACTCTTGTTTGAAAGTAGAATAGGTGCTTACATAGAATGGTTAGATAATAAACTAATCATGACTGCTAATAATTAATATATATAAGGATTCACTATTAGTATTGCTTTTCGCAAAAGGAACCTAGCAAACCATAAAACTTATCATATCCCTTAGAGTCGGAAAATTATTCCCACTACTCGGATAAGTCTTACGAGTACATTGTGTACTCAGGGTTTATTTACCCCTATTGCTGGTATAGCTTGAGGAGTAGCCATTATGTGAAGGATTCTTCTGGTGAGCACAAACGGATCCTTGTATATTATCGATAGATGTTTCTTTTCATTCCGCTGTTTAATTTCCGCACTCTGAATTTGGTCCTGTAATAATGTATTTTTAAGAACTCTAGATGTATGAAATGGACTAAGTAATGTAAACTCGTTCTCAGTATTGGACCCTGAGGGGAAAATGTGGATTATTCAGGCTCTCCCTTAGGTGTGCTCGATGGAATGCGCCTGATGTAGCTCGCTCTCGGGGTGCATAGTGTCTAGTGGAAGGCAAGCACCTTCGTAAGTGTGTTATTTTAGGCGGTTCTATCACAGTTGGTACCAGAGCCAATAATGAGTCTACGAGTTTCATCACTCTTTTTTAAAACCTAAAATTTGACCAACAAAAGTTTTGCGAAAAGTAGGATATGATAAAATTATGTAAATAAGTATTAGTCCTAGCAAGATGGTGTATCTAGGATAGCGGCACTGGTTTTATCTAATTAGTTTTCTATAGGTACACTAACTTATGCTGCATAAGAATCGTTTAGCATACGGAAAGCAAGTGTGTGATGTGCAGATTTTTTTTGCGAATGTCGCTATATTCCGTCTTGAGTGAACGTATAGGCCGATGCATGCATCATGATAAGAGAATCTTGCTTAAACTAAACTTTCCCTACATGTATAATTTGGATTAGTGCATTGATAGGTTAAACTAAAAGAATGCTTTAATAAATTTATTATCATTTTCTCTAATCTCTTGTTCCTGATCTGGAGGGTTGTCCTAAATGGTTGCTTCCTATCTGTTTTCAGATGAAGTTGAGATTCTATTGTGGGAGCACCAGTGCCAGAGCAGGCCATGGTCTTGGTGAAGGCCAAGGTGAAAGTGGTCGGGGCAATGAGCACGACAACGGGGGTAGCCTTGAGGCCCCACTTGTGGCTCCTCCTCCTCCACCACCGCCACCTCCGATGACTCATGTGGAGATGATGGTGGAGATGTTGGCTGCTCATCGCGAGTAAGCCCATGCCATGGAGCTGTTAGCATAGGCTATCGGTGGCTTCGCCCATGGAGGCCATAGAGTAAATGGTGGGAACGGGGGTGGTGCCCGCAGTCTCGAGGGACCCTGCTCTTATCAGGATTTCTTGAAGATGCACCCACCCACGTTCACGCCGACTGCTGAGCCTCTGGATGCGGAGCATTGGCTTCGTGTTCTGGAGCAAAAGTTTCTGCTACTCACCGTAACTAAGGAGCAGAAGGTGCGCTTTGCAGTGCAATAGCTATTGGGATCTGCTAGTGCATGGTGGGACACATTCAATGCCATGCAGCCGGTGGATCACTAGGTGACCTGGTAGGAGTTTACTGTGGCCTTCAGAGAGTATTACATTCCTGCTGGAGTTCTAAACAGGAAGTTGACAGAGTTTCTGGACCTAAGGCGAGGAAGCATGTCTGTGATGGACTATGTCAACAAGTTCAACCACTTGTCACAGTATGCTAGGACTCACATTGATACGGATGACAAGAAGAGGGACCATTTCTATCGTGGCCTTTCTTGTAGCCTGCGGAAGGAGTTATATACTAGGAACTACCAAACCTTTGGGGCTATGATGAATGCTGTTATTGCCATGGAGGGATTGCAGCATGACTCTTAGGCAGAATGGAAGCGCAAGTGGGTGGCTACTAGGTCTTCTAGTCACCCAGACGCAGAAGGTACAGGTTGTCAGGCGGGTGCCCTATCAGTCTTCGGATGGGCATTTGTTTTGATAGCCTCAGTAGACCTTTCAGGCACCTTCCACTCAGTATCATGCACCTACTCAGCAGGTGCAACATCAGTAGCCCCAAGGATAGTAGGTCCCACCTCATCAAGGATAGGGGAATAAGCCCGGTGCTTGTTTCAAGTGTGGCAAGGAAGGCCACTATGCCCAAGAGTGTCCGCAAAACTAGCCTGCCCAGTCTGCTCAAGCTTCAGCTAACTCCTGCCTGATCAAGTGAACAATTATCAAGAAGGGGCAGTGAGCCATTCTAGACAGGTTAATTTCATAGAGGCTGAGGAAATATTACAAAATGAACCAGTGATGGCTGGTATGTTCATCATTGATTTCCATCCAGGTTATGTGTTGTTTGATTCTAGTGCATCACATTCATTCATGAGCATAGGATTTGTACATAGACACAATATACCCCTTATGGCTATACCTTTTGCCTATAGAATCAGTACTCCGGGTGCGCAGTTGTGCGTTAATACTTGGATGGACATAGTGGGGCTAGTGCTAGCCACTCACACTTACCGTCTCTAGTTCATGGTGCTGCCTAGGCAAGACATTGATGCAATTTTGAGAATGAACTGGTTGCGTGTATATGGGGTAGTCTTGGATCTGAAGCAGAGAGTTGTTGAGCTACAGCTTCCTTCTTTTGAGGATAGGATGTCTCTTCTTATGCCCTTAGATCTAGCCTTACCTGTTGTTGCTCATGCTAAAGCTTCTCCTAATCTTACCTCTATTCCTATAGTCTATGAGTTCCTGGATGCCTTTCCTAAAGATCTACCTAGGTTGCCACCGGATAGAGATGTGGAGTTCTCCATTGAGTTAGAGCCTAGCACTTCTCCTATCTCTCGGCGCCCGTACCGCATGACCCCGAAGGAATTGGCTAAAATGAAGAAGCAGTTAGAAGAGTTGTTGGAAAAGGGATTCATCCATCCTAGCTCTTCGCCATGGGGTTGTCCAGCCATTTTTGTGAAGAAGAAGGATGGCACTCTTTGGATGTGTGTTGATTACCGCCCTCTCAATGCGGTAACCATTAAGAACAAGTATCCTTTACCTTGTATTGATACTTTGTTCGATCAACTAGTTGGTGCCAAGGTGTTCTCTAAGATTGATCTCCATTTAGGCTATCATCAAATCAAGATTAGACCACAAGATACACCAAAGACAACTTTTTCTTCTAGGTATGGGTTGTATGAATACCTAGTCATGTCTTTTGGTCTCACCAATGCTTCTGCATTCTTCATGTATCTCATGAATTTAGTCTTTAGGCCAGAGTTGGACAAGTTTGTGGTGGTATTCATTGATGATATCTTGATATATTCTAAGAACAAGGAAGAGCATGCCCAACAACTTCGGATAGTACTGACTCGATTGAAGGAACACAAGCTATATGCTAAATTCAGCATGTGTGAATTTTGGCTAGATCAAGTGCAGTTTTTGGGACATGTTCTGACACCTGAAGGTATATCTGTAGACCCAAGCAAGGTGCAAGATGTGCTAAATCGGAAGTCTCCCAAGTTAATGCACCAGATTAGTCTGTTCCTTGGTCTTGCTTGATACTATCGGTGTTTCATTCCTGACTTCTCCAAAATAGCCCAGCCGATGACCAAGCTGCTCTAGAAAGATGCCAAGTTTGTTTGGAGCCCGGCTTGTGAAGAAGCCTTCCAAGCTTTGAAGAAATTTCTTACTACTACTCCTGTTCTGGCCCAACCAGATATTGACAGACCTTTTGATGTATATTGTGATGCCTCGAAGATGGGGTTGGGGTGTCTGCTAATGTAGGATGGGCGTGTGATAGCTTATGCTTCATGTCAGCTGAAAAAGCACGTGGTGAATTACCCCACCCATGATTTAGAGCTAGCTGCTGTGGTGCATGCTCTGAAAATTTGGAGGCATTATCTATTGGGAAATAAAGTATACATTTTTACGGACCACAAGAGCCTCAAATATATTTTCACTCAGTCCTGAGTTAAATATGAGGCAAAGGAGATGGATAGAATTGATCAAGGATTATAACTTGGAGGTACATTACCACCCCGGAAAAGCTAATGTGGTAGCTGATGCTTTGAGCTGGAAGTCATACTAGGTTAAAGAAGCACCTTTGTCTCTCAACCATGCTAAGGTGCTAGCTCACATTGCCTTAGTCTCATATTTACTTGAGCAGATTATTATGGAGCAAAGGCAAGACACTTTAGAAATTCCTCACATCAAGAAATTAATTGCCAAAGGGTGTGGTCCTTAGTTTAGTGTTGATGAGCAAGGGGTTGTAAGGTATAAGAATAGATTGGTGGTTCCATCAAATGAGGAGATTAGAAGGAAGATTTTGAATGAAGCTCATCATTCCAAGTTATCTATCCATCCTGGTAGTAACAAGATAGTACCATGATTTGCGTCACTTGTATTGGCAGTCTAATATGAAGCAGGATATCACCAAGTACAGTCATAGAGTGCGACACTTGTGGGAGAGTTAAGATAGACCATATGCATACCCCTAGGATATTTGCAAGCCCTTGCCCATTCTTGTTTGGAAATGGGAAGATATTTCCATGGATTTCATTGTGGGTTTACCCCACACGTCCAAGTGGTTATAACTCTATTTGGGTCATTGTGGATTGCCTTACCAAGTCAGCTCATTTTCTCCTGGTGGATACTAGATATTTCAGCTAGAAAGTATGCCAAGCTATATTTTGACCGGATTGTGACCCTACATGGAGTTCCCCTTACTATCATCTCTGATAGAGGGTCAGTCTTTATCTCTCGCTTTTGGGAGCAACTCTAGGAGTGTCTTGGTACTAGCTTCCTCCGCAGTTCAGCCTATCATCCATAGACTGATGGCCAAATAGAAAGGGTAAACCAGGTACTTGAAGATATGATGAGAGCTTGTGTCATTTCTTTTCCTAAGAAGTGGGACGAATGCTTGAACTTAGCTAAGTTTTCCTACAATAATAGCTATCAAGAAAGCATTCGTATGGCACCCTTTGAAGCTCTGTATGGAAAGAAATATAGGACACCACTTAACTATGTTGAAGTGGGAGACCTGTGGATACTTTGGGCCTGACTTCATCAAAGAAGCTCGAGAGTAAGTCAGTATTATTTAGAGTCATTTGAAGGCAGCTCAAAGTCGACAGAAAGCTTATGTGGACAAGCGAAGAAGGCCTTTGCAGTTTGTAGTTGGGGATCATGTGTACCTCAAGGTGTCTCCTATGAGAGGGATGCATCGATTTGGTGTCTATGGCAAGCTAGCCCCTCGATATGTGGGTCCTTACAAGGTTTTGGAGCAGTGTGGCCCAGTTGCTTATCGTCTCCAACTTCTAGATATTTTATCGGCGGTACACGATGTGTTCCACGTATCTCAGCTGAAGAAATGTTTGTGGGTACCTGATGAAGCTATGGAAATTGAAGGACTTCCCCTCCAACCTGACTTGGCATATATTGAGCATCGTGTAAAGATCTTAGATGAGAAAGAAAGAGTGATTAGAAACAATGTGGTAAAGGTCTACAAAGTTCAGTGGCAAAATCACTCAGAAGATGAAGCAACGTGGGAGCAAGAAAGTTACATCCTGGAGAATTATCCCCACCTTCTTTTTGGTCATTGAGGTAGTTGTTTAACTCAAAATATATTCCTTCTCTTTTCCCACACTAGGCACACGAAATCTCGGGAGGAGATTTTGTATATGGGGGTAGATTTGTAACACCCTCGTTGTTACACTGTAAATCATTTACTAAAGCACTGCATGACCATCGTGTTTATGTGTAAATGCATGTAATATAGAGTGTGGATTAATTTCCATAACTTAAAACAACCAAGAGAAATGCATAACGAAAGGTTGTTCGTCACTTATGAAATTATCAAGTAAGGATGTTCGCAAATTTTTATTAAACAAAAACACTATAGAATGTATATATGGAACTTTAATAAAGTTAGAAGTACAAACTTTGTAGATGACGATGAAATACCTATGGTCGAATAATGAATTCACTAGCTAACTAGTCTAATAGCTTGGAAATTGAATTTGATGCGAATCCGATCAGGACTTAGTCGATTTCGTAAGTCTGAAAAATGGTTTGATGAAGCTAGGTTTGGTAATTTTTGTAGAAGAATTGGGTTAAGAAGTGATGTGGTATTAGGGTTTGTTTTAGTAGCCTCACATGCCCTCTTAAGTATAGCATAGGTGGTTTGGCGATTCAATCGATGGTTTGGATTTTTAGGACACTTTAAAAACTGTGCACACACTCATGTCTTGGCCGCCTATCTCTGAGTGCATGGTCATGTTGTGCCCGTGCTCGCTGTGGTTTTCCCAGCCATGCCACGAGCGCGTGGTCACATTAATAGTGTCAGGGCCGTCCTCGGCCTGGCCATGGCTGGCCTGCGGCTTGGTCGATCCTGGCTGCTGCCGCGTGGTGCCGCCGCTGCTCGCCGTCGCACTGTGCTGCATCCACGGTCATGCTGTGCTTCGACCGCCGTTGTCGCACAGCCACTGCTGCTGCTGACCTTTCACGTCTACATGCATGTGGGCTTGCCCCGCCTACCCATTGCCATCACATCCGCGCTCGCTACGATGCTGCACTACTGCCTTCCCCCAGTCCGGTGCCAGCCACTGCGGCGCACATGGCCGAGCTACCATCGGCTTGTTATTTATGGCAATGCGGCCAACCACTCCAGAGCGCATTTGCTGATCCCCCAACAGCATGTAGCACTTGCGCGCTTGAACTACGAGTTGCTAGCCACGTCCTGCCACGACAACGATGAACCAAACCATGCCTGCTCTTTTCCCTGTTTCCTCTGTCGCCATGGTCGCCAAACCCGCACCTCCAATTCGGCATGGTGGAGTCACCTTGGTCCAATTAATCTTGCTCACGGCTTCACTGTGAAGTCAGCCAGCCACCAGACCCCATCTCGCATTGATCCGTGCTGTGCCATGCTCTAGTTTGGAGTTTTTGTCCCGCCGGGTCGATAAGACCGTATCGGCATGCGTCGGTGGTAGAACCCCCACTCCAGAGCCATTTGCGTTCAATTCGTTGCACCGCCAGCCTCGTCTCCACCATCCCATCACTCAGCGCACCTTTGCCGACTTGCTACCACCTCCTAGATGCCCCTGACGCGGTCTTGCCACCGCGGTGCACCACCGCACCGTCCGTGCACACGTGGCTAGCTTGGCTTGGGCTACCTTTGGCCGAACCACCACCTCGGCTGGGTCCATGGTGAGTTCCTTGAGCTCACGCGCTACCCCTATTGCTCTGGCGTCGTTGTGGCTCACTAGAACATCACCGCTTTGCCACAGGAGCTCTATCGCCATGGTCAGGCTTTACTTCAGCGTCCCGGCTCATGTTTTCATCGCCCAGCATTTCGCGTTCACGCCTAGGCAAGTATCGGCTCCTTAGCTAGGGCTGGGAGGGTCCCAGTTGCCCAGTGGGGGTCGTCGGTGCCATTGGCTGCCGCGCCGGTGTGCGCGGCCAGGTCAGGGACCCCCCGATGTGAAGATAGATTTTTGCAAGGGCCGTTTTGCGTAGTCGCTGACTGAAGGAATAGTGCGTTTAGTGCTCATGCAATTACTGGGTAGCTCAAGGGCGTTTTTTAAAGTTTGCCAGTGTGCGTGCAGCTTCCCCGCGTGGGTTGTCTCACGTGCGTGGGCCGCGCAGTGTTGGGTTGCGCTGGGCCAGTTTGCCCTTTCCTTTTTCGTAAGAAATAGCAATAGTTTTGTATTTTTCTAATCTGAGCAGAACTTTGATAATTAATTTCAATTCTTCTAGGTGTCCAAAAATTGTGAGACCAATTTTGTTAGGTCCCTAAATTCATGACCTATTTGATAGTGTGATTTGTTTATACATATCTGTGGTAATGCTGAGGTCCATTAAATCAATTGAAAATGCTTAATATTATTGGGATAAATCTTGTAGGAATTTTTGTGGCAAATCTGTGATAACTTTAGCCATGAAATTTTTACAGTAGGTTAATTAGATTATTATGTGCTCACTGTAATTTTTGTAGCATTAGAATATGTTGATAAATATGGTAGCTAGTACTCCTTGTTTTATTATATATATAGTAAATCAGTATTAAGAGTAAGAATGCCTTTAGTTACTAAGATAATACATGCAATGTTTCACACCTGTTTAGTGGTAATAATAGGTAACTTAGCGTCTTGGTCGGTAGAACTAGCTTAGTAGCTTGATAGGTGTATTCTTATTTTAAGAGTTTTTGTTGCCGTATTATTAAGTGTTGCATCATCATTTCATACATGTAGATAATGAGTTGGTAGAGTTCGTGCCAGCGGGCGAGCAGGAGTATGAGGAGATCATCGATGGGTATGAGAAGGAGATTCTCGTACAGGAGGGAGCCCCAGAGCCATCAGTTGCTGACTTTGTTGATAGCCCGCCTGCCCTAAGGCAAGCCCCGATGCATAACCCTTATTTTGAGTGATCACTGAATATATATATGATGTGCATTTACGTTACAGGCATTTTATAGAAACTACATGCATAGATATACCTACCTATGAGTCCTACTAGCATAGATCGAATAGCTGCTATGCTTAGGATTTTTGGTAGCATGAGTAACCTGCTGTTACTCACAATAGGTGATTATTATGATCATTCATGATAAAATGGTGGAAGGAAAAATAGAAGACCGGAGTAGGGATATGATTTGGGTTTTGGTGGGTGTAAGAGGTTGTGTACTACTGGCCAACAGGGCATAGCTTAGTTACACTATTTCCCTATCTGTGTCGGTTAAGGACCGGCCGTTGCATTGGGTTCTAGGCAAGTCACAGACTTATTATCCCGAGCACTATACTTATGTATGGGTGCAGAGAAGGCTTGTTGCTCTCTTGTCGTGGGTTCTGGACTCTTTCTAGACCGACTGATTGGAGGCAGGAATGGTGGAGGTCTAAGCACTGCACTGAGTCTGGGACTCAGGAGCGGGGGCTTGGAGTCCAAGTTTGGATAGGGATTTGGACCTCATGACAGGAAAGTGGTGGGTTGGTCCTACTTGTGCCTAGGGTACAAGCGGGGCATATGTTTTAGGGTACCCAGCTGGGCACATTGATTCGTGAATCACCGGTGATCCGGTATGGCATGTCTATAGTCTAGCACCGTAGTAAGAACTGAAAGATGAAAGGTGGTGAAATGGAACTATTTGCTCAACTCTTGCTTGAAAGTAGAACAGGTTCTTACATAGAATGGTTAGATAATAAACTAATCTTGAATGCTAATAATTAACATACATAAGGATTCACTATTAGTATTGCTTTCCACAAAAGGAACCCAGCAAACCATAAAGCTTATCATATCCCTTGGAGTCGGGAAATTATTCCCACTAGTCGGATAAGTCTTGCTAGTACATTGTGTACTCAGGGTTTATTTACCCCTGTTGCAGGTACAACTTGAGGAGTAGCCGTTGTGTGAAGGCATTCTTCTGGTGGGCATAGACGAATCCTTGTATATTATCGATAGATGTTTCTTTTCATTCCGTTGTTTAATTTCTGCACTCTGAATTTGGTCCTGTAATTATGTATTTTTAAGAACTCTGGATGTATGAAATGGACTAAGTAATATAAATTCATTCTCATTATTGGATCCTGAGGGGAAAATGTGGATTATTCAGGCTCTCCCTTGGGGTGTGCTCGACGGAATCCGCCCGATGTAGCTCGCTCTTGGGGTGCTTTAGTGTCTAGTGGAAGACAAGCGCCTTTGTAAGTGTGTTATTTCGGGTGGTTCTGCCACAATTCAAGAGGTGGGTAACCATCAATCTCTTCTCTAGATGCATTATGCAATCCGATGTGCCGACCTGAGATCATACATACCCACCGAGAGGTGCGAAGCACATGTATCCGTAGAAGCTACATGAACCATGACCATGAATCATTGTTTTCTCCCTCGACCAATGCAAATGCTAGTGGCACTATCTGATCCTCTAGATCAATAGCTTGCGGTCATCATCAACACGCCCTTGTACTAGCCTGTAAGGAAAGTGCCATCATCGAGTATGACTAGGCGACAATATTGGAAAGACTATTACGTCTATGAAAAGGACCACAAGACACAGTTGCTGGGACATGTGTTATGAGACCTAGTAGAGGAGACAAAGTACAGTCCCTCTAGTGTATGGAACCATCTCAAGCCAAGGTTGTATTAAGCCATTGCACACAATATCATAGGAACCCTGTTGTACGCCTCCTTCCAACTACCCCAACGATTCTGAGGGTCATATATTGATTTCCTAGACAACTATAGGCCAGTGTCACAAACTAGCCTCATCGATCATGCTAATGTCCCTATAGTTGGGAACATCACTATAGGGTACGTTGACCGACCTCAGTTGCATCATCTCAGTGGCTGTGTAAGGCTCAAGGGGAATGTACTGTCGTGCTTCGCTCAACCTCACCCATGAATCATAGTGAGTAGTCTCCTCTACATGAGTAGGAACTTGCACATCTCTTACTCCCGTGTCCACATATGGATTCACGTACTGGTCACCATCATCTTTTGAGTTACCTTCACCCTCTTCGCCATCTAAGTCTTCTTATCACTGTCGGTATGGCGAGGCGGCAAGACATCGAATTATTGCGATTTCCTTCGCCGGGTCATAAGACCATTTGACGGTGCTATATTATTTCATCCTCGGATGCAACAGGGTGCGTCCATCCATCTTCAAACTGTTAGTGAAAACTTCACACCTATGCCAGTTCCTTAGCGCGTCGCGCATTGGATGAACAGCTAACGACGATAAATGTTCTATCGCCGGTTTAGCATACAATACAGTGGCGAAGTTCGGCAACTTGTTCACCGTTGGATCATACGTCGAGACAGTGGTGAAAACTTTTATCACCTCTGGTTAATCAACCAGAAGGGGTCCCTCAAGCCACAAGCCAGCAGTGATAATTATCGCCGTCGGTCATCTCAAAACCATTGGTGAAAGTCCTGGCAGTGATTAAACTTTTGTAGTAGTGGAAGGATCAACAATGCAAGTCAAATTGGAGACAACTCAAAAACTCCATTCTCATTTGTTTGCTAATTTGAACTACATAAGCCCTAATCTAATTGTCATGGCATGGTGGAAGAAGCATGACAGGCATTGGCTCCATTCCAAATTGTAAGTCATTTAGGATTTTCTACATCCCGTAGATTTTGCTATGCATCTAGATATACTTTATGTCTAAATATATAGTAAAAGCTATGAGTCTAGAATAGTCAAAACGCCTTACAATTTGGAACTTATGGAGTAGATCCATAGGTAAGTGAGAAGGAGAGGATTATGTGCTTGTGTAGATGTGTTGGTTTTCTTATATACATCCCATTTTTCATCTGGCAATCTGAATATTGCCCAACCAATTTATATAAATTAAAAATATATTAGGCCATCCATATCTCTCTCTTATCGGTGGCTCTAGCATCACCCTAGCTATCTGCGATGACCCACCAATTAATCACACCAAACTAAGTTGTCAACCTTTGATCAACACTCGGTTTAATATGACAAATCTGGTTGTCACTGGAATTCTACCATCCGTGATATCCACCATGTGCATGACCAGTATATATTGCCAAAGAAGAACCACTACTACAGACTGAGCTATCCCAATCACCATTATCATGGCCGGTTATTACATAACCGGTGGTGGATATGTTTCACCATCGGTTAGTGACACGGTGGGGCTTGGATAGCAATCAAACCGTCGGTGAAAAGTTCTATCACCATCGTGTTACCATTGGATCTGCCAGTGATCTTGGGTTTCTTTTTATCCGTCGTATTAAACGACGAGCTGCCTGAGATACTTGTTATGGCTGTCGGCCCTAAATGACCAATGTGGACCGGCGGTCAACATTCTTTGCAACTATTGAGTAATGTCCCACTACCAATACTTTTTCATCATCATTACTTCTGCTGTGAGAAGCCGAAGGCTCACCCAGTGCTCTACATATTCTTCATGCCCAATGTCCTCTGAAATCACCCTTCTTCCTTGTTCATCCTCTTCTTCCATCCAACTTCAAGCATGTCGGCGGACAACTACTTCGAGCTTCCGAGCAATGACTTGTCCACCGACGAGGACGAGGTCTAGCAAAGCTGACCCCCAACGATGAGGGCTCCAGCGACTATAGCTCTCCTGATTGGAGTCCTTGTTGGACCTCCGAGGAGGAGAGCATCGAGGATGCCTTCGCCCCTAACAACCACGGTGACGACGGCAGTGGCAACGCCGACGATGATGCAAAGGAGGAGGGCACCGACGACGACGATGAGCCTCCCGCTAATGGCCGAGGAATCATCCAAAGATTAAGTACTTTAAATTTATTAGGTTTAATAGTTTAGGTCTATTATGTATCAGGTGGAGTACAATCATCTACTAGTTCAATATATATCTTTATTTTAATGAATTAATTAATTAAAAACATCTACTCCGACCTCATTCTTTTGCTGTCCTCGCTCTTCTATTATGTATCTTTCTTTTTTAAACTAATGAAAAAAACTATCATGTACTCGATCAAAAGGACTGCAAGTTTGTAATTAAGAACCAGATCAAAAGAACATGAACAAAGATGTTGACCTAACAGCTCAGAGAAAAAATATTAAACCAATGCATTCGGGGATCATTACATTTCCTAGATTTTCTATTCCTGTGAATTTCGTATGTCCATCCAAAGTCCCACATTGTACGCCTTAATGAATGATGAATGTACCCAAATAGGTGTCTTGTGGTGATTCTAGTTCATTTTAAGGAGAGAATCCGGATGAATAGCCAACGGTTCTAACCATTGTAGCCAAGTGATTCTATTTTAACCGAGAAAGATTTCTAGAATGCAGCCACTTGTACAAATCGATTTCTAGAGACAACTTATGTTCCTAGCCACCTCTGCGAATTCAAATCGTTGTTGATTTTGTAGAGATGGAAGAACAGAGGCGGTTGGGCCAACCACCTCTATAGAGACTATAGAGGCATTCTAGGCACCTCTAAAGAGGTTTTATGTTGCAGTGTTCATCACTTAAACTTAGGCCCGATAATGTAAAAAAAAAGTTCACTTAAACGTTTGCCTGATGGAATTTTGTCCAACAGTAGTTCAATTTATGTGCTAATTGACATGGAGCTTATTTTGTTGTCCTCGTTCTTTCAACAAAAATAATAGAGGAAGTGAGGAGTACTGCATGGTGCCTCACAGAAAAATAAAATGGAGTACTGCATGCAGATACCAACTGACGGAAGTGGCATGGAGGACCCGAAAAAGTTGAAGTAGTGGCGCTGAAGACCGCTGAATTTTTCCAGGGGCACAGAGGGGATTATGATCTTTTATAAGGGCACACAGGGAAAAGTCTCATCTTAGAAATCAGTGAGCAGCCTGATTTTCCAGTCCAGTAGACCTTTGTGTCGTCCGGTCAGTCAGTCTGTTCGCTTGTTGGTTTCAGTCAGGGCTTATCAGCCAGCCAACAACATTTTTCTCTCACAATAAACCAGCACCAGCCGGACTTATCAGGTCAGAAACCAACCAACGAACAGGCCGAGTATGTTGACCAAACATTCACACCTTTCCAAATGCGTGTGCTACGTGGTGTTGCCGCGTTGGGCCTCTCACAGTTGAAAGTGGCCTTGGGCTCGTTGTTTAGTTAGCGATGGTCTGCCACCAGTTCATTTTGGGCCTATCGTTGGTGCTACACATGGGCCACTTAGCTAGCTATTGGCCCTACGGCATGGCGAAAAAAGGTTCATAGAGTAAATTATATAACTATTGGTGTTTAAATTATTGTTGAGTTTTGCGAACTGATCGTACATCAGTTGGTTGAGTTCTTTACGGTTGAAAGCATCTAGGCCTCTAGTTGGATTTTGGTGATTAATGACAATACGAGATTACTATGACTAACGTGTGTTTTGCAGATGCAATTAAGTTATGTCATGGTAATGGCAATTGATTGGGCAATCATGGTTGTCATACCCCTACGATGAAAAGGTTAAGGATAGACTAGTTCTAAGTGTCGTTTGGTGTTGAAGAGACACTTAGAGTAGTTTATGACTTTATTTTTCCTTTGGCCGTACTATTAAGGGGGGTATGGACTAGTAGCTTACCTATGTGAGTCTAGTGGGTTAGGTGTGGTGCACACTTGTCAAATCTAGCACTAGGTAGCTCCGAAGTAGCCCTTAGATCAATTGGAGCAAACTTCATTCACATATGATTTCGAGTTGGAAGTGAATGGAGGGTCAAATGTTGACTGGATGCTGGTCCTGGTGTGACCGGACGCTGGCAGTAGAGTCCGGTCAGTTCATTTGATCAAGTGAAGTCGTCTGGATTTGACCGGACGCTGAGTGAAATGTGACCGGATGCTGGGTGCCAGAGTCCGGTCAATTCTAGTAAGGTTCCAGAGAGGGAGAATCCTGATCGGATGCGTCCGGTCAGTGCTGACCGGACACTGGTCAGGTTTCGGCTTCTGACCGGATGCTGAACAGCGAAGTGATCGAACTCTGGGCTCCAGCGTCTGGTCAACATCAATAAGGCTCTAGAGAGCAGTTTTCGTGACCGGACGCGTTCGGTCAGTGCTGACCGGATGTTGGTCTGAGTCCGGTCACAACTTAATGGTTCAGTGGTAGGGAGAACTGACCGAAGCATTCGATCACCCCATAGAATGCTGACTCAGGCACATAATGGTTCGTTTTGAAAGAGGGGGTATAAATACTTCCTCTATTCATTAAAGGGAGTACTCTTGCCCATTTTAACAGCTGAGAAACACCCTTGAGAGTACCAATGAGAGCAAGAGCCTAGTGAGGTGATTGAGATTTGAGAATCTAAGAGTAAGGCCTCATTAGTGAAAAGAGAGTAGCAAGTGTGCATCTACCCTTCTCATTAGGCTTGTTGTGGTCAAGTGAGAGTTCTTGCTTATTACTCTTAGTGATCGCCATCACCTAGATGGCTTGGTGGTGATTGGAAGTTTGGTGATCATCCGGTGGAGCTTGTGGATGACCCAACTCAAGTTGTGAGAGGTTGTGGGTGATTCACCGTGATGGAGTGTCAAAGAATCAACACATAGAGAGCACTTGATCCTTGTGTGGATCAAGGGAGAGCTACACCCTTGCGTGGGTGCTCCAACGAGGACTAGTGGGGAGTGGCAACTTTCTGATACCTCGGCAAAACATCGCTGTGTTCCTTCTCCCCTCTTTACTTTGAGCATTTACTTTTGAGCAATTCAATTCTTGTCTTTACATTCTTAGAATTACCATGCTAGAGTAGGATTGGAACTTAGGGTGCTAAACTTTTGTGGGGTAGATCATTAGAATCACTTTCTAGGCACAAGGGGTGAAGTAGGCTAAGTGTAGGGTTTATTTATTGCAAAGAATTTTAGAATTAGCCCAATTCACCCCCCCTTCTCTTAGGCATCTTGATCCTTTCAATTGGTATCAGAGCCTCATGCTCACGTATTTAGGCTTAACCGCCTAGAGAAAGATGTCTCACAGGGATGGACCTCCTCCTATCTTTGAGGAAGATGATTTTCCTTATTGAAAAATCCACATGGAGGCGTATTTAGAAGCTCTAGATGTTGGAATTCTTAGAGCCTCCTCTCAAGGTTTCCCAAAACCAGGGATCCCACGCACCTTCAAGGCGATAAAGTGAATTACGAAAAATGGAATGCAAAGACTAGAAACACCATCTTTAGAGGCCTTTGCAAAGATGTGTTTAACCGGGTGAGAAACCACAAAGACACCCATGCACTATGGTTGGATATTTGTGCACTCCATGAGGGAACTAAGAGCGAGCTTGAGGAACAATATCATCTTGTTATGAAAAAGCTTAATTCATTTGAGATGCTTCCAAAAGAAAGTGCTAATGAAATGTACTCATGCTTAAATGTTCTTGTAGAGGAAGTCAATGGGCTTGGACTCACTCAAATGCAATCATCCGATGTTGTAAGAAAAATCTTGAGTGTCCTCCCCATTGACAAATATGGGCATATTGTGATCATGCTTCATTAAGGTGATCTTTCCACCGCTACACCAACTCAAATCTTGGGAAACATCAACGCTCATGAGATATACATGCACATCACACCATAAGATGGCTCATCCTCTACCAAGAAGAAAGACAAAGACTTGGCATTCAAGGCTAGCCAAGAGAAGGGCAAAGCAAGACTTGAGTATGAGAGCTCAAGTGATGATGAAATTGATTATGCAAGTCTTGCTCTCATGGTGAGAAAAACCACCAAGATGCTTAAGAAGCTAAACAAGAATGGCATCAAATTTGATGCCAAGAAAAAGAAGTTCTTCACTAGCAATAGAAGGAAGCCAATCTCAGAGATGGATTGCTACAATTGTGGAGAACTTGGTCATCTAGCCCATCAATGCTCCAAGCCCAAGAAAGACAAGTATAAGAAGAAGTACAAGGGCTAGAAAGATGATTCAAGTAATGAAGATGCAGATGAGAAGAAGGAAAACAAGCCATACAAGAAGAAGGATGGCAAGAAGAAGGACTTCCACAAGAAGAAAAAAATGGCAAGGCATACATCGTCGGTGATTGGCTCACGGACATTGATTCATCAAGTTGCTCATCCAATGATGATAGTGACCAATGAGAAGGTGGCCGCTATTGTGATTGACTCTTCATCATCTTCACCAACACCACCTCCATCATCCTCTACACTCCTATGCCTTATGGCCAAGGGTGAACGAAAGGTATCAAATGATAATGAAAGTAGTGGTGATGAAAATGCTTGCAATGATGATAGTGATAGTGATGATGATGAATTTGAATCACCTTCATATGATGATCTTGTTAAATTGCTAAATCAATACACTAAGATCATTAGAAAGTCAAGAGCTAAGAATGAAAAGCTAGAACTTAAGAATGATTCTCTTTTAGCTAAATGTGACATAGCGGAAAAGGCTAGTGTTGAGCTTAGAGAAGCAAATGATGCTATGTCATCCAAACTCAAGGAGCTCAAATCTTCTAAGAAAGAGCTTAAAGATAAACATGATAAACTTGAGGGGACACACAATGAGCTCATCACTAGCTACAAAATGCTAAAAGAAGAGTATACCAACCTCAAGATCAATCATGATAATCTTGTTATCTCTCAAGAATTTTTATCCAATGAGCCACATGATGCAACTAACCATGTTGTTAAGATTGATATAGCTACATCATGTGATGACTTGATTATTGAGAGCATTGAGCAAGGTTCTAGTAGCAAAGGCAAGCAAGTGGTTGAGTCTGATGACTGATGAGTATGTCAAGATCAAGAATGAGAATGAGAAGCTAAAGAAAGATCTTGAGAAGCTATCAACCACCAACACCATTGTGTTAGAGAACCTTGACCATGATAGTGATCTAGCTCTTGAAAATGAGAATCTTAAGGAAGAGAACAAGAGACTCAAGAAGGAGAAAAATCATGATGAGCTCAAAGAAGAGAACAAGAAGCTCAAGTTAGAAAAAGAACACCTCAAGACCGGGTTGAGAAAATTCACAAGAGGTCAACATCTTCAAAGTGAGTTACTCATGAACACCGTCATGAAGATAGATAGAAGTGGAATTGGATATTTGGCAAATCAAGAGAAGAAGGCTCAAGCTCAACAACAACACAAGTCAAAGCCAAAGTTAAAGAGGTGTTTTGAGTATGGACAAGAAGGCACTTTGCCCATGAGTGTCAAACTCCACCACCACAACCCTTGTCCAAGCATGATAGACCCTTTGCTTTCAATGCTCATTACATGCTTAGAAAGGACTCTAATGGAAAAATGAAAGTTATGTTCTTAGGACCTCCCAACAAGAACAGGTCTAAGAAAATTTGGGTTGCAAAGTCACTTGTAGAGAAAGTCAAGGGCCCTCAACAAGTTTGGGTCCCTAAACAAGCTTGATCTCTTGTGTGTAGGTGAACTACAAGACTGATGGAAGTCATTGGGTAATTGATAGTGGTTGCACACAATATTTGATCGGTGATCATCGTATGTTCACCTCACTAGATGAAGAAGTAGATGGCCAAGAAAGAATTACATTTGGAGATAATTCAAAGGGCAAAGTCAAAGGATTGGGCAAAGTGGCAATATCAAATGATCACTCTATTTCAAATGTGCTATATGTTGCTTCTTTGAGCTTCAACTTGCTATCCATTGGACAATTGTGTGATCTTGGCTTCCAATGCTTGTTTATCAAGAAGGAAGTGGTTGTATCTAAGAAAGATGATGATCAAGTGATATTCAAGGGATTTAGATACAACAACCTATATCTAGTAGATTTCACCTCTGAAGATGCTAACTTGAAGACATGCCTATTCACCAAAACATCACTTGGGTGGCTATGGCATAGAAGACTTGCTCATATTGGGATGAGCTCACTCAAGAAGCTTATGAAGAATAAATTGGTGAGAGGGTTGAAGGATGTGAAATTTGAGAATGACAAGCTTTGTAGTGCATGTCAAGCCAGCAAATAAGTTGCAAACACTCATCCTACAAAAGCTTTCATATCAACAACAAGAGTTCTAGAGCTCCTTCACATGGACTTATTTGGACCAACAACATACAAGAGTTTGGGAGGAAATCTGTATTGTCTTGTGATTGTTGATGACTACTCAAGATATACATGGGTGTTCTTCCTTCATGACAAGACCAATGTTGCATTATGCTTCAAGAAGTTTGCCAAGAGAGCACAAAATGAGTTTGAAGTGAATCTCAAGAAGATTAGAAGTGATAATGGAAAAAGAGTTTGACAACATAAACATTGAAGCCTGTTGTGATGAAGTTGGGATCAAGCATGAGGTCTCCGCAACATATACTCCTCAATAAAATGGTGTAGTTGAGAGAAAGAACCGGACACTTATCACTCTAGCAAGAACAATGCTTGATGAGTACAACACACCTGAAGCTCTATGGGTGAAAGCTATCAACACCGCATGTTATGCATCCAACTGCCTATTCCTTCAAAAGTCTCTTGGCAAGACACCTTATGAGTTGCTCAATGGGAAGAAGCCGACGTCTCCTTCTTTAGGGTGTTTGGTTGCAAATGCTACATCTACAAGAAGCGGCAACACCTAGGGAAGTTTCAAAGATGTTGTGATATTAGTTTTCTTGTTGGTTACTCATCAAAGTCCAAAGCATATCGAGTATTTAATCATGCCACTGGCTTGGTTGAAGAAACATATGATATGGAATTTGATGAATCTAACGGCTCCCAGGAGCACATGAGAATCTTGATGATGTAGGTGATGAACCATTGAGGGGGGCTATGAAGAATATTTTGGTTGGAGACATCAAGCCTAAAGATGATGAAGATGATGTACAAGTGATTGATCCACCTTCTTTGTCAAATGTGCCACAAGATGGTGATAAATATGGGAGAGTAGAAAATGAAGATAGTCATGTCTCTCATGATCAAATGGTGGCACAAGCACAAGATGTTGATGCTCCACAACCTCCCACTCAAGTGGTTGATAGAAGAAATTCACCTCTACTACAAGCTCATCCACAAGATCTCATCATAGGGAGTCCATCAAAGGGTGTAATGACTCGATCTCAAAAACTTGCTTCTTTTATTGAACATCACTCTTTTGTCTCTTGTGTTGAACCTAAGAATGTAGAAGAAGCTCTTCAAGATTCCAATTGGATAAAAGATATGCATGACGAGTTGAATAACTTGCCCGCAATGAAGTTTGGACTCTTGAAGAGCGACCACAAGGTGCAAGAGTCACTAGAACAAAGTGGGTGTTTCGTAACAAGCAAGATGATCAAGGCGTTGTTATGAGGAACAAGGCAAGACTTGTTGTAAAGGGGTTCTCTTAAGTTGAAGGGTTGGATTTTGGAGAGACCTTTGCACCGGTTGCAAGACTCGAAGCCATTTGTATCCTCCTTGCATATGCATCACATCATGAAATGAAATTATATCAAATGGATGTTAAAAGTGCTTTTCAAATGGCTTTATTAATGAACTAGTCTATGTTGATCAACCTCCCGAGTTTGAAGACCCTAGATATCCTAATCATGTTTATAGGTTATCCAAGGCGTTATATGGGCTTAAGCAAGCCCCAAGAGCTTGGTATGAATGCCTTTGGAATTTCCTCATTGAGAAGGGCTTCACCATTGGGAAGGTCGACACCACACTATTCACCAAGAAGCTTGATGGAGAGATCTTCATTTGTTAAGTATATGTTGATGATATCATCTTTGGATCATCAAATAAAGATTCTTACAAAGAGTTTGGTGAATTGATGTTGAAGGAGTTCGAGATGTCTATGATTGGAGAGCTTACATTCTTTCTTGGTTTTTAAGTCAAGCAAATGAGAGAAGAGATTTTCATCTCTTAAGAAAAATATACCAAGGATCTTCTCAAGAGGTTCAATATGGATGAGTGTAAGCCAATCAAGACACCAATGCCATCTAATAGACATCTTGACCTAGATGAGGGAGGTAAAACGGTTGATCAAACTCTCTACTGCTCTATGATTGGTAGCTTGTTATATTTAACTGCATCTAGGCCCGACATCATGTTTAGTGTGTGTATGTGTGCTAGATTTCAAGCTAATCCTAAGGAAACTCATTTGATTGCCATTAAAAAATCCTTAGGTACCTTAAGCATACACCAAGCATTGGCCTTTGGTATCCCAAAGGAGCTAGATTTAAAATAGTTGGCTATTCCGATTCGGATTATGCCGGTTGCAAAGTTGATAGGAAAAGCACATCCGAAGGGTGCCATTTGCTTGGTAGATCACTTGTGTCTTGGTTCTCTAAGAAGCAAAATAGTGTGGCTTTGTCCACCACCGAAGCGCAATACATTGCCGCGGATGCTTATTGTGCACAAATACTTTACATGAAGCAAACTTTGCTAGACTATGGTGTAGTTCTAGAAAAGTACCTCTTTTGTGTGACAATGAGAGTGCGGTAAAGCTTGCTAATAATCCAGTTCAATACTCTCGCACCAAGCACATAGATATCCACTATCACTTTCTTAGAGATCATGTTGCTAAGAATGATATATCATTAGAAGGTGTAAGGACCGAGGATCAATTGGCGGATATCTTCACTAAACCGCTAGATGAGGCTACATTTTGTCGGTTGAGGAATGAGGTCAATGTGCTTGATTTTAGCAACTTCACTAGAAAATGAGCTTGTGTTGTCCATTGCATTGTATTGTAATATACAACATGTTTAATTTTTGGTAATGCATTTAGGGCTTGTCTAACATGGTTAAGATAACCACCGAAAAGCATGCAAAGAAGCTTAACCTTGGATCAAACTTGACAAGCAACTAGAATTACTTTCAAGTATTGCATTGCATATGCATGTATGTTGTTTTGTCATTTCTCTTCAATTACCCTTTTATTGCCTATTTTCTTAAAAAGAATTATAGCCTAAGGTAAAATACTTTAAAAACTTTGAGGGTTTGAGAGAGGTCACTCACATTAGTCCCAATTGATGTTTATTTGGGTCTTATTGAAGTTGGGACTTGATTAGGAATAGGCAGCACGAAGGAACTTTGAAGATTTGCTGAAAAAGAGTGACCGGATGCTGCACCGGACTCTAGAGTCCAGCATCCGGTTAGTTCACTGGAGGTGGACAGAAGCGCGAAGGAGTGACCAGATGCTGAAATAGTTCTTTCCCTATGTTTGGTCAGATGACATCCCTGCATCTGGTCAAGCGAAGAAGAAGATCTAAGGATCGACCGGACTCTGGCTGCGTCCGGTCAGTTGTAATCGGACGCATCCGGTCGAGACTTGGGAGGTTTTGGACCTCTTTGGAGTCGACTGGACACCGGGTGGCAGCGTCTGGTCGTTGCCACTGAAGCATTTGGTCAATAGAAGTCATGTAGTTTCTGAACTCTTCTCCATTTCCTTATCCATCACGGGTGGACCCCCTCATATAATTGCGCCGGTGTTTGACCTAAGGCCGCATCCTGCAATCCATCGCGCCGACTTCACCGCCACGCCCGCATCCACCGCTGCACCATTGATTGCCCGCACTGTCGTTGCCTCCTCCACAGCGCAGCCGTGCCCGTGCCTCTGCTCCATGCACTCGCACCCCTGCTCTGCGCGTCCGTGCCAAAAGGTCATTGTGCCACCGCGCCCCGCGTCATTGTGCCCTAACACCACCGCACCCCGCCAACTTCCATGCCGAGCCGCCAGCTTCCATGCTCGTGCCCTAGCACTGCTGTGCTAGTAGCTCCAGCCACGCTCGGAGTGGTGTTGTCATTATAGATCAGCTTTCATCAGCACAGAAGGTAGTCATTGAGCAGGTTGAGCGTCGTCATGGTAGTCCAGCTAGGAATGTCATGCTTGAGGGACGGCATATTGTTTTGGAGGAGACTTAGCCTCCGGGGGAGCCACAGCAGTAGACACAGCCACCAGTGCAGTCAGAGGGTGCTGAGCAGACTCAGGAGGGAGAGCAGACAGAGGAGACAGAGCAGGCACCTTAGCCATAGTTACGTCGCTCTAATCGTACCTGTACCTAGGTGACACTAAGGCTAGAGACATAGAGGAGGGGTTCTCGTCTGCCTCCTAGACCACAGGGTCCACCTCAAGTGACTCACCTGGACTTGAGGGCCGCCATGGCCAAGCAGGTGTAGCAGCTCAGGTTTGTTTAGTTCGTGGACTAGTTCCCACCGAGGAGGGACGAGCGTGCTTCAGAGAGTTTCTATACACCACTACAGGAGGATTTCTATAATGCTTATTTGAATAGTGGTGTGGCTTTTAGATCTCAGAGAGTATGCTCTGTTGAGGCCATTATAGCAGCAGATGGAGAGCAGATCCGCCCTCACCTCTCTTACTTGCCAGGGCTAACAGACTTACTTAGATGGATAGGTAGATATGTTCCATCTTGGGTCCGTGAGTTCTACGCTACACTTTGGATTGACCCAGCTCATAGGTTCATACACTTTGCATTCAGAGGTTGTGACTACAGGATGATGAGCTTCAGGGTTAGAGAGATCCTCAGGTTACAGGAGTCACCCATCCGCCTTCACAAGGTTTTCTATGGTCATACAGAGCCTCCTAGATGCCCTCACGGTGGTCTCGTGCCTCCCACAAATCTCATCCGACCTTGCTTCACAGAGTCATTCGGCGAGGGGTCGAGCAGGACACCAAGGAATCTTACTCCTACAGCTAGACTGCTTGATGCTATCATAAGGAGGACCTAGCTATGGAGGATGGGATATTGTGAGGGATTTACTCACATTCAGTTGTGGCTACTGAACTCCCTGATCTAGCAGACAATATTTGATATATGCGATCTCATTCTTTTTGAGATGGAGGATACACTTGCAAAGGGATTCCGAGGTCACAGGCAGCTGTCGTATGCTCACTGGATCACATTTCTAATTCATAGGGCAGTCACAGTGAGGCCTCCTGAGATGTTGGCAAAGTATTCTGGTGCTACTACAGAGTTTCCAGCATATAACATGACTCATATGCTCTGCCACAGTGCAACGAGAACACCTAGCCAGCCGTGTCATCACCTAGAGGTGTCAGAGATTGCCGCCCAGTAGGATGAGATTATTAGGGGCGTAGCAGCGTTAGAGGAGGAGGAGCTAGATGCTCAGCAGGAGGGTATGGTCGAGAGCAACCCCAGCGATAGTTTAGATGATGACTACTAGGATATCCCTCAGATGCCTCCACGACGACATGACGGTGAGGCCAGTGGCTCTAGCTCAGCTCCATAGGCACTACAGACAGATCCCGCTCTTCTTGCGATTCTTGAGCAGATGAGGCAGGATCAGGCTTGCTAGGCCTAGGAGACCGCAGCTGCTCTAGCACATGTTTAGGCTAGACAAGATGAGTTCCAGTGACAGCAGCAGGCTATCCAGCAATAGCAGTAGGCCATGCAGCAGCAGCAGCTCCTCATGCAGCAGCAGTTACTTGGATTTATGTAGCATGTCGTCTCTACTATTGGGGCTCCACCACCACAGCTTACACCTTAGCTCGGCCAGCCTACCACCACTACAGTGACTCTAGGTTTTTAGCCCAGTGGGCTTCAGAGTTAGAGACAGCCAGCTACCTTGTTTGCCTCACCTACAGAGCAGGTGTCCCAGTGGTTTACTTTACCAGTGCTAGCCTAGGGTCTTTCCTTCACACCTCTACATACGGGCTTCACACGGGCTCAGAGTTCATCGATGCTTGTGATAGACACCCCAATTTCTAGGAGCCTTGGTGCTGCATTCAGTGAGTTGATAGGGCAGCCTACACCGCTAGAGCTACATGTCCCTAGTCCTTCTACAGTTGCTCCTATTACTGAGACTATAGAGATGCTCCCATCATCAATTGCATCATCAGAGCCACCTACTACAGTCATACCTGCAGAGTCACAGGTTGCACCAGTTCCAGATCCAACCTAGACCGCTTCAGCGTCACTTCCAGTGATAGAGGGTCAGACTGCTCAGAACTCAGGATCAGATGATGATGCTACCCAGTTTTAGATCGCTCACCTCGACTCAGCGCCCGATTCGTCTGCTCTAGCCCCGCCGACCGACCTTTAGGTTTTGGTGTTTGACACCAAAGAGGGAGAGGGATCGAGTATGATAGACTTAGGGGGAGCGATATATCTAGGGGGTGCTTATCTATTATATTTGGCTTTTTATGTGTGATACATTATTATGTATTCATGTTTACTTTCATGCATTGAACTACATACGTGCAATTGTGATATTTATGTGATAGTGATATTAATGTGATATTTATGTGATATGTGACATGTGTGCTCTCTACTTTGATCTTTATATATGGCATGTCACTTGGTTATGCTCATTTGCTTTACTTTCGCATTTTACTCCGATGCAAATGAGCTTTATTTCTTGTACTCATGCTTATTTCATATCTATTGAGTACATCATGTTGGCTTAGATCATATAAGCTTGCCTAACTCTTTTGTTCTTATTGTCAAAAGCTTATATGAACCAAGCATGTTGAAAACCTCATCTCTTTTACATACTCAAGGTTGTATTGTCATCAATCACCAAAAAGGGGGAGATTAAAAGCATCTAGGCCCCTAGTTGGGTTTCGGTGATTAATGATAATACAAGATTACTATGACTAACGTGTGTTTTATAGATGCAATTAAGTTAGGTCATGGTAATGGCAATTGATTGGGCAATCATGGTTGTCATGCCCCTACGATGAAAATCGTTTTAGTTTTCAAAGGATGGACGACAAGGTTAAGGATGGACTAGTTCTAAGTGTTGTTTGATGTTGAAGAGACACTTAGAGTAGTTTAGGATTTTGTTTTTCCTTTGGCCATACTATTAAGGGGGGTATGGATTAGTAGCTTGACCTAGGTGAGTCTAGTGGGTTAGGTGTGGTGCACACTTGTCAAATCTAGCACTAGGTAGCTCTGAAGTAGCCCTTAGATCAATTGGAGCAAACTTCATTCACATATGATTTCGAGTTGGAAGTGAATGGAGGGTCAAATGTTGAGCGGACGTTGGTCCTGGTGTGACCGGACACTGGCAGTAGAGTCCGATCAGTTCATTTGATCAAGTGAAGTCATTTGGATGGGACCGGACACTGAGTGAAATGTGACCGGACGCTGGGTGCCAGAGTCCTGTCAACTCCAGTAAGGTTCTAGAGAGGGAGAATCCTGATCGGACACGTCCGGTCAGTGCTGACTAGACGCTGGTCAGGTTCTGGCTACTGACCGGACGTTGAATAGCGAAGTGACTGGACTCTGGGCTCCAGCGTCCGACCAACATCAGTAAGGTTCCAGAGAGCAGTTTTTGTGACCGGACGCATCAGGTCAGTGCTGACCGGACGCTGGTCTAAGTCCGGTCACAACTTAATAGCTCAGTGGCAGGGAGAACTGACCGGAGCGTCCAGTCATCCCGCAGAATGCTGACTCAGGCACATAACAATTCGTTTTGAATGAGGGGGGTATAAATACTTCCTCTATTCATTCAAGGGAGTACTCTTGCCCATTTCAACAGCTGAGAAACACCCTTGAGAGTGCCAAGGAGAGCAAGAGCCTAGTGAGGTGATTGAGATTTGAGAATCCAAGAGTAAGGCCTCATTAGTGAAAAGAGAGTAGCAAGTGTGCATTCACCTTTCTCATTAGGCTTGTTGTGGTCAAGTGAGAGTTCTTGCTTGTTACTCTTGGTGATCACCATCACCTAGACGGCTTGGTGGTGATTGGGAGTTTGGTGATCATCCGGCGGAGCTTGTGGATGACCCAACTCAAGTTGTGAGCGGTTGTGGGTGATTCACCGCGACGGAGTGTCGAAGAATCAACCCGTAGAGAGTACTTGATCCTTGCACGGATCAAAGGGGAGCTACACCCTTGCGCGGGTTCTCCAACGAGGACTAGTGGGGAGTGGTGACTTTCTGATACCTCATCAAAACATCGCCGCATTCCTTCTCCTCTCTTTACTTTGAGCATTTACTTTTGAGCAATTCAATTATTGTCTTTACATTCTTAGAATTGTCATGCTAGAGTAGGATTGAAACTTAGGGTGCTAAAATTTTGTGCGGTAGATCATTAGAATCACTTTCTAGGCACAAGGGGTGAAGTGGGCTAAGTGTAGGGTTTATTTATTGTAAAGAATTTTAGAATTAGCCCAATTCACCCCATCTTGGGCATCTTGATCCTTTCAACGGTGAAACTTGCCCACCCGAGTTTAAGTCCTCAACTTGGCATGAGTACTCATATTTTTCTGGTTTTATTCCAAGATTTAACGGTGATGTGCTTTTAGTGGTAGACGACGTCTCCGTCGACAGCCAGACGCATGTGGTGACTTCGTGAATCTCGAGATCGGTGGTAGGCGACATCACGTCGATAACAAGACGCCTATGGTAACTTTGTGAATCTCGAGATTTGCCAGCTTAGTTCTTAGAAGGTGCTTATAGGGGTAGGGTTTGTGTACGCATGTTCATAAGATTTAGTGTGCGTACGTGTTATGGGCATCTACATTGTATTGTGTAATTGTAAAAAAATTATTGTTGAGTTTTATCCAGGTCATCAAATTATATAGAGTACCATCTGGTGTTCATTGAGTAAAATTATATAACTGTTGGTCCCTAAATTGTTGTTGAGTTTTATCCAGGTCATCAAATTAACAAACTACGGTTTAGGATCTCTAAGAGTATTTCCAAGAGCCTTTGTAAATAATACTCTGTAAATCATCATTTGGAGAGTCATTTGCATAAAAATCGTTTTGTATATCTTTTTACTCTCCAACAGTTTTTTATATCTCATGCACACTCTAGAGAGCTATTCTCATCTTCTATATTTGGCTAGCGAAAAATTCGGAATAGAAGATGGCTATATTTGAATAACTATTTAGAAAAGCCGTTGAAGAGTGGGTTTTCCCCAAAATTTCTATTCCTAACATTTTGGAAGGCTATAGAGAGTTTTTTAGAGATGCTCTGATTTCGAGAGAATGGCTAAAAATGCTTTCCAAAATTTCTGATTTAGCTATTATGTAAAATAGGAACATCTAAAAAAAAATTAGACTGCTCCGACAAGCTCTTAAAAAATAGCTATCTCAAAATTCAACCCCACCACGTCACTGGACAACAGGCTCTACTGGTTGGCATATTTTGTCGAACAGGCGGCACGCGGTGACCGCACCATGGCAGCCGCTCCCGTGCGTCTCGTACTTGAGCTGATTCCCTCCAGTTGCTCACACGCACACGCACCAAGCTAAGCTAGCTACTTTCTACACGGCTCAACTTAGCAGCTCACACGATGCCGAAGTCGTGGAGGCCAGTGCTCAGCTTGCGTCAGCCACCAAGTGCCGTGCGGCGGAGGACACCGCGGTGGCCTCCGACAGCATTGCCCAGTCCCGGCCGTAGCAGTGAAGCTCTTGCGCCGGCTCGTGTCCTTGAGCTGCCTCTTGTCCCTTATCAACAGCCTAGCGTCGGCCACCATAGCTGACAAAGACGGCAGCACAAAGGCCAACGACGGGGAGACGGCGGGCCCGCTGCAGCTGCACTCGTTCAACCTCAGCGAGCTCTGCGGCCTCGTAGGAGTGCTTTTTTTTAGACGTTTTTATTTTATAAATAGCTAAATCAGAAAATTTGGAAACTATTTTTAGTCATTCTCTTGGAGCTGCTCTTAGGGAGCCATTAATCTATTTTGGTGTACCATCCTGGTCAAAAAATGCCATTCACCCCATCCGGTGGCTGATCTGGCACTTCAGGTTAGTTCTAGCCAGAAAATTGGCACATGTTGTTAGGTGGGGATTTTGCAAATTGTTCTTGTACTCTTGCTAAGATGAATAACCCTCTTACCTCATATCCTCTCTCACACGTTGCTTCTACCTTTTCTATTCCTCCTCCATCCCCTGTTTGTCAGTAGCACGCAAACCCTAGCCCTCAAATCGAGAGCCCGATCTCATTCATCATGGCCCAAATCAGCATCCTGCTTAGTCCAAACCTTGCGACCTACATTCGTGGAGTGGGGGTAAATGGCATGGTATTTGAGTTCATCATCATTGTTTAGGCACAGGCCGAACAGGAAGCTACCATTGATTGTCTGCCCAGATTGCAATTGCAAGAAAAGTGTTAAGGTCGAAGCAACCATGGTCGGTTGGAAAAATCTTCTACACGTGCCCCAATCATCAGGTAAGTTTAGTTCGACAAATCTTCTCGAGATAAGCTCTCTTACCGTGTTGTGTTCTTATTTTGATGCAAGGTGACAATGTAGCAAGATCGAACTGAGTGTCCATTTTGGCAATGGGAGGAAAGCTGAGGTAAAGGACGAAGTCGCTAAGGATGGATATTTTGGCACTAGCTAGGATGATGGAGGAGGAACATCAGGTTATTTAGGGCACTCCCAATATAGAAACTAGTCATTAATTACACTGCCACACAGACAATTTGTTGACGTGGCAGATCATTTATCGAAGAGAGAGTGGAAAAAATTTGAAGAAACGACGTCTACGCACGAAGATGGAAGAGGCGAGTCTCGTCCACGTTGGGAGGGCACCATGGTTTCTTCCCGACATCTCCAGATCTCGTGTGCTAAATCTCCCCAGCGCTCTCCTATCCCCGCCCCGACTCGTCGTGTCCGTCCCGACTGGCGCGGCCATCCGACATCGCCACCTGCGGAGCTCGCGGCCGCCCGACGGACGTCGTCATCGGCACGCAGGACGACGGCGACATACTTGATGAGCGGGACGAGCGTGAGCGTCCAGGAGACGAAGGAGAGTGCGCTAAAGATCTTGATCTTGTTGGTCTACGAGTAAATAATGTCTTCGGCGATGGTGACCTTGTACACGTACGTGCCCTCCCCGCCAGCCGCAACGCCGCGCCGCTGAGAACCATCCTCGCCGCGCCGCCGCACGGACGTGGCCTTCCGGCCGGCCGCAACGCTGCGCTACCGCGGGACCCGCGGGATCCATCCTCGCCGTGCCGCGGAAGCCCATCCGCGGACGCTCCCTCCCTGCCGACAGCAACGCTGCGCCGGCCGCACCGCCGCCGTGAAGAGCGCTGCCGCGGAGCCTCACGTGGAGAGCGCAGCCGCCGCCTCGGAGCCGCCGTGGAGAGCGCCGTCGCCGCCCCCATGGAGCCTCGCGTGGCCGCCTTGCTCGCGCACCGCCACGGAGAGGTCTGCCGTGGACCTCGCTTGGCCGCTGGCATGGTGCTCGCGAGGACGCCGCCGACTCGCCGTGGACCACGCCGTCAGCAAGGAGCTTGCGCAGACTGGTGGGGTGCTCGCGAGGCCGCCGTGGACTCGCGCGCGGACTCGCACGGCCGACGCCGAGAGCTCGCGTGGCCGCCACTGCACCACGGACCTCGCACGGCCTCCGTCAGGGAGCTCACTCCGCCGTAGAGCTTCGCTTGCGGCCGCCGATGGGAGCCTGCGTGACCGAGCCACAGGGGCATCCGCCCGCACGGGACCTGGATGAATGTAGGAGAGAGGATGCGAATGATTGGTTTGATTTTTTTCGGGAGTACTCTAAATATTACTGCGTTGGGGAGGATAGTTTCCACGAGTAGTGTCTCGTGGTAGAAACTATGAAGTGGTTTTTGCGATGAGAGGGGTCTAATTTGGCGCGTGGGCGATGGCATGCAGGTGCGAATATGGGAAGATCCATGGATTCCGTGCGGTGTGACCCCAAGGCCGATAACTCCAAGAGGTAATGTTCTGCTTTCAAAGTTTCAGAACTCATCGACCCAGCCACAGGAGGTTGGGATGTACAGCTAGTACGTGAGATCTTTTGGGAAGAGGATGTTACAAATATTCTGGCGACTCCTACAAGAATGGGGCGTGATGATATAATTGCTTGGCACTTTGACACAGAAGGGAGGTTCTCTGTAAAATCAGTCTACCATGTGTTAGAAGATGGAGAAGAGCGTCAACGTATACACCAGCGTGGAGATCTCCTGTATGATCGCTTTGTTTGGCTAGAGTTTTCACTTATTTCTCGTAGTGTCAATGCAGCACATGAACTTGCTAGTTTAAGTTTGTGCTGGGACCCGGGCCAATCCCACGTGTGGGATGGCCCCCTCCCCGAAATTGTAAATGTTCAAGTGACTCGTGATTTGGCTGAGTCTAATGCGTGCAATATAAGGCCCTAGAGCCGAATTATGATTAAAAAAAAAGTTATGAAAACAATACAGCAATTTCATGCTGGGACTGCAAGGTTGACTGCAACATGCGACTGTCAGCTTGTATGCCGACGAATTGGCGCCATGTTTGTTTGACCAGAGACCGTAGATATGCGCCGGCGCTCCTTTCTATAAACACGTAAAAAACGATGTAGCGCGGATTAACTGGAAACCAAGCACGATCTTGGCATGCATGCATGTACGAGGTACTAGCGGTCAAAGAAGCGGCGACGCGCGCTGCCGCTCGCCACGTACGGCGCGTCGCGACAATCGGCGCCATCAGCCGGCCGGAGAAAGCCTGGAGCACCGCCGCATGAGAAGTCGGAAGCTGACACAAACCACCTCTCGTCCTCACGCGCATACGCCGTCACGCAGAGTCACTCAGCTCTGGAGAGTGGAGACTGGCATTAATCCACCGAACTAGATAGCTGAATCAGACGCGTCACGTCAACTCAACAGTCACGTTTTCGCACACCCGAACGAATTTGTCAATTCTTGTTTATCAGCACTGGATTGGATTAAAGTTGAAGGACCGAGCAATGCAAGGATCGACGGCCATGGCGACGCACAGTCCAAAGAGAGCTAAGAAAACATGGAGGCTAGGCTAGGCTGTGGCGCTATGCTGCTAAGCGAGATGGAAGGGGAAGCGGCGAATCTATGTGCATTGCTAGGACGACGATCACGCGCGTCACATTCACATCCAGTGGTCGTCTTGATCGAAGCCGCCGCCGGGGTACTGGTCGAACGGATCGACGGCGCCCAAGCCGAAGCCGCCGCCAGCGCCAGCACCGGTGCTGGGGAAGAGGAGGCCGCCCCAGCCGGCGTCCATGATGCCACCCATGCCGAACAGGTACATGGGCTCCGGCCACTCCGTCGCCTCCACGCCGGACGCCGCCGAGGCTGAGGCTGAGGAGGAGCAGGACGGCGAGACCACGGACGCGGACCCGGCCGAGGCAGAGGAAACAGCAGAGCCGCAGTTGCTTGCCGCCGCCGTCGGACGTGGTGGCGGCGGCGCCATGATCTCGTGCGGCTGGATCATCGGCGTGATGTCGTCTTCCCCAGCACCCTCCTGCATGAGCTCGCCGCCGTTCTGCGGCTGATGCGGTTCTTCTTCCTGCTCTTGCTCGGGAGGAAGAGGAGCGGGCGGCTCCTGCTGCAATGGCAGGTGGGTGACGGGGTCGATCCCCATCCGGAGGAGCTTCTTGCGGATGTGTGTGTTCCAGTGGTTCTTGATCTCGTTGTCCGTCCTCCCCGGTAGCTGCGCCGCGATCTTGGACACCTGCGTCAAGCGTCATGCGGTGAGGCGCGTGAAAACAGAGGACCAGTAGTCCGCGGTGAAACGACCCGAAGGCGTTTGATGGCGAACGGAGCCCAAGAAACCCATGAAGCATTTCGCAGTTCATCCATCACGAGCGCACCTGTTGCCGAGCTGCGCGTGCAGGTCGATGACGAGCCTCTCCTCGTCGTCGGAGAGCAGGCCCCTCTTGAGGTCGGGCCTCAGGTAGTTGGTCCACCGCAGCCTGCAGCTCTTCCCGCACCTCGGCAGCCCTGCGGCAGCGCACGAACCACACACACGACGTCAGGGACAGGGATGGAGCCGGAGCCGGAGCCGAAACCGGAGCGCGGCGGAAGCACAGACGGCCGGCCAGTCACAACATCACATGCATACATGGTGGAGTGCAGGGAGGGAGATTCTGACCTGCGAGCTTGGGAACGACGCGCCAGCAGCAGTGGCCGTGGGTGAGGAGGAAGCCGACGAGCTTCTGGTCCTCCTCCGCCGTCCACGGGCCCTTCTTCACGCCCACCTCGTCGCAGCACGGCTGCCTTCCCATCTCTCACCCTACCTGCTCCGAAGGGCCGGCCCCGCCGTGCTGGCGTGCTGCTGCCCTCTCTGCGATGGATGGCCTGCGGCCTGCCCTGTCTCTGTTCCAGGTAAGCTCGGCGCAGTGCCAGGCTCGCATTTATAGAGGGCGGGCGAGGTAGCGCCTGAGGGGAAGGTGGGGAGCCTGCCTGCTAGTGCTCGATCGCTGGGGCGGCGGCCAGCGAGGGCGAGGCGCGTCGTACGTGTGAGCCCGTCTCTGCGGGTGCCATGCCCGTCGTCATCCTCGTCATCTGGTAAAACTGGCGTTTCGTTGACGATGGATGGATTCATCATAGGCTCCTTTTAGCCATTTTTTTCTTGCTTCCTTTCCGTGTTATTAATGTGGCGCTCCGTAGTCTGTACTATGGATTTTGACGTTCCTTGCATTAATAAACATGCGAATGTTGCCCTTTTGACTTGGTTGTAAAATTGCCATGACGAGAAACAGAGCACACTTTTACCACGAGTACAAGGGCTCACTCCTAATGATGTCCCGTCCTCTCAATTCCACTATGATTCGTGCACTGCACCACAAAGATTTGATTTTCTGGCTCGTTTTCATGGGAGGAGCAAAAACTTTTATTTGAAGCCAACAAAATAATGCAGACGAAATGGTTTTAGGCATTCTTGTCGCACTTCCACCATTTTTTTGTTGGTACGCAACTATTTAAACAAAAGACTTTTAAGACCATACTCGTCATGCTTGCCCTTTCTTGTGTGTGTTTAAAAGTCTTTTGTTAGCTTGCGATTCTAAAAGAGAAGGAAAACAGAAGTTTGACTTGTTATTAGGGGGCCCTTTCTTCGCGGAGGATTTTTGGCGTATAGTGATAGCTCACTCTCAGTGAATTAAATTTCATATATTTAGCGGTCAAGTTTGTAATGGAGCGGGGAACGGTTGCGAAATTATTTTTCTTGTCACATTTACTTGATTAATTTTACACATTGGTTCTTTGTATTTGACCATAGTTTTTATTTAAATATTCTGTAAATGGGTTGCAATAAAAATAATACGTTTCAAAAAGAAAACTTGATTTAAGTTGTAGAAATCTTCTAGCACTACAATTTTGATATAAAGTATGACTTTCATCTAGCTTGATTTACAAAAGTGATGAATTTTATTGTGTTTCACCTATTTTTAGAGGCCGCAAGCCTAGCCTCAGCCTATAAAAATCGATTTCCAGAGACACAAGCCGGCTTAGAAACCATTTTTTAGAGGCGAATTTTGATAGAGCAGCCTCTACCAAAAAGGGAGTCATATCTAGAAATGGTTTTTGTAGCAGTGTATATAACTCAAGGTCATGGCGTTAACAAAATAATAAAGATCAGATATCTCATGGTGTAAAAATTATTTCTTGTGACAATAGACGCCATTGAAATCATAGACTCTAGAGTAAGAACCATGAGTCAAAAGGGATTAGAAAGCTGCAAACTAAATTACATAAAATAGAATGATATATTGCATGAATCATCTTGCTAGATTTAATATATAATCATCCAACACATGATAAAAGAGAACCTAACGGGTACTAGATAAATAACAATAGTCATGCTTAATTATTAATTCGTTTATTATACCGGGTATGAAAAAGGAATTGTCACTCCAATGAAAATATTTTGGTAGGTATACATATATTTCTAGCTAGCAAACGTAAGGGTGTCATTGGATCCACTAGCATATATAATAGTTAGTTAGATAATAGTTCATAACTAATATTAGTTAGCTAACTATTGGTTGGCTAACTATTAGCTTAGCTGCTATTTGAATCTAGCGCACAAAATGTGGATGCATTGATGGTTTGTCTATAATGTCATTCCTCTTTTAGCTACTATTAGAAGGGCCACGAATATATTAGGTACTGCTGGGAGGGCATGTGGTAGGGTAGGTGAGGGAGCAAATATATCTTTTATCAATCTATTAGCCGTTATTTGTTGGGTTATGATAGCTAGCGAAATAGTTATTAGCTGGATGTCTAGCTAATAATTAGGTGGCCTATTAGCCACGCCCATTTGAATCTCCCTAGATAATTTTTAGCATCTACTGCCTCCGTCCAAAGAAAAGGACCTTATGGGTTTAATCAAAGTCAAACTATTGTAAGTTTGACCAATGTATAAAAGTATCTATATATATTTATGATATCATATCAGTATAAGTCAATTTGTTTGTAATATGGTTTCAAAGTATAACTATTCAGTATTATAAATGTTGATACTAACTTAGTCATACTTAGGATAATTAGACTTTGACAAAACTTATAAGATAATTCTTTTTGGGGCCAATTATTGTGCTCGTGTTGGTCTAGTCCATGGGGCGTTTGATGCCGAGGATGCTCCCGTGGCTCGTAGTGCCAGCTTGACATAACTCGATTAACATAGGCTCACTAAGGCTCATCCAGACCATCTCATTCCCTACCTGCAACTACAAATGATCTATGCATGTGGCAGGACATCGTGGAACCTACTGTTACTCATGGTGCCACCACTACGTCAAAAAGCATTTGTAGGGGCGGTTGTAGACCATTTGTAGGGGCGGTTTACCCAGCCGTCCCTACGCAAGGGTCTCTACAAATCATGCATTTGTAGGGGCGGTTCCCAGGCCGCCCCTACAAATCGATTTGTAGGGGCGGCTGGAAACACCAGCCGCCCCTACAAATCGATTTGTAGGGGCGGCTGTAGTACCAGCTGCCCCTACCAATGGGTATTTGTAGGGGCGGTTCAATCTAGAACCGCCCCTACAGTTCGTTTTCCTGCCAAAAAAATTTGCTTTTTCAATTCAAAATCGCTTTGCCGAACGTCCCACAACCAACGTTCCGAACCGCGTTCGTGTTGCCGAACGCCCCGCGACCAGCGTTCGCGTTGCCGAACACCCCGCGACCGCGACTACAAACATAAGAGTATTCTATAAACTACAATTACAAGTCCAATTCACATGAATATATACAATCCATCATTAAATATACAAATTCCATACACATTGTTATCAACGTCCTAGAGCTAGCATTTCTGTCTCACGAAGGTGTTGGTACTGAGGATTTGTACCTAACTCAGACTCTCGGTCATGATAGGCGCCTCTGACGTGTACAATCTGGTCCAATATGAAGTTGCAAAGGTCGCCGACGAGCTCTAAGAGTTGGTCATCCTTGTATGGGTCTCTTTTCATTCCTTTCTCTTCTCTCCACTACAAGAAAATAAGTTTCGGTTTAGTATTTCATACCATTTACGAAGTTTTTATACTACGGGTGAAGAGGTTCAAACTTACCCTTAAGGGGTGTCTCCTGTAGGCACTGGTGTTACCCATCATAGAACATATATAGTATCCACAATGTACACTCCCAGGCTTCTGCTTGGGGCACTGTGTGTTTTGCATATGAAAATGTTAAGTAATGCTTTTGACAGCCATGTAATGGAGTACTGAAGAAGTAAGTTACACTTACCGCACATAGTGTTTTTATATCCAGCTTTTTCTTCCTTGCTGGATCATGCCTTCCATGATGATTAGTGACATAGAACCTAAATGCCCTATTCGAATTATTTTAGCAAATACAACTTGTTAGTATCCAAAAGTGAACGTTACAAGTATGTATATAAACATATAAGCTAATGAGGATTGTCGATATGTATACGTCTTGAGAATCGATATGAAGTCTTTGTATGTCACCATGTCCTTATCTAATGAATCAAAGACCCATGCCATGCTCCTCCCGACATCGACGGCTATACAAATCCAGTAGTTGCTGCATGGATTTAATCATAGAACTAGATAAGCCCTTTTGCATCGAATAAAATATATCGAACAAAGCTTTAAGTATAGAGTTGAGCTTACTCGAAGTTGTATGGTAGCCATATAGTAGAGTGGTGTTGAAGATTTTTGAAAGCCGAGGCAATGTATGCCGCAACCTTAAGGGACTCTTCCCTTAGCTTCGCACTACGGATGCGCTCTTTCTTCCGAAGAGTCTTTGCAGCTGCTAGCTCTTTGGCATCCAGTGTCCACCGTTTAGGGTAATTGAAATTTGTTTGGGCTATAGCTTGAGGGTCTACATATCTGGCTTTCACACTTGGCATTTGTTTGACAATGTGCACTTGCATTCTACAAATCACGGCGTGGGTTAGTTACAACATAATTCAAAGATTACATTCATATCATATCGGGAGGACAAGGACTTATAGGCACCACATGCGAATTAGATTCATCTCTATTTCTCCTAGGTGAAAGCATGTGTGCATGTCATTGAAGTCAAAGACAATTTTCCTGACTGGGCTTTCAAATGTGCCGGTGGGAAAGCATGCTTGTATGATATCTATGCTCGTTGGGAGAACACGCAAGTACCAATCATGGAACCTTCTCATTCCAAGTGGTAGGCGCTGGATGTCCCGGTTTGGTAGGAAGGGCTTGCCTCTTTCATATTTTTTCAGGCAATCCTTTGACCATTCGATGGCATCAACATTTGGATACTGCTTTGCAATTTGGTGGAGTTTGCTACTGACGGCCTCCTCAGAACCCCGTGATGGGACTTTTTTAACTTGGTTTTCAGGCTTGAACTGATCATGGGAATACCACTTGGACATCGACAAGACGTCTTTGATCGGAACATAAACTGGCCTTATGTTGATTGGAATCTTCTTTCAGAGTTCCCATTTAGGCACGTCCTCATCTTCTTGTGCATCACCTTCTTCAGGAGACACTCGTTGTTCATGTATCGGTTGTGCTTGTTGAGAAGACTGTGGCATCTCATGATGCACTTGCTCAGTACGAGCTGGAGAAGGTTGTGGCATCTCATTAGGCACATGCTCGATAGGAGGCGGGGAAGAATGTGGCATCTCAGGAATGTGGGGGTCACGAGATGGTGAAAATATCTCCCCGTCCTCAACAACTCGCTCCAAATTTGGGAGAGGGAGAGGCAGCGAAGAAGCAGTCAATATAATGTCCCGTTTGTGCCAGAGGATGAACTGCCCCATAACGTCTCCAAGTAACACCAACCCCTTGGGAGTTGCGTAGTCTATCCTCCACTGCATGAACTCGGGCTTCACTGTATGCACCTCAACCCTAGTGTATTCCGATGGTATCTTATTATTGTGGTGTAAGCCACAGGGAGGATGTGCCACACCTGGTCCAAGGGCCGGGCGCGGGATGCCGGGGGTTGGCACGCGGGGGAGGGCGCGCGGGGGCCAGGCGCGGGATGCCGAGGGTCGACGCGCGGGGGAGGGCGCCGGGGGCCGGGCGCAGGCCGGGACGCCGGGGGTCGGCGCGGGGGAGGGCGCCGGGGGCCGGGCGCAGGACGCCGGGGGTCGGCGCGCGGGGGCGGGCACCGGGGACCGGGTGCGGGTGTCGGTGGGCACGGGACCGGCGGCGGAAACCCTAGGTAGCCTGACGGCGTCGGAGGAAGAAGACAGCTCCCAGACGATGACTCACGTTCGCTTCCCTCCTATTTATACTAGGTACCATTTGTAGGGGCGGTTCCTGATCCAGCCGCCCCTACAAATACATTTGTAGGGGCGGTTCCTGATCCAGCCGCCCCTACAAATGAATTTTTAGGGGCGGTTCCTGATCCAACCGCCCCTACAAATATTTTTTTTAAAATTATAAATTCTATATTTTTTATATCATAAAAACACAAAGTAATATAAAAAAATTGTTTATATACACAAATATAATATTTTTTATTATTCTATATATGAAGAAATATATATATAAACAATTGTAGTCAAAACAATATAGAAAACAAAAAAAATAAAAATTAAAAATTTGAATTTTAAAACTTCGAATACAATTTTATGATGTTAAATGAAATAAAATGAAAATGTTGTAAACATAAAAGTTGTATAACTCATCAACATGTACAACTTTTATTTTGGTCATCTTGTCCCGTGACTTTGTTTGAACGATTTAAATTTTGAAATTCAAATAATTTCAACTTGAAACAATATTTTGAAAGAGTAAATGATTTCACATGAAAAACTCATGAATACCAAAGTTGTAGAACTCATCAATATGTACAACTTTTATTTTGATCATATTTTCATTTGACAAAATTTGAACAGTTCAAATTTTGAATTTCACTAAATGGCAACTTCAAACAAGATTTTGAAACCTTAAATGATTTCAACAATAAAAGTCGTGAACAAAAAAGTTGTTGAACTCCTCACTATCTACAACTTTTATTTTGGTCACTTTTTCATGTGACAAAGTATTAGTAAACATTGTTCATAAATTCACATGACTCATAGTTTCATGAACTATACGAGAAACATGTTGATTTGTGAACAATGTTTACTATCACTTTGTCAGATAAAGAAATGATCAAAATAAAAGTTATAGATCTTGATGAGTTATACAACTTTGGTATTCATCACTTTTTCAGCTCAAAAACATTTAGTGGTTGAAAATCTCGTTTGAACTTGTCATTTTTTTAAATTTGAAAATTTGAAGTGCTCAAACTTTGACAAATGAAATTTTGTAGTAATAAAGTGGATGTTCAAATAGAGTCATCTGGATGTTGCAAAGGGTAGTCTCACACACATGCATAAAATATAGTCTCATACACATACAAAAATATGTAGTCTTACACATGTACATAAATATATAGTCTCACACGCATGCATAAATGAAGTCTTACAAACACACACTTACACAAACACTCCACATTCAACAACTAGCTAGCCTGCTGTAACGACTTTCCCTTTGACACCTTTTCGTTCCCATGGCATTATGTCTTTGGGAAGGTTCTTTTCCACAACACTGATCTTCTTAGGAATGCCTGTGAATAGCGTCATCTCATCGTACTTATTGTAAGCTTCAACATCATCCACGCCATCGACTCCAATAATGTCTTGTTTCCCGGAGGCAACCACGTGCTTTGTCTTCTTCTTCGGGGGGAGGTTACTTTGTGGGTTAGACATATAGAAAACATGTGCGACACGTGAAGCGAGCACCCAAGGGTCATCTTGGTAGCCTAGATTTTCGAGGTCCAGGACTCTCAATCCAATTTCGTTCAGTTGGTATTGTTTGATCCAGCGGCATCGAAACAAGGCCACCGTTCCATAGTCAAGTTCCCGTATCTCTTCAATGATGCCAAAGTATTGGATCTTTCGCCCTAATCCATCGAGAGCCTCTATTCGAACACCGCTGTTTTGGTTCACATATTTACTATCCTTTGCGTGGGTATAGTACGTGTACCCATTGATGTCATAAGCATTCTAAGATGTCACTTGTCTCAATGGCCCCTCCGCCAACTTACTGATGGTAATAGAGTCTATGGTTTCTTCAGGCGGTATGTTTTGGTCCTTCAACCATGTAGTTAGTCGTTGCTTGTGCTGTTTCATGACCCAATCATCCGAACGGCCATTTCTCTCCACCATAATGATAGCCAAGTGTTCATCAATATACGGTTGCATCAGTTGTGTACTCTATAAGACACTATAATGCGCCTGACTCACCTCTTTGTAATCATGGTCGATGAACACTTTTCTACCACTGGTGCCCTTCCCAGCCAGCCTACCCTTGTGACGAGAATCGGGTTTACCAATCCCTTTCTGTACTTTTAGATACTCTTAACAGCACTCGATGACTTCTTCAGTACTGTAACCCTCTATCATGGAGCCCTCTGGGTATGCTTGATTATGCACGTATCAACTTAAAACTGACATGAACCGCTCATATGACCACATTTCATGCAAGTAGCAAGGGCCAAGCGCCTGTATCTGATGAACCATGTGAATCATGAGATGTGGCATTATATAAAAAAAAGCAGGAGGTAAACACATCTCCAGTTGGTTTTGTGTCTCCACCACAAATTCATGTAGGTCACTCAGCTCTTCCTTGCCAATCGTCTTCTGTGAGATCTTCGAAAAGAAGTAGCACATGCGGGTGATGGCTATTTTCAAGAACTCTAGCTTTATAGCCCTGATTGCAATAGGTAGAAACACTGTCAGCATCACATGGCAATCGTGAGCCTTGCAGTGTGTTATTGACAAGTCCTTCATCGACACTAGCTTCTTCACATTTGCTGAAAACCCAGTCAGGACTTTGATCACCCTCAGGAAAGTGCATATAGCTCTCTTCACGTCTGGTGTTAGGTTGAAGCACGCCGTGGGAAGAGTGTATTTTCCATTAGCCTCAGGTACCGGGTGAAGCTGTGGCATCACGTTTAGCTGCACCATGTCTTTCTGTGCTTTCATACCATCCTTTGACTTGCCTGTGTCCATCAAGGTAGCAATGAGACTCTCAAAGACATTCTTCTGTACGTGCATAGCATCAATGGCATGGGGGACCTCCAAGTCTGGCCAATAAGGCAGATACTAAAAAAAGATCGATTGTTTCTTGAAAGGTATGCCTTCGACAGGAGGTGTGCTTCTATCTCTGTTGGTCCCATCTGGATTCTTCTTTCCATAGACGACGCGTATGTTTTTCACCATTCTGTACACATGTTCTCCATTATGACGTCTCTCCAGAGGGGGTTCAATCTCTGGGGCGTTGTCATAAAATCTAAAGAACAATTTGCTGCGGTACTTGTGACTTGTCTTTAAGAAGCGTCGGTTCCTTAGGTAAACTATCTTCTTGGATGCATCCAGGTACACCCATGTAGTACCATCCAAGCAAACCAAGCATCCCATCTTCCCTTTGATCTATCCAGACAAAGCAAACAGCGTGGGGTAATCATTGGTAGTAACAAATATTATTGCTCTACATATGAAGTCCTCCTTTTGGAACGCATCGTACATCTGCTCCCCATGCCTCCATAGCCTCTCTATTTCTTGCATCAAGGGCTCGAGGAACACGTCTATATCAATGCCTGGTTGTTTAGGGCCAGAAATAAGAATAGTGAGGAGAAGGTACTTTCTCTTCTGACACAACCATGTTGGAATGTTGTACATGGTCAACATCACTGGCCATGTGCTGTGGTTGCTCATCCTCTCATTGAAGAGATTCATTCCATCGGTGCTCAGGCCAAACCATACATTCCTTGGGTCATCGCTGAATTCTTTGTGCTTCTCATCAAACCTTTGCCACTGACTACAATTAGCCGGGTGTGCAATCTTATCATCATCCACCTTGCGCTCATCATCCCACTATTAGGAACATACATCTCAAGCGGTCGGTCACTAGCAGGTACCACATTACCAGGGCAGGAATTCTTCTCTGCTTTACATCGTTGCCTAATGGAGTGTCCTCTGGGGGCTGAGATTCTTGTACCACCTTTTTTGTACCCTTCTTATTCCTCTTTTTCCCCATGGATGGTTCGTCCCCACCGTAAAGGTCATTGTTCTTGTACCGGCTGGCCCCACACCGGGGACATTTATCCAATGACTTGAACGTTTCGCCATAAAAAAGTATACAGTGGTTGGGGCATGCACATATTTTTTAACCCCCATTGTCAATGGACTTATGACCTTCTTCGTTTGGTACATGTTGGTGGGAACTGAGTTTGGTTGTGGCAGCACCCATGACAGGAGATGCAATAGATCATTGAAACTACAGTCTGACCAGCCGTACTTAGCCTTCAGGATGAGCAGCTCAAGCACAAAACGTAGTAATGTCCAATGTGTTGAACAACCCTTTTCAACACCATACAGAGTCTCCTTCGATGCTTTTATCACTCTTTCCAAATTTTCTAGATCTTTCGGGCTATTTAGTAAAATCTCTAGTCCAATGGTTCGAATCATGTCATCTAAATCATCTTCAACTCCGACACGTGCTCCACCATCATTATTGGCACCACATTCGTCGTTACCATCTCAACCACCAGCATCACCACCTTGTTCATTGCCAAACTCAAAATCCATTCATGCATCAAGCTCTGCTGAATATTGGGATAAGGATTCTATGGTTTCGTCGTCGTATTCCTCCTCATCCTCGTCATTAACAATAACCGTTTCACCATGATGAATCCACACTGTGTAGTCCTCAACAAATCCTCGCATAATTAAATATGATCTGATGATAGTCACATCTGTCCATGCCATACGGTTCTTGCAATATTTACAGGGGCAAATAATTATATCCTTATTCTCTTTCAATGTTGTTGCATGCTTCGTTGCGGCTTCAATAAATTTATCCACCTCTTCACGGAAACCTGCCTTGAACCTTAATGAACCATACATCCTAGAGTTCTTGTACTCCATCTTTTACAACAACAACAAAATAAACATTAAAGGACTACTTATTCAGATATATATAAAAATGAATCAAAGTAATAATTATTTGAGAATAATTGTATATACCTCAGATATATATGAATATAAATCTAATATAATTACATGAAGCATACAAACACACCATGGTAGAGAAAAATTAATTAATGGCCCATTTATCCATAAATAATTAAAATACATATTTATTGATTACAATAAACAATTTCAAAGACAACAATTAGCAATAATTATACTTTACCCAATATCTTTCATACAAACCCTAGTCCAATTTTATCAAACATAAATTTACAAAAACAAAATTAATAAAAAAACCAAACCCTAGATCTAGATCACATGCACATGAAACATCCATAAAACTAACTAATGGTTCACTAAAATCAAGAAACATGGACCAAATAAGGGTATGATCTTGTTTCCCTCCCTAATTTACCCTAGTACATTTAAAAGTTGGGTCTAATTTGCTCATAAATAGCTCAAGCACCATAGAAGAGAGAGAAAAACAAAACTCTAATTACTCACTAACCAACCATTAAAACTTCAAAAAAGTTTGGAATAGCATTTTCTTACCTTCTACAACCTCTCCACCAAAGGATTTGAGACCAAAACCTTCCCCCCTTAGTAGAGCAATTTTTGGGAGGTGCCTAAGGCCTCCCCACCTTTTTTTCACGGGTTGGAGTGAGTGACCCGAAGAGAAAGAAGCAGCTGCATTTGTTTTATATGTGGGGCATTTGTAGGGGCGGCTGGTGATTGAGCCGCCCCTACAAATCGGTGCTATAAATACGAGGCCATTTGTAGGGGCGGCTCAATCACCAGCCGCCCCTACAAATACCATTTTCAGGGGCGGCTGGTAATTGAGCCGCCCCTACAAATCAGACCCCATTTGTAGGGGCGGCTCGTAACACCAGCCGCCCCTGCTGTTCCGTTTGTAGGGGTGGCTTGTGTCTATTCACCCTAGCACGCACTGTAGGGGCGGCTCCATTACCAGCCGCCCCTACAAAAAATTCAAACCGTTGCTAAAAATCGTTTTCTACGTAGTGCACGTAATACGTGAGGTCACACAATTACATGTGGCGTGGCGAACTGCAGTGGGTCCCACTGTTGCACTTGGCTGCCACATGGGTGGTTCGGTTTGACATATACACGTGGCGTACCACGCAAGACGTTGGATCCCACAGTTACACAACACATATACATTTGGCAGGCGGTTATGGGACCCACTATTACATGAGACTACCATACAAGCTATTCGGTCCCACAGCTACACGTGGTTGCCATATAAGTCAAACGAGTCCCACATTACACGTGTGGCATGATGGACTTGGTCCCACAGTAATACATGATAAGGACAAGGGGGTACCTAGAGACTTATGACGAAGTGATATTCATTATATATAATTCAAAAATAGATCGTCACATATGAGTAATTGGTTTAATGAAGAAGTCATGTTCGTTACCGTTCAAAAACAGAGCATCACAAATGAGCAATCGAGTGGTGTGTATGATCTATGACGATATCATGTATTGTTCAATGACGATATTTGTGAAGATATTAGGCTTCGTCATAATAGGCAGTGGCTGAGGTCCGTCGCCAATTGATCTATGGCGAACATAAAGTTTTGTCATAGTTATGTGTTGTCCTGTGACGCGGTTTTGATTTGTCACTAGAAATTCGGGATGTGAACATTTCTACTAGTGCACCGTTGAGAAGATGTTCCATGTAGATTTCGATGAGGCCTCCTCACCTTCCTTCTCTACTACCAGCATGGACTAGGTCCGTAGCATGGCATCTTGATGCGGTACTGCACAGCCGAAGCCGGCGTGATATTATAGTTGTAGGGATTTGCCAATATTATTGGTGCTGATCTAGTGATCTCTGTGTGCATGAACTTTTGTTTGTATGGATGTAAAGATGTAGTTGTTGTCTATTGCAAATTTGCGATTTTTGTGATCTTTTTTTTTAATGAAATGGTGCACAACTGTTAAGAGGATGCAAGCCTCTGGACCGCCGCTTCCCGCGTGAGGAAGCTAATGTTTGTAATTTCTAGTGCACTATTTTCATTCAAGCAATGTAATCGCGCTATGAGGAGAATGATGTAATAGATGACAATAAAACCTTGCTTACCTATCGGGCTAGTGGGGGACTATAAGTTCTGTTTGGCAGCAATCAGCTTGAGTTAATTGCTACAGTGCCATAAGGAGCCCATCAACTTTAGTTCATTGGATCAAAGAGATAAAAGAAGCTTCTATGAACAATGGTGTGGCCTGTTCGCTGGTTGGTTTCTGGGCTGTAAGCCCGGCTAGTACTGATTTGTTGTGAGAAGACAACATTGTTGGCTAACTGATAAGCCCTGGCTGAAACCAACAAACGAATAAGCTGAGTAAGCAAAGAGGAGGAGCCGCTTAATATATACCTTGTCTACGGACCTAATATCCGAGCAAGGGAGAAACTTCTAGAGTTGCTCTAAGTGAAATCATTTTTAAATCTCACCAAATTTCATAGGAAAATACACTTATGACACAAAATTAATATAGTTAGATACCATATAAAACATATTTTTATGTTATACATTTTTATTGGCATAGATATTCTTTTATGTAAAGTTGGTCAAACTAAGAAAGTTTGACTTAGGATAACTCCTAAAATTGATTTAATTTATGGAGGGAAGATGTAGTTATTAACAACCGCTTCACTATGCCAGTGTAGTGACAAGCTAATTTGTGTAACAAATTTTCATAGAATTACCACACAAATTGCACCTGCATCGGCCACCAGACCCTACTTTTCCCTACGTTGACACGCACGGCACGTCCATTGATCCCCATGCATGCATGCGAAGCGCCCTGGCCAGGCACACAAACCTATGTGACCTTCAAAGAGATGTACGTAGCGTGAACTTATAAACAGGTTTAATTTTGCGGTTACTATGAGTAACATGTGAAATTAAAGATCTGTATATTTCAGCTATGAGTTATGAAAAAGCTTGCTATAAAAAAGTTGTTATGGGCTATATAAAGTATGTTGCGAAAATCTTATAAATTCTTTGTCAAAACAACTATAAAACTTAGGGCCAGGAAAGGCTGGACAAAAAAAAACTCGAAGCTCGTTAGCTCGCTCGGCTCGTGGCTGGCTCGACTCGGCTCAGCTTGGCTCGTTATAATAACGAGTCGAGCCGAGCCAAGATTTTAGCTCGTTTGCTATAACGAGTCAATTCGAGCCAGTTTGCGAGCCGCTCGCGAGTTAAACGAGCAAAGCTTCCAGGAAAAAAAGTATCAAAACTTATATTAGTTTTTGTATTACTTCATGTCTTGCACTTTACAATTGATTGGTAACTGGTCTAGACCCTATAAATTGACTGGTAACTGATCTAGATGCATTTCTTTTATATTATTATTATTCTTAAAGTTTAGATAAATGCAAATATTATATTTTGTGTATTTTTTATACCTGGCTCGCGAGTTTAACGAGCCAGCTCGAGGTTTTAACGAGCCGAGCCGAGCAGGCTTTCTGGCTCGTTAGGATAACGAGCCGAGCCGAGCTAGCTCGTTATCTTAACGAGCCAGAACGAGCCGAGCCGACCCGAGCCGGGCCAGCTCGTTATCCAGCCTTAGGGCCAGGCTAGCGTCCGGACGTCCGAACGGACGCACGCGCCTGGACACCCCTGTTGCTGCCTGCTCTGCTACACATGCCTACTGCTGCATGCTCTGCTGCTGCGTTGTATCTCCTGCCGCTGCGCCTATCGTATGGTAGGGACCGCCTGCGCCCGCTCCGTATCACGCACACAGGACCGCATGTGTCTGCTATGAAACACTTGAAACATAAAAAGCAATTCCTGCAACATACGTGTCGGGGACCAATATTAGGGTACCCAAAGAGGATGAGCTAATAGTCATCAACATTAATTCAATCGAGCAGTCAAGAGCGCGTCTACAACTCCAACCAACCCCAGGTGCGCGGGCTCCACCTCGCCCGACCCTGAGGCCGCGATCTCCGCCTCGCCCGACCCCGAGCCCGCGGGCTCCGACTCGCTCGACCCTTGGGTTTGTGCTCCGCCTCGCCCGACCCCACGACCGCGGGCTCCGCCTCGCCCGACTGGGACCCATACCGCCGTCAACCACTCTAGGTCCAAGCGTATGGGCCTGGGTCAAAACTCTAACACCAAGGAAGGGACCGGCACGCCCCGATGTAACCCGCGGCTACAACGGGCCATACCTGAGGATTCACATCAAGAACAGCGTCGGGCATACTGGTGCTATTCTGCCTAACCCTCGTGCGAACACTGACATATGCGTCAGTTCACCACGACGTCCGCTAGGATGGAGTGGAGCTCCATGACCCGTGGATGACGCCTGCGCATAGCGCCAGTGACGGACAGGACCGCGACATGGAGCCGTCCCTATTGACATCTATAGGGTCGGCGGGACCTGCATGAAGGAGAAGAAGGACCCGGCGATCCTCGAGGCCCTCATCTCTCTCGTTCTTCTCCTTTTTCTCCGCTATAACCCGCGCTTTCCCTTGACCTAAAAAAGGGAAAGCAGGGCGTCCCATGAAGAGGACCCCGAACCGATCGACCCATCAAGATCCGATACAGATCTGCACAAGAGCATGACACGAACGTATAGCCGAGCAGTGATCGAGCTCTTAGCACCCACTCACTCCTTTCACCAGAGATTTGGGATCCTTTCCCTCTCTCGCTCATTTGTAACCCCTACTACAAACTTTTAGTGCTAGTAACACGAGCAACAGCGACGATCTTGATGTAGGGACTTTCTGCCCGAACTAGTATAAACCTCATGTCCTCTAAGCACACCATCCGAGCCAGACGCGCAATACTAGAAATTTACTCGTCGGTGGTAACTCGAAACACCAACAATACGTCTGAAGCAAATGATACATTTGAAACATACACTTGCAACATGTGTATAGCCACTGCAACATATGCAATATATAGATAAAACATGTAAAATACGTCTGAAGTAGATGAATATTTTGAATAGATACTTGCAACATACATGTATAGCCATAGGAACATATGCAAGATCTTAATCTACTTTTGCAGTATCCATATAAAACTCTTGCAACATACCGTTAGAACACAAGACACATGCGTCTGCAACATACGCTTTCAGTGCAACATGGGCGGGCGGCGCGTCGAACTGACACGGTAAAGGAGGTCCTGTGAGACATCCACAATAGGCGGGGCATGCGACAGCCAGGGTGAATCTGCGTGGGCGGGCGGGGCGCGCGGAGCGGTCTGTCCGTCTGGATGGACGCTCGCTTCGTAGTATTACCGTAAAACTTACCTCTCTCTTTTCTTAGAAACAACTCTAAAACTTGTATCTATGTCCATCTATTTCTCTTTTATCTCATTTTTAAGTAGATATCAAACATCTATCTATTTCCATCCATTTAGAAAAGCAGAAAGTTGAAAGCCAAAAACAAAATTCAAGTTGCAGCGAAAAAGTATATTACATGCAAGCAGCTGCTTCTAAAAAAAATAGTTTCTGATTTTACCTGTTTGGTTGACATTCTACATTTTAACTGCTAAAGCATTTTTTAGAAACCAAACATAGCTCAAATCTATTTGCTGCTTAGCGGGCAACCCCGCCAACGCCAGCTAGTCTAGATAGATTCACACGGAGCATAGGTCTCTTCTCCTTATCTTCTGCATCCCCATGACTCGTGTCTGCGTTCTGTGGACCGGACTCGAAGTGATGCAATCGGGTGACGGTATAAGAATGTAGGACGGACTGAATTCCTAACAGTACAAATTGACCATGTGTTTCAGATAGTGACGAACGAAATTCCTCTGAGGAATTTTCTCCTATGACGGACTAATAAGCCGGTGACGAAGACGATGTCGATCGAGAAGTCGACGCAGGAGTATCAGTGTATCACCAAAGTCAGAATGCACGGTCGTGCCAATCCTGCCTGCCTCCCGTGTAGTAGAACGATGTCAACGAGTGTCTTCTTGGGAACATGACCGTAGTACATCCGATCCACGATTCCCCGAGCGTCGCCGCCCGATCAGCAGACGGCTCTAGGCTCTAGCACGAGGCGTACGCGGTCGCCCTCTGGCTCGCACTTCAGACTTGAGAGTCCAGAAAGACGGTTTGACAGTTGACACTACGACGCGAGAATGAATGAAGTGAACCCCCGACGTGCGGCGGCTGGGCTGGACGCGCGCAACGCTTGGCTCTCTCCGTCGTCCGCCGCTCGGCGTGACACGTAGGGGATCACGTCCGGCGATCGATGTATCCAGCAGCCAGCTAGCCCCCACGAACGAAGGCCAAAGATCTCGCGCGATCCGGGCCGGGGCCGATTGATTGATTCCCACAAAAGCAGAGGCCGTCGCGGTGCGAGTGCGATGCGACGCAACCGCGTCCCGTTCCGCTCAGGGCAATCTACGTACATGGTATACCGAATTTTTTACATTTTAGCTCTTTTTTTTAAAAGTTTTTCACAAATAGACCTCTAACGGAAAGAATTTGAAAAATAGATCCTTAACTCGGCGCCATAGATGCTGGCGTCGAGCTAACACATCTCGACGTCAGCGTCTCTGGCGCCGAACTCCTGGGCACAGTAGATAACATGACAGTGAACTCGGTGCCAGAGTGACTGGCGCCGAGCTCGGCGCCGTAGATCTTGGCGCCGAGCTGGGCGCCAGTCACTCTGGCGCCGAGCCTTTAATACTTATGGGTCCTGCGCCTCTCTTCCTCTCTTCCTCTCTCTCTCGCCCTAGCAGAGCCGCCGCCATCGCCGCCGCTGCCCGCGCCCTTGCCTCCACCGGCCGCCCTCGCATGCGCATGCGCCCGTGCCGCGCCACCGCGCCAGCTCGCACGCCCCGAGCCCCGCGGCCGCCCCGCCACCGCGCCCGCTCGCGCACCCTCCACCGCCGTCCTCGGCTTAGCCTCGCCTTGGCCTCCACCGTCGGCCTCGGCCATGGCCCGCCTTGCTGCCCTCCACCGCCGCCCTCGCCCCGTCTTACAGCACTCCACCGTCGCCTCGGCCGCGGCCGCCTTGCCTCCTGCTCCCGTCGAGGCGGACTCGCCGTGTGGAGCCCTGGCCATCCCGCGCCCGTCGCGCGCCACCGCTGTCGTCGGCCGCGCCACCGCCGACCCCGCCACCTGCAGCGGCCGGTTGTGCCACCGCCGGCCCAGATCGTCGGCCTGAGCCACGTCCATCGTCCGCTGCGACTCCATCGACGTCCGCGGATCAATCGTTGGAAAGGTAAAAATTATGAATATGCAATGTACCTACTTAATTGACATTTGTTATTTACTAGTTAATACGATAACTCAGGTAGTTGATTTAGTTAGTAATCTAGTGAGATATATATGTCGATAGATAGAAATATAGATATAGTTAGATAGGTACTTAGATATGTAGTTACATATTTAGTTAACTACATATGATCTAGCTATTTAGTGAGTACACTGTATATATATACGTAGTTATTATCTTATTTACTTAGTTTGTAGTTAGAAAGTACTTGTTAGGTACTATCTATCTTCTAATTTGGACTAAATAACATGTGTTTATTGTTTGGTTTAATAACCTAAGGCATGTTAGGTTTAGTCGAAAGAAACTCTATACCCAGGTTCGGTATATGTTCTCACATGCCATTTCATTTGTTTCGTGTGTTAAATTATATAATGTCGTACGTCGTTAGGTTTTATTTGCAACACGTGTTCATATTTCAATACGTCTGTATCATTAAGCAAAATATTAAGACCATAAATAATATAAACAACCATATAATGAAAAGTTCAATACTATGCCACATTACACAACATATTAATACTAAAAGTACGTGCCGACAGTGGACATAGGAGCAAATGCACTTCTAAATCCTCAGTCTGAAACATACTGAGTAAGCAACTCATTATCCGAGTACCAGTCCTCTACTAGAACCCTGTTGTTGTGGCTAGGGTCACCTGTGTTTCTCTGAAACGTCCCCGTTGCCTCTTCTTCAGTTCATCCAAGAACTTAGCTTGACCATCATAACATTCTCATCTGCATTCCCTAGTGCTCTATTCAAACGGCAAATTCTATCATATATGTCTTAGCAAAAGAAACAAAATATGTTTACCACAAAAATAACAAACCTCATCGTACTCAACCATATGGCCGCAATAATGGCCTATTTTAAGCTCCGAAGGGACTAGGCCATAGTTAAATTTAACACCACATTCGTACATGACAGGAGGTGCTTTGTAAATTACCCTTTCTTTCTTTTTTTCCTTAACCTTTCGCGGTTCTTCCGGCCATTGGTTCTTAGGACCATACAACCACTCTTTGAAACGACACTTCGTCATTGAAAACACCTAAATAAGTAGACATTACTACATGAACACATTAGCTCAACATTTCAACACATACACTTTGCACTTACTTCATGCTTATTTGGACACACAAACTTCAACGTATTCTCAGGGTTTATCACAGCTCGATCTCCACAATCGCACAGAGAAGGTTCCTCGAGTCGTCTAACTGCGGCTAGGTGCTTCTCCTTAGCCGTCATTGGTGGAGGGTTAGGGGGTAGAACTCACCGCTTGGAGTCCTCACGTGGATGTCTCCCTCTAAATCAATCGTCGAAAAGGAGGTACCTAGGATCAAACTTGTCTGCACCGTCGATCCACTGAAAGAAAAAGCACCTCTTATGGTCCTATACAACGAGATTCCAATAAAATATTAGTAGCATACTTACACAAATAAAGAAAAAGGATAGTGGAAACAATTTCTTACATCAAAACAACTGCATGTGTAGAAGCAACGCGCCGCTGTATCCGGATATTTCGATTGAAAAACATGGGCTGGGAAACCACAGTCACAGTTAGGGATAGGGAGGTCAGGAGCGACGGGGGCATCTTTGCTAGACGCGTCGGGGTATAATTCTCGAAGACGACCCCGTTTTCGCCAAAACTCCTCCCGAAACATTTCTTGCATCTAACAAAACGGATGTAATTTAACAAACATAAATCAAAACATCACAAATAAAAGTCAATGAGAACCATAACTACAATACAACCAATTTCGTTATAAGAACCAAAGCAGTTAACATTAAACCATAAACCTAGGGTTTCCCATTTGATGCACAACAATGAACCCATAACATAACTACATGCGCTTAGGTTTGCTAGTTTTTTCACGCTTTGGCATCATCCTACGGTTGTATAATACATATATTGATGGATACAATGAAACCCTAAGTGATGACGATTATTATGTTCAAAAATCCGACTAATATATATCGAATCGATGCGAAAAAAAACTAGGAGAGGAGCGATGATACCTTGCTCTCGAAGATCTACGGATCAAATCAAAGTTTCCAAGGTCCAATATACCGATTCGTGAGGTAGGGTGAAGTGGGGAGAGAAAAAACCCAAGAGGGAGGAGAAAGAAGAGGAAGAACGTTGGGGCAGAAAGGTTGGCCGGGGTTAAATGACAGTGAGCTCGGCGCCAGGATCTACGGTGCCGAGCTCGGCGCCAGAGTGACTGGCGCCGAGCTCACTGCCATGTCATCTACCGTGCCCAGAAGCTCGGCGCCAGAGACGCTGGCACCGAGACGTATTAGCTCAGCGTCAGCACCAATGGTGCCGAGCTAAGGGTGTATTTTTTGAATTCTTTTCGTCAATGATCTATTTGTGAGAAACTTTTAAAAAAAACTAAAATGTAAAAAATTTGACACAATATACGATGTTTATAACTCGTTGGAGATGCCCACGATCCATTTGAGACACTTTCAAGTGGCCACAGATAACTAAATTAGCCGATGCTGTTTCGATACATGACTAAATAAATACTACATGTGTTTCTAAATATAAGTAGTTTTCGCATCCCCATGAAAAAACTTTGATTAAACATATATTAAAAAAATATTAATATTAAGATACGTAATTGAAAAGTTTTTTGAATCTAGTTTTTTAATAAATTTATTTAAAGATACAAATATTATAAGTGTTTTTACAAATCGAGTCAAATTTGCGGTACGTATACCAACAGCGACGGTTATTTAGGGACCAGGGAGCAGCTAGAATCATTTGTTGCTCTTCCCTGTTCTGTGCTCTTCACTGTGCTACTACTGTGTTGCTGTGTCCTGCACGCACGGAAAAAAATTCAATGCGGTACGAGCGCATAGAACGCAGCCGTGCGGCACGGGTTTCTGCACCGCGGAAAACTTCATCTTGTGGGCCCATTTACCAGCACGTGGGCCAGTTTGTCAGCACGGTGGTGGATATGTGTATTTCGGGCGGTGTCGCACACCAGCCTTTCGTGCGACACCGCCGCATATAATTTTTTTCATGCACGCACTGCGCTGCTCTGCTCCGCTGGTGGCACGCAGTGGTGCTGCTGCGCTACTACAGTACTAGTGGTCGTTATTATTAGAGTTCAAGGCCTTATTTAGATTGTAAGTTTTTTTACTTTCTTCATCACGTCAAATCTTCAGATATATACATGGAGTATTAAATGTAGATAAAAAAATAACTAATTATATAGTTTGATTGTAAATTACGAGATGAATCTTTTGAGCCTAGTTAGGCCATGATCGGACAATAATTGTCAAATACAAACGAAAGTGCTACAGTGCCAAATACTGATTCCTAACATCAATCTAAACAAGGCCCAGGAATCAAGACCACACCAACCCCAGAGGCATCGCCGTGCTTATCAGCACCCTCCGCCGTCACCCCGTCACGGGAACCTGCCCCGCAGGGCGTAGGCTCTTGGCCCGCTGGGCTAGACACGCTGGGCCGGTCCGGGCATGACAATAGAAAGCACGGTCCCAGCATGGCACGGTCTGGCTCCTATAGTGCGCGTGCCTGACACGGCTCGATCGTAGTGTCATGCCTAGGGTGCTAGGGCAGCCCGTAGTCCTACCCAGGCATAGCACGGAAAATGGGCCGCCACGATGTGGCCCGATATTTTCTAGCCATTGGATCACCTCTGATGTGTTACAACCGTTGGATGCAATGTATATACAGAAGATCCTAAGTTCCTAACCCAAGCTCCCTCGTATCCCATTCCCGCTCTCGTCCGTTTTACGCTCGCTCGGCTTTGGCTCCCGTCGTCGCTCTCTTCTTCCCCAGCCACTCCACCTCCATCTTCCCCATTCACTCCACCTCCATCCTCCCTGTCCGGCGCTCCCTCCGCTTGGCATCCCCGTGGCGACAGCACTCGCCCGGGGCGCATCTGCGCACGCCGTGGCGCCCTCCTGTCCCCTCCTGCCCTACAGCAATGCGGCGAGCTCGTCGCGGTAGCATGGGCAAGCTAGAAAGCGACGACGCGGCGGCACGACGGCGTGACAAACTCGACGAGGTGGGGCGGGATGGCAGCGTAGCGGCGGCGCGACGACGTCGGGCACGAGACGCGATTGCGGGTCGACAAGGGCACATGCGAGCTGCCGTGCCTAGCAGCACGGCATGACATGACTAATAGCCTATAGTGTCATGCCTGGGCCGAGATGCCAGCACGACGGCACTACGCGGCATGGCACGGCAGTGCCACCGTGCCTCGCGTGTGCCATGCCATGCCTGGGCGGCCGGTTTGGCCATGTATAGGGCCAGTCCTCTTAGCACCGGCGACCGCCGCTAAGGAAGAAGGCAGAAGGGGAAGGAGAAGAACAAAGGAAGAGTGAGATAAGGAACCAGCAGAGGTCCGGTTGAGGAGATTCAGAGTTTAGAATTGTGTGGTTCAAAGTTGTTACATCCCACTCACGCCATCCTACTTATCTCCTTCGCTCATGGGCCTGCTCGCGCACACATTACATGACCACTCAAGGTCCAAGGTACTAAATAGCGGCCACTATGGCAGCCACGGTAGCAGTAGCGGTCTCATACAGCTACTTGTGACGTGGCGGACTGAATTGAGCAAGTTAGAACTTAGCGGGCGTTATTGGGGTTAGCAGGCCGCTATAGCGGTGCGCAATTCTTTGTAGCGACCATAATAGTATGGTATGTAATAATAATTTAAATATTCTAGCTCACTTAAGATACACAGATAGTTTAAGTGATCATGAGACTGATGAGGTTGCTATTTTTGACAATAACAATGAATAATGGTCTTATGAACTATTTATGACTCCCATAATCTATTTCTTTATAAGCTCTGTGTTGGGCTACGCCCCTCAGCTTTCGCACCCCCTACTGGCGAAAGGGGAATCGTTTAGCGATCGACGCCTTTCGTGTCCCATTGAGGGCGAAAGGGAGTGCTCGGTCATCACAGGTGACTTCGCACGACACAAGAGCCGATTTGTTGAGACAAAGCTTTCGCCCAATCAGGTGAAAGTTTGGCCATCGGGAGAAAACACGGGGTCGGTGGAGCATTTTGACGAAGCGACTTTCTCTGATGTTGCAGGAATTCTCTGCCCTTTCGTCGCTATGAAGGATGCAACACATGAGCCGGGCAGTTACAGCCGACCGACGGGACCACCAGCCTATGGCGAGGGTGGTTGGAGCCCAAGGGAGGTGAAGAAGGAAAAGACCAGAGTGCCCTCGGTGAAATGGAATATTTCCCCAGATCAGGGTAGTTGCGGGGGTAGAAGTGTCCATGTAAAGTGCTACGGAAGTGTATAAATAGCGCCCATATGGGGGTTGTAGAGGAAGATGAGAGGAACCCTAATTCCATTTGATGAAATCAAGCTGGGTCACTTGCAGTGACCTTTCGCCAGCTTGTTCTTTTCGGTTTCGGTATTTGTTTGGGTGACAACTAGGGGTTCTAAGGTTACGGCCTAGAACAACATTGGCGCCCACCGTGGTTGTTGCTTGAGCTTATCATGCCACCAAAGAACAATGCGCTGAAGCCATAGGTGGATAGAGCGGAGACATCCAAAGCAGCAGTCGTCGCAACTACAGAGACAGTCACATGAGATGGCGCGATAGCGGCGACGACGGCGGAACCACCAGCATCCCAGGCGGCGGAAACACAACACGGTGCCTCTCCTCGGTCGAGAGGAGACACCCAAAGGCATAGTTCTGGAAGTCCAGCTCGATCAAGACGGAAACAATGTACCAGAAGAAGACAAAGACGGCGAAATCACCGAGCAGGCTAGAGACCTGAGGAAGCTCGATCAATATCAGTAAGATATCATCAGATTGCAGCACGAAAGGGACCAGCTGATACAACAGGCCACTGCAAGAAGCAGGGCCGAGCAAACTCCATGAGCAGTCAGACAGGCCTAATGCGAAAGGGAAAGATTAGTCAGGGAAATTCAGAGATTGCAGAGGGCAGGAGCGGCAAGCATCGTCCAGCTAGGCAGAAATATTATAATACCCAAAGCACCTGACCAAGAGGGAGACCCATAATTGTATGACTCCAACTCTCCGCTGGCATGGGAGTTGTAGCTGCACCCATGGCCAATCGGGTACAAACCACGCGTCCCAGTTTTCGATGGGAAGATTAACCCAAGGAAATTCATCGCAAGCTATGAAACTACAGTATCTTCGGCTGGTGGGGATGCACAAACCATGGCGAAATCACTCATAATGGCAGTCGAGGACATTGCTCATGACTGGTACACATCGCTCAAGCCGCTATCAATCAAATCATGGCAGTAGTTAAAAGTAGAGTTATTGGCAACATTCCAAGGCTACCAACCTAGTGCGAAAACAACGAGAGATCTCTTAAATTGCATCTAGCAAAATGATGAGTCCATATCCAAGTACCTCGAGAGATTCATCCAAGTCAAAGCCCAAGTGCCAAATGTGCCGGAAGCAAATATCATCACAACAGCAATTGAAGGGCTGGCGGTATGGCAATGCGCCGCCAAATTATCTAGAAAGCCACCCGCAACAGTCAGAGCTATTCAAGATAATGGGTCAGTATGCTAGATTAGACGATGATTTCAAATGATGAAAGGCTACACGCAGTCAGCTAGGGCAAACCCCAAAAGTACCAAGACCACCCCAGACACCCGCTCAGCGAAATGTGAGGCCTTAACCGTGCGATCAACAATCTGCAAGAAGAATCGGGTCAGTCAGGGCCAGAGCAGGCCCAACACAGCTAGACGCAGTTCAACTCAAACCATCCTTTTGACTCAAACTCCTGTGGCGGCAGGGGTGGACGCGACGCGAGGGGAGGATGCGATAACAGGGGAAGAGCCAGAGGCCAAAGATCACCATATTGTGCAGTATGTGGCAAAAATATCGGGCATATAACCAGAGATTGCAAGTATAACAAGATGATGAAAGAACTCAAGGAAAAGGATGAAGCCTCCTAGAGCAGCGAAGCACCAAAACATATCTATCACAACGCCCCGTGCGCCGATAACATGCACAGCCAGTATAATGGCAGCCAATCTCACTATCCGGTAGGGTGCGGCCTAGTACAATTGCCAGCATTTTCGTAAGGCCAAGCTCAGTCGCCCTTCGCTTGACAACATCAGGCGTACCAGCCCTATCAACAGTTGCCCCAATATTCGCTCCAATCAGTAGTGGTGTCCTCGCCGGTACAGCCAGATCAATAGCAATCAAGTCAACAGCAGCAAGCAAAGCTGGAAAACATGCACGAAAATCAAACAGTAAACAACATACCCCATCTCGTGCCCACATTTTTGCCATTGTAGGTGGGTCCAACCAGGAGCACGAAAGCAAAAGAGCCAGAAGAGACTACGAGTGAAGGGTGCACACCGTATCGCCAAGACTGCCATTGAATCGGCTAGCCTGGTCATTGGCCCCAATCACTTTCGATGAGAAAGATTTCCATGTACCGGACTACCCTCATTTCGACTCTTTCATCGCCACGGCAAACATCACAGTTTTCACATTGCACAATATCTTGATCGACGCCAGTTGCTTGGTAGACACTCTGTTCATCAAAGCCTTCGAGTTAATGGGCCTAGATAGGCGAACCTTAGAGCCGGCAGGGAACTTGTTGATTGGCTTTGGCGAAAACGCCATGGGCAAGATGGCTATCCTGGTATCTTTCGAAGAAGGCGAAAGGGTACGCACCGAGACCATCACGTTTGACGTAGTCAATATGGACTACCCTTACACAACAATCTTCGAAAGGGGTTTCACTAGCAGATTTGAGGTAGTAATCAAGCAAAGCTATCTGTGCATGAAAATGCCATCCCCATTCGGGGTAATCACGGTGCACGAGGACCAGCTCGCATCAAGGCGAATAGAAGGCAAGCCTATCCCAGGATACAACCTCATCAACGAAGTCTCTAAGAAGAAGCAAGAAGAAGAGCAAGACCGCAAAAAGACCATGACACCAAGAGCAGAAGCAACAGAAGACACCGAAAAGACACCACTGTCCAAGTCCACGCAAGTGCGTTCATATTTGCACAGACCTAATAGCTCAGGACAAGCAAGAGCTCATAGAATTCCTGCATGAGAACAGCGATGTTTTTGCCTGGTCAGCGAGTGACCTCCAAGGAGTCAGTAGGGACTTGGCGCAACACAATTTAAACATAGCAAAAAGTGCTAAGCCACGAAAGCAAAAGCTCAAAAAAATTTCTATAGAAATAGCAGAGGCAACGAAAGCAGAGGTACAAAGGATACTAGATGCTAGGGTCATCAGACCGGTGCAGTACCTAAAATAGTTAGCCAACGTTGTAATGGTCGGAAAGAAAAATAGAAAGTGGCAAATGTATGTTGATTTCACCGACCTTAACAAACATTGCCCAAAAGATCCATACCCCGTACCCAGAATCGATAAGCTAGTAGATGTAGCCGCAGGCTACGAAGTCATGAGCTTACTGGATTGCTTCTCAGGATACCTCCAAATCTGGCTAAACCAAAGGACGAAGAGAAAACAAGTTTCATCACCCCCGGGGGAACCTACTACTATCGCCGCATGCCGAAGGGTTTGCAAAATGCAGGACCCACTTTCTCTAGAATGACAGATGGAATTTTCCACAAGCTGAAGGGCAAAAACTTGGTTGCATATGTCGATGACATAGTAGTCAATAGCAATAAGGGAGAAACGCACATCGAAGACCTTCAGGAAACCTTCACAACTCTCCATAAGAGTGGCCTAAAGCTTAATCCAGACAAGTGCATCTTCGTCATTTGTAAAGGGAAATTGCTAGGCTGTCTGGTTTCGGCTAGAGGGATCGAAGCAAACCCAAACAAGATTTCAGCAATAATCAATATACAACCACCAACAAACAGGAAGCAGGTGCAGAAGTTGACTGGTAGGCTAGCAGCGTTGAACAGGTTTATTGCAAGATCAGCAGAAAGGGGGCTGCCATTCTTCAGGATATTGAGGAACTCGGATCTATTCGAATGGGGCAATGAGCAGCAGTAGGCTTTCGATGACCTCAAAAGCTACTTGACGAAACTCACAACACTGACGAAGCCTTCGCTAGGGGCTGCATTGTTGCTTTACTTGGCCGCATCACCGACAGCAGTAAGTGCTGTTTTGGTAGAAGAAAAAGAGCACGAAAACAAGATGAAATAGTTCCCAATCTATTTTGTGTCTGAAGCATTGTCAGGAGCAGAGCTCAACTATTCAGAACTCGAAAAGATCGCATACACTATTGTCATGGCCTCCAAAAAACTAAAGCATTATTTCCTGGCTCATCGCATTAGAGTATTATTATTAGCTCAACCTCTAGAAGCCTTATTCCAAAACAATGAAGCAATATGGCGAATTGGAAAGTGGGCTATTGATTAAACGAATACGATGTCGACTTCTAGCATAGATCGACGATCAAGTCGTAGGTACTAGCAGATTTCATCGCAGATTGGACACCTTCCGCATTCGACACTACTTTACAATTCGAAGAGCCAGTATGGACTATGCATTATGATGGAGCATGGGGAGCATCAGGCGCAAGGATCATAGCTATCCTATCCCCACCAAATGGCCCAAAGCTAAGATACGCCGCACGACTGCAGTTTCTCACCACCAATTACATCGATGAATACGAAGCGGTTTTGCTAGGATTGCAAAAACTCAGAGCATTAGGAGTCCAAAGGTGCATTATCAAATCCGATTCGCAAGTAATCATTGGCCACATCGAAAAGACCTTCATGGTAAAGGAGCCCGAGTTAGTCAAGTATCTCGTGGCAGAAAGAAGAATGGAGAAAATTTTTGCCGGGTTTAGCCCGAGGCGTATACCAAGAGCCGAGAACACTGAGGCAAACAAATTGGCAAAGGCAGCAGCCCAAAATTTAACTTTAGCCCCAGACGTATTCATCCAAGCACTAACGATCAAAGCCATTAAAGAAGAAGAAGACCACCCAGCGGCATTACACATGATTTCAAGCGAAGATTGGAGATCCCCAATATTCGCATTTTTATCTGGAACTTATGAGCCACTCAGCAAGCATGAGGCCAAAAGGATGAAAGCAAGGACCAAGCAGTACTCAATCATAGGCTCAGATCTGTACAGAAGCAGAATCGCATCTCCCTTTCTCAAGTGCATAAGCAGGCAACAGGGCATGGAACTCTTGTGTGAAATCCACGCTGGGTCGTGTGGAGCGCACAGAGGACCGCACGAGATTGCACATAGAGCGATAAGGCAGGGTTTCTATTGACGTTCAGCAATGGAAGATGCCGAGCAATTGGTGAAGACATGCAAAAAGTGCCAGATGTTCGCAAGAAAGTAGCTCTCACCGGCCAACCCAACCAGATCCATCATCCCAACCTGGCCATTGCAGCGATGGGGCATTGATATAGTCCAACCATTTCCACCAGCACAAGACAATCTCTGTTTCGCCGCTATAGCCTTAGAATATTTCTCCAAGTGGATAGAGGCGAAAGCCCTGGCAAAAATCACGTCGGGAACATTGATAAGCTTGGTTTGGCAAAGGATCATATGACGGTTTGGAGTACCAACCTACATAACAGTGGACAATGGAAAATAGTTCGATTGCATTGAATTCTGAAACTTCTGCGGCGAGCTCAACATCAAACTCACTTTTGCATCTATCAACCACCCCCAGAGCAATGGGGCTGTCGAAAGGGCTAACGGTCTGATTTTCACAGCCATTTCAAAGTCACTCTTTGACGTTGCGAAATGAAAATGGGCTCAGGAACTCATCACATCAGTCTGGGGTCATAACATCTAGCGATCGAGGGCGACATGTTTCACCCCTTTCTGAATACTATATGGCAAAGAGGCCATCACCCTAGAAGAGCTAAAGCTAGGGTCATTTCGGACGTAGATAAAAGCCACAACACTAGTACAGAGGTATGTTGAGATCGAAATGATCGAAACAACACGGCTCTAGGCCACCGACAACCTCGACAAGTACCATGCAGAAACAAAGGCGTGGAGGGACAAGAAGGTAGTCTGAAAGGACTTGGTCGTCATCCGCCATCCTGACAAGCAAGGAAAGCTCCAGTCATAATGGTATGGCCCATTCATCGTCGCAAGTATGATCAAGCCTAGAACTTATCGATTGATGAACGATGAAGGAGTCGAAACGAATCACACCTGGAACGCAGACAACATGCGTTGCTTCTACCCATAGAATTCTTGTAGCATTCACTTTCTTCTTTTCTTTTCCTTTTTTATTTAATTCTTCATGTAATTTCAACTTTACTACTTGCAGTTTCAAGGGGATTGACACTCTTTTTCCTCACAGGGAAACCCTTGTGAAAGGGTGTGAGGTTTTTTAATGAGGCAATCCTTTGTAACCCCTTATAGTTATTAAACAAGCTTTCCCCCAAAAAGCAGTATCGGCTAAGTGTCAAAACAAGCCTGCATAGGGCTTGAATATCGATAGCAATACCCAAGGAAAAAAGGTTGCTCCGGTTTTCATTTCGTGAGAAATCGCAAGCACATTCCACAACCAAAAAAGCCTACGGTCTACCATACCTTTTGACCCTCCAAGAAGAAGAGAGGGCGAAACAAAAAGCCTACGGGCTACCACACGTTTTGACCCACCGAAAAGAAGAGGGGGCGAAACCAAAAGTCCACGGGCTATTGTATGTTTCGACCCTCTGAAAACAAGAGAGGGCAAAATCAAAGCCTACGGGCTACCATATGTTCCAACCCTCCAAAAAGAAGAGAGGACGAAACAAAAAGCCTGCATGCTAGCATATGTCTCGACCCTCAAAAAAGAAGAGGGGACGAAACCAAAAGCCTACAGAACCAAAAAGAAAAGGGGACCATTGTTTCCCAAGTAACGGCGAATACACGCGCCAATGCAAGCCCTGCAAAAAGGACAAAAGCATTCAAACCTAGCACCAAGCCCAATGAATAAATGTAGTAACCAACCGTAGCTACCAAAATTTATTAGGGGCAAGCAACCATAACCCTATAAATAAAACATCCAAACTCTACCACCAAGTCCCAATGATAGCCCACAAGCAAAGCCACTGACACCCAAGGGAGGGGTAAAGGACAGACACTGATAATAGCGCGGAAGCCTACACATGGGCCAAAAGGGTACACAAACATAAACGCCAGCTGGCGAAAAGTAGTTACCGTAAGAGGAAACGTATAGCTCAGACAACATACTGTCCAAAAGGAGCGAGCGCCTGATTATTGCTATGTGCAGAGCTGGAGTATGGCTCAGCAGAATGATGGTGGTTCCCAGTGACAAGCAAGCATGGAGGAGCAGCCGCCACCCAAAAGGGTAGCACCTCTACGTTGGGAAGTGCGTGAATATTAGGGAAACAAACAATTTAGCTAGTTCGCCCTCCAACCTAACCAATTCGCCTCGGCTAAGCAAATAAACAAGCAAGAGCCCTCAGCCTAAAAGGCGAAATGAAAACTACCAATTGTACAATTTCCGCCAATACACCAAACCCCAAGAGGCAGGCTTTCCTGTAAACCATTACAAGTAAAACTTTTCAATACAGATCACGCTCTGCCGTTTTCGCCATCCCCTCGCCCTAAAAAGTTGGGGTGACGGCGGTATTTTCGCTTAGACAATGCCGAGGGGCTAGCACCCGAATCACTCGCGCGTCCGCCTTTTCGCCATCCCTTCGCCCTAAAAAGTTGGGGCGGGGGCGACGACGTCATTTTCTCTTAGGCAATGCCGAGGGGCTGGCAGTCGAGTCACTTGTGTGTTTGCCTTTTCGCCATCCCCTCGCCCTAAAAAGTTGGGGGGACGGCGTCATTTTTGCTTAGGCAACGCCGAGGGGCTGGCACCCGAGTCGCTCACGTGTCCGCCTTTTCGCCATCCCCTTGCCCTAAAAAGTTGGGGGGACGATGTCATTTTCGCTTAGGCAACACCGAGGGGCTGGCACCCGAGTCACTCGTGCATCCGCCTTTTCTCCATCCCCTCGCCCTAAAAAGTTGGGGGGACGACATCATTTTTGCTTAGGCAATGCCGAGGGGCTGGCACCCCGAGTCACTCGCGTGTTTGCATTTTTGCCATCCCCTCGCCCTAAAAAGTTGGGGGGACAACGTCATTTTCGCTTAGGCAACGCCGAGGGGCTGGCACCCGAGTCACTCACACGTCCGCCCTTTCACCATCCCCTCGCCCTAAAATGTTGGGGGTTGATGATGTCATATTTTCTTAGGCAACGCCGAGGGGCTGGCACCCGAGTCACTCGCGCTTTCGCCTTTTCGCCATCCCCTCGTCCCAAAAAGTTGGGGGGGTCGGTGTCATTTTCGCTTATGCAACACCGAGGGGCTGGCACCTAAGCCTCTCACGTATTCACGTTCCAATAGGCAACCGGAGGCACGCCACAACCCATAAAGGTGGGGATTGCCCTATCAACAAAAAGGGACATTACCATTTAGTGAATATCACCCAGTACACAGTACGATGCCACACTTAGTAAGCTACACCCACCTCAATCACTTTATCTACCTCAACTAACCGGAGTAAAAGCCCCGGCACCAGCATAAGCCCTATAAAAGGGAACACAAGTCCTTGAGGGCACCCAAGTCACAAAAACATAGTAAGCAGAGATGTGGGGAGGATCAAAAGCAGAAGAAAAGTAGCTCGAGAGCAGCGAATGAGCGGAGTTAGGAGTTAAGAGTGGACACCCCTCAGCCTTTTCGCTCATGGAGCAAAAGGTTGTACAAGCATAGGGCAGAGCTCTATGAGGCTTCGATACCACGAGAGACCACGTAAAAATGAGAGCACAGGCGGTCGGAGAGCATCGAGCACCTGATCATTGCCGCGCGCCAAGCCCCTGTGTCACTGAGCGAACTTGCGGTGACCGGCAGCAAAAAGGGCAGGACGGGGGATACCGCAAGAGAAAACATAACATCCCCCATTCCGCCCTAAACACTGTTTGCAACTTTACGGCTCCAGCCATCTCCGACTAGGCAGCTACAATGGTTCAAGACGTGCAAAGCCACTATAACGTGGTTGCAGTTGTTTACAACATAACTGAGGGGCAAGGCACAGTTGTTCGCTTCTCAAGACCTCAAAGCATCGGCCTTTCGCTTCCACAAAAGGGGTCACCAAAGCACGCGAGACGTCGTGAGTCAGGAAGCAGCGAGCAGCAGCGAGGCCTGCATGTCTGCCAATACACCCATTCGCCAGCTCTCCGCGCCATTTACATCATTCTAGACATTGTAATAAAAACCAAGGAGTTTCCACGAAAAGGAAAGAAAAGAGCGAAGTCCTTAAAGTACCATCGGTAGGCCACTTCACAGCGAAACAAAGCCTCATGCATATACAAGCACCCGCGTCGCATTCTCACGATAAAAGTCAGCAATCGAATACATGCCCCCTGCGGCCTTTGAAACTAACCTACACATTGATCTACCTATCGCCAGCATTAGGGCGGAAATAAAAATTGTAACGCCGTTTTTTGATGTCTAATGGGAGAGATCTTCGGCCAGTTCTTCCTTAACTTCGCTCGGGCTGAAGGACGGTTCCCCACGCGCACGCCGAAGGCGTCGTCAAAGTCTTCGGCATTTCGTGAGCACGGTTGAATCGAAAGTAGCAAAGAACCCTTTCAAAATTCTTTCTTTCTCACGCATCTGGTCATATCGCATCAAGATAAAAGTCGATAACCGCGAATGCGGAAACCTCTGTCGATGGCGCCTCCAGGAAGCGCCACCAAAGAAGAAGTCCCCGCACCAAGAGGCTGTTCGGGCTGGCTGGCTTACTTACTCACGAAATTACTGTTCACGTCTTGCCAGAACAGTATTTTTCTCTCACAACAATCAGCCGAAACAATATTTTTCAGTCCTACCGAACAAGCCCCGAATCATCAGCGGATGAAATTCAATGGGGTGCGCAGTCTCTGCGCCCTACGCACAAGTACAATTTAAATAAAAAAAATGTATCAAGTCTTACATCCCACACAAGCAACCTTAACAACAAAAAGTGTTTTCGTCCCACAAGCAAAGCGTCAATAGTTTCGAAAGCTAAAAAGACCCAAGTGTGTACGTACCGTATCTTCAACATTGGTGCGGGCCGCCCCAGCAGCAGAGCTTTCGGCAGCCGTGTTCGGAGAGGCAGCCAGAGAAGCATTTTCAGGCCCAGTCTGGTTTCAAAGAAGTCATCTACTTATAAGTTAAAAAGTGAAAAAGTGACTTATTTTGTCAAACACTATCAATTTATAAGTCATCCCTGCTTATAAGTTTTAAGTTAGTTCACCCCTGCTTAAAACTTATAAGTCACCCCTTTTCGCGTGGGGCCCACATCTTTAATGAGCTTACAAGCCATCTACAACCAAACAGGCATGACTTATAAGTCACTGATTTTCAGTCACCTCACTTCACTTGACTTATGGAAACCAAGCAGGGCCTCAACAGCAGCAGCAGCTTTCCCCACCTCTCGGCGACGTTTCTCCATCAGGAACTCCAGCACCATCTCCTTTATAGCCTTCTTCTCTTCGGCGTTCTAACCAAAAAATCAAGACCATTAGTAACATCTCGATCAAAGTCACAAGGGCGAAGCAGCAAGCTAGTGCTCAACACCATAGCCTGTAACCAACAAAAAGCGGACAATCGGCATCGTCAGCAAAGAACAAAACCCAAAGAAAAATAATGCAAAGAAGGCGAAAAGCACCCACACTGGCCAGATGAAAAGGACGCAGCCTCTGCCAGTGCAGAATCGTCGACCTATAAAAGGTCTCGCTCCATCTCGGGGGCCACCAGAGCCTTGTGACACTGTTCGGCAAATGTTGCAGCGTCGAAATTCTCACCCGACAGTATTCTAATCTGGCAAAAATTAAAGCCGTAGGCTAAGTTCTCCTCCGACGCAGCACCTAAAGAACGAACAATTCGATAAGACTCCTCCCTCGTGGGGTCTGTCTTGCCCGACAAACTCAACCCCGAATAGAAACGGGCTCACCATAGCCCCCCTCCTTCACAATCAAAATCAAAGGGCCATGACCCAAAAGCAAGCCTTTCGCTAAGCTAGGAGTTCTGCCTCACGATAAAAGCGGCTCTTACCTATCTGGGGCCCCCGACTGTCAGAGCATTTCGTCAGCTCAATGTCCTTCTCGCGCCCTTCCTGGCTAGTCCCCTTCGTTTTCTCAGGGTGAGAAGATGCTTGTTTGCGTCTCTTCGAGCCATCGTCCTGCGGGGCAGGCCTCTTCGGCATAGCCTTAGGGAAGGCCGGCATCTCCATCAAAGAGATGTCATCCTCAACAAAGATGGAGGACATCATGGCAGTAGGCCTTTTGGGCGCCATTCGCCCAGACGTCGAGGTAACCTGAGAAAACCTAGGGCTGGTTTAGTTTCGAAATTTTTGGCAAAATGACACTGTAGCAGTTTTCGTTGTTATTTGACAATTAGTGTCCAATCATAGTCTAATTAGGCTTAAAAGAATCGTCTCGTGGATTTCGTCTAAACTGTGTAATTAGTTTTATTTTTTATTTATATTTAATACTTCATGCATGCATCCAAAGATTCGATGTGATGGAGAATCTTGAAAAATTTAGCATTTTGGGAGGGAACTAAACAGGTCCCAAGGACGAAAAAGAAACGCGATTAGAAAAAAATAAAGACACCACAAATATCAATCAAAAAATTCCATTCAAACAGAGAAAGCCTTTGACATAAAAAAGAAACAACGCCCGAACCCCCATATGTTGTACCCCTTCCACGTTAGCTGCACCACTATCGCGGTCCGACCACCGAGAGTAAATTTCTGGCTTTTCTTTGAAGGCCTCGCCATCTCGCAGCCTAGTCGCATGTCACCAGGCTCTGAAGCCTTGCGTTTCCTGACAACACGCCTTTCTCCTTTCGCCTTGGCAGGTTTTTTTTCTTACCCTTTGCTCTTTCGGCAGCCTCATCCTTTTGCTCTGCGAAGATAGGGCGGTCATCATATTCAACTCCCATCAAATCGAACACCCGGTTAATGCATCTCCGAGAGCCCAAACTAGTAATTTTGGCCTCCTCTTTATCCAAGTATGGGACACAGATCCCAACAGCCTTCCCTTCGACAAATTCGATGAAATCTTTGTCGTTGGGAAAGTGTTCGGGTCGTTCTATATCAAGTGTCGGGCCGTGATAATCGCCGCGCTGAACCACATCCCGAAAAGCGGGTATAGGTCTATAGCAGTCTTCGCCCCAAAGCCACCCACTCCTCGATCAAATCCTGGCTAATCTAGAACCGAGATGTCAGCGCGAAAGCATCCCCGCTATGAGCTTCCTCCTCTGTGGTTTTCGAGAAGGTCGATAGTCGGTTGCCTTTCCACTCGGCAAGAGTAGAAACGAGCGGAGAGGCACGCTCCCACCTATTCGCCTCGGCCTCCTGCACATCGCCATCAGGGAAAACTCGGTGATAAAACCAATACTTGTCCACTGGGGGCCACTTGTTCCGATACGTTGGCTCAATAGTAATATTGCCACGCGTCTTCTTTAGGATAAAATTGAAGGTCCCGAACTCAAGTAGCAGCTTTTTTCCAACAATGGGGGTCCCAGACCTCGCCCTTTCGATCCTACGTCTGATAGAACCGTATAAATGTGTCAGCATTCGGCACGTGGTCCATCATCTTCATCGCCATAGCGAAAACACTCAATCGGGTGAAAGCGTTGGGGGTCAACTGATGCAGCTGGATTTCAAATCATCGCAACACTTCGCTGATGAAACCTTCCAAAGGGAAGTCCAAGCCCGCGACAAAATAATCACGAAACACCACTGCCTCATAGGGTCTCAGCTGCGGTATCACGTCGTCGCCAGGAGGGCGAAAGGAACTGGGAGTCAAGGGTCTCAGATAATACTTGTTCACATACTCCTGGATTAGGTTGTGAGTCACCTTCGACCGGCCAAGATAAAACGCGGAATCAGTGGGCAGCACAATCTATGGAGTCCCCTCAGAATCAACAATAGAAATGTGCTCCGACTGGCCGTAAAAAGACGAGCGTGACAGACCATCTTCTTCATTACCCTTTCGACCCGTCGAACCAGTACTGTCCTCCCTCTCGGCAGCTACCTTCTCCATTGATTTTCGACATTGCGGGAAGGCGAGTCTTGACCATTTCGCTCAACTCGGGAGCTAGCAGAACTTTCGCTCCGGCTCGGTGACTCGGATGGCGTGGACGTGGTTGAAGAGCTCTCTACCGAAGGCGCCATCTATAGTGGCGCCGAAATTAACAAAGGAAAAACGAAAAGAAAGAAAAACGCATCCGCACCAATCGCGAACCGTGAAAACATCAATCGGGGAACAAAAAGAAAGATACCTGAAGCGAAAGGGCAGGACGAGGCGAGCGAACTAAGGCCTGGTTTAGTTCCCAAGAATTTTTACCCTAAATTATCACATCGAATCTTGCGACATATGCATAGAGTATTAAATATAGACGAAAAAAAACTAATTGCACAGTTTGGTTAGAAATCGCGAGACGAATGTTTTAAGACTAATTAGTCCATGATTAGCCATAAGCGCTACAGTAACTAACATGCGCTAATGACGGATTAATTAGGCTTAATAAATTCGTCTCGCAATTTTTCAGACGAGCTATGTAATTAGTTTTTTTATTAGTATCCGAAAACCCCTTCCGACATCCCCGAAACATCTGATGTGACATCCAAAAATTTTCATTTCGCGAACAAGTCCTCATCAAGGCGAAAGGACAAAAAAGCCAGAGCACCGAGGAGGAAGCAAAGGGTGGCACGACTCCTCCAAATGACAGGGGTACTTATAGGTTCCCCTAGGTGCGCTCAACCGTCACGGGCGCGAACCCCCAAACGGTGTAGATTTCAAAACGAGACCAACGGCCGCGTGAGCCATGACGGTTTGCATGCTTGAAAAATAAATAAATAATAACATAGAATATATTGGGACCATGGCATTGAAGGCGCGAAAAGATGGTACGCACCGAAAAGAGGACCACGCTCCTCTTTGGCACTTCAAGGGGGACGGCGCAGGGGGACGGCGTAGGGGTCCACGAAGGGAAGACGTGCCACCGCAGCCATTGCCAGAGTCATACAGCGGCGGTGAGTGGCTACTGTTGGGCTACGCCACTCAGCTTTCGCACCCCCTACTGGCGAAAGGGGGAATCGTCTAGCAATCAACGCCTTTCGCGTCCGAGGGCGAAAGGGAGTGCTCGGTCGTCACGGGTGACTTCGCACAACACAAGAGCTGATTCGTTGAGATGAAGCTTACGCCCAATCGGGTGAAAGCTTGGCCGTCGAGCGAAAACATGGGGTCGGTTGAGCGTTTTCACGAAGCGACTTTCTCTGGTGTTGCAGGAACTCTCCGCCCTTTCGTCGCTATGAAGGAGGCAACACGTGAGCCGGGTGGTTACAGCCAGCCGACAGGACCACCTGCCTGTGGCGAGGGTGGTTGGCACCCAAGGGAGGTGAAGAAGGAAAAGACCAGAGTAACCTCGGCGAAATGGAATATTCCCCCGGATCGGTGTAGTGCGGGGGTAGATGTGTCCATGTAAAGTGCTACGGAAGTGTATAAATAGCGCCCCTGCGGGGTTGTAGAGGGAGATGAGAGGAACCCTAATTCCATTTGATGAAATCAAGCCAGGTCACTTGCAGTGACCTTTCGCCAGCTTGTTCTTTTCGATTTCGGTATTTGTTTGGGTGACAACCAGGGGTTCTAAGGTTACAGCCTAGAACAACACTTTGATATATGATGACTTGTATGAAACACTATGTTTTTTCTTAATTTAAGTATGTGAAACCTCTTTGAGTACATTTAAATGTCTATTTATACCTATTATTCATGTGATATATGCTTAAGTTTACATGTAATTATCATATGCCGCTATTGGTGCTTAGCGTCCACAATAGCACCTGCTATCCGCGATCTGCTACCTTGACACCAAACCGCTACCAGCCTGGTATGCGCTATCTAGTACCTTGATAGTAGGGAATGATATTTCATTGCATAGCTCAATTAAAAGGATACAACAGAGATAAACTTTTCACAAGCAGATCACATAAAGAACCGCCTCTTGAAATGCTTCACATGCGGTTCCCTATGCGAAAAACCTATGATCTATGAAAATCGATTCATTTCTATAGATGGTTTACAACAAAAAGTCCTTCAAAATGTGTTTCCATCGAATCCGGCGGTTCAAAGCTCCATATGTGACCTATAATTAAATGCGGGTGAAGAAAAGTAGGGGGTTTCTTGGAAAATTGTGTTTGTAGTAAGAATGTATGCACAAATTAACCATTTACAGTCTAGGATAATTTTTTGTGCAATTTTAAACCGATCTCTAGAGACGACCAACTTATTTAACCGCCTATAGAGATCCATTTTGAAAAAGATCTGATTAAGAGATCATCTCTTAAACAAAGAAAAGATACATTTTTAGAGGCGGCTGTTTGGCTGTTTGTAGAAACCATCCATCTCCAAAGGCCTTTAGAGTTGGACCAAGTAACCACTTCTGGATATCGATTTTAGTTGTTTGTAGATTTTTTTTTGTAATGAATAAGAGCTATCAATAATTATTTTATTTAATTCTGCACTCTAGAATTATAAATACCATACTAATTGTTAAACTATCCATTTCCAGAGACCCTTAGAGTTGGAGCAAACAACCGTTTCTGAAAATTGGTTTTAGCTAACTTTGAGTACTAAATTGCATGCATCTACCAACCCTAAACTTAAACCAATGCAAAAATATGGTTACTCTATTTCTACTTCAACATATGGCCATTTATCCTTCCTCTCATACACTTATCCGCATATAGTATCCTGGCAAAAAAAAACATACTCCCTCTGTCCTAAAATAAAAGACGTTCTCACTTTCTAAGAAGTCAATATTTTTTAACTTTGACCAATTATATATAAAATAATATTAATATTTCTAATATATATTTAGTATCATTAGATGGATCGTTGAATATGCTTTCATAGAAACTTATTTGGAGATATAAATGTTGCACACATTTTCTAGAAACCTAGTCAAAATTGAGAAAGTTTAACCTATGTGCATCCCGTAACATCGACGGAGGGAGTATATAGACTTACAAATCATCGACAGGAATAAAGTCAAATCCATTTGAAACATCGCACTAGAAATGTTAGAGAATTAGACATTTTCATGATCAATTTAATCCAGAAATAAAACATCAGAAGGTTTGTGACGACATATATGTGCATGTGTATATCACTGACAAACACTACAGCATGCAAGTATGACATACAGATCGATACAGTAAGAACACAAAATGTGGTAAATACAGAGTTGAGAATGTGTCCAGCGGAGGGTCCCATACCGAGGGCATCGGAGGCTCCATTCGCACTAGTCGACATAGTGCGTTGCTCGAAGTCGTGGACCACAATCAATGTAGGATGGTGTTCGCAGTACAATCCCACGAACGGTCACCAGACGGGTTCCGCAAGCGATCCACAGGAAGAAGACAGGAACGGGTTCCACAGGTTCCAGCGATCACTAGGAAGAAGACGGGGATGGGTTCAGCGAGCAGTCGCGGAATCGCTCCCCAAAAATCTAATCGCAGCACACTCCATGTAGGGTTCACAGGCAGATGAGGGTTCCGGAGGCACCTGCTTTCCCGCTCCTCCGTGCACGCAGAGGTACGGGACGGGGAAGCCAAATGGCTACTGAGATGTGGTCTCTCTTGGAAGCAAAGCCGGAATGGGGGCAAGATGTGGTCTCTCTCAGAAGCGAAGCCAGAGCGAGGGCTGCTGAGATGTGGTCTCTCTCAGAAGCGAAGCTGGAACGGTGGACTGACAGAGGACTACGGATTTATGGCTGCGACGGGAAAAGAGAAAGGCAACGGAGAATCCTAGGAGATAGAGAGCGGAAGAGACGGTAACTGACGCAATCAGTTCGCCTCCACCATAATGGAGAGAAACTCCCGTGATTATGTGGATTAAGTGGCAAAACCTGGCCACTCCCGCCCGCTCGCTCGCCGCCCACCTGCCTCGCCTCGCCTCGCCACGCCATGCCCACAGCCACGGCCTCGGCCTCGATCTCGGCCCAGCCTGGCCCGGCCGGCGGCGGCGCGCGTGCGCGTATGGCACTCATTTGTCATTTTCTTAGCTTCTCAATTAAGATGGATAATTTCTAATCATATAAGCTGAGTAAACGTTCAGTCAAAATCCCATGCGGTATTAAACCATACAATGCTTAATGTTACGTACCATAGAGTTTTATTTGATTTATTAAATATTATACGGGCCAAGCCCAAAATATATCCAACAATCCTCACCAAACTCTAGGGTTTGTAACAAAGTAGTCTTAGAACCACATTTCTTTCATATACCAGTGTTTCGATGGAGACGGTTAAGTTGAACATCTATCTAGAGCAATAGTTTTACTCAGTCATAACTGAACAATAGACTAAGCCTTAAATTGATAGTTTTGTGTGATGTGAATGTCACTAAAGTCCTTAGCTAATACTAGGCTGCAAAAGGTATCCTCTCTATTTGAAGCATATAAGTCATACTCCAGTGCCTTTCATGAGTATTTAGAGATCACCTAAATCTCATAGACTGTGTCCAGCAGTCTGACTCATATAGGTGTGTTCTTCAAAAGATATTCTGTAGGATAACATCTTTGTTTTAGCAAGCCACTTGGAACACATTAAGGTAAAAACCAACCTGCCTTATAGAAAGGAAAGATATGCATCAGAAATGAGTCTTACTAAGGATCTTTTCTCACAATTTACTACTAGCTTGTTTCACCATTCTACTTCACGGGATCTCCGATCACATAGAATAGGTTACCACTATAGTAAATTTTATGTGGGTCTCAAATCCATCTCTCTCGATGCACTTTCTATCACATTGGGTGACAGACCCTTAGTGAATTGATCTACTAGATTGTTAGACGTATGAACATAGTCCAATGCTATTACTCTAGAGTTTCTCAATTTTCTAACAAATTTTAGTCGTCTCTTAACATGCCTTGTAGACTTCATGTTATCCTTAGAACTGTTAACCTTCGTAATCACAGTCTGGTTATCGTAGTTCATAGAAATAGCTGGTATGGGTTTTTCAACAACCGATAAATCCATAAGGAGATCACGAAGCCACACAGCCTCAGAGCCAGCGGTGTCTAATGCTATGAGTTCTGCTTCTATTGTAGACTTTGTTAAGATAGTCTGCTTGCAATACTTCCAAGAAACAACACCACCTCCAAGCAAAAACACATATCCACTTGTGGCATAAAGCTTATCAGCATCAAAAATCCAGTTAGCGTCACAATAGCCCTCCAGCACCTTCGGGTGTCCGGTATAACGAATACCATAGCTCATAGTACCTTTTAGATAGCACATCACTCTCTCAAGAGCACGCCAGTAATCATCTCCTGAGTTTGACACAAACCGGCTCAGCTTGCTCACAGCAAATGAGATGTTAGGCCTTGTTGCACTAGCAAGATACATAAGCGAACCAATGATCTGGGAATATCTCAATTGATCCCTTGCTATTCTCCGATTTTCCTCAATAGCACACTAGGGTCATAAGGTGTAGGAGCAGGTTCATAGTCACTAAACCCAAAGTGACTCAGCACCTTTTCCACATAGTGGGATTGTAACAGAGTTACCCCACCATCACCTTCTCTCATAAGCTTGATATTAAGAATAACATTAGCCTCTCCCAAATCTTTCATTTCAAAACTATTAGATAAAAATTCCTTCACCTCCTCAATCACTTTGAGACTGGATCCAAAGATCAGTATGTCATCAACATATAAGCACAAAATGACTCCTTCACCCCCACCATACCGATAGTACACACATTTGTCAGCTTCATTCACAATAAAGCCAACAGATGTTAAAGTTCTGTCGAACTTCTCATGCCACTGCTTAGGAGCTTGTTTTAGGCCATATAACGACTTTAATAATTTACACACCTTGCCTTCTTAATCATTTGCTACAAACCCATCCGGCTAATCCATATAGATCTCCTCCTCTAACTCTCCATTTAGGAAAGCTGTCTTAACGTCCATTTGATGAACGATAAGACCATAAGAGGCTACCAGGGAAAGCAAAACTTGAATTGTAGTCAATCGGGCAACCGATGAATAAGTATCAAAGAAATCCTCATCTTTCTTTTGAGTATAACCCTTGGCCATAAGCCTTGCCTTGTACCTCTCGATAGTACCATCAGACCAAAGCTTTTTCTTGAACACCCATTTGCACCACCCTATATGCTTGCACCCATAGGGACGATCAACTATTTCCCAAGTTTCATTAGACATAATAGAATCCATCTCACTTCGTACTGCTTCCATAAGTCAGCATCAAGAGAGGAATATGCCTCTTCAATGGTCGTTGGTGTGTCATCCACAAGGTACACAATATAGTCATCACCAAAAAACTTTACAGTCCTGTCTCTTACTTTTTCTAGTGACTATAGTGTCATCCTCCTCGAGATTTTGCATATAGGGTTCCTCGATTTGTTCTATCGGAGTAAAATTTTCATGCTCATGGGGAATTATAAATTCATGACTAGTCATGCTAGGTGCATTTTTCATGGAAAATTCATTCTAAAAAATATAGCGTCACTAGATTCCATGATTGTATCAACAGCCATTTCAGGAACACTAGAATTTATAATTAAAAATCTATAACCCACGCTGTGAATAGCATAACCAAGAAAAACACAATCAACGGTCTTTGGTCCAAGCTTTCGTTTTTGTTTATTGGCACATTCACCTTTGCCAAACAACCCAAGTTCGCAGGTAAGAAAGATTTAATCTCTTCTTCTCCCATTCATCGAATGGCATAATTTCTTTGTTCTTTGTGGGCACCCTATTCAGGACATGACACGCTGTCAATATAGCCTCACCCCACCATTCCTTAGATAGCCCCGTAGTCTCTAACATGGCATTAACCAAATCAGTTAGAGTGCGGTTCTTTCTCTTTGCAATCCCATTGGACTGTGGTGAGTATGGTGGCGTCCTCTCATAAATAATTCCATGCACCGCACAAAACTTAGAAAATTCATTTGAGAATTATTCTCCCCCGCGATCGGACCGCAAACGCTTGATTTTCTTCTCAAGTTGATTTTCTACCTCAGCTTTATAGACTTTAAAATAATACAACGCTTCATCTTTAGTTTTCAATAAATATACATAGCAAAATCTAGTACAATCATCTATAAATATCATGAAGTATCGTTTACCGTCTTTAGTCAATTTGCCATTCATTTCGCATATATCAGAATAAACGAGTTCTAATGATGCCAAGTTCCTTGCCTCAGCAGCCTTGTGAGGCTTGCACGGTTGTTTCGATTGTACACACACCTGACACTTAGAATCTTTGACTAAGTTAAATTTTGAGATTAAATTCAGATTTGCAAGCTGCGTGAGACAGCCAAAAATTAATGTGACAAAGTCGTGAATGCCACATATTCAACTCATCTGAAACATTAACATTGTTCACTACTTTATTACACACATCATCAAGCAAAGATAAGAGGAACAAGCTTCCCAATCATAATCTTTTCCAACAAATGTTCTATGTCTCGACACAACACACTTATTGGACTCAAGCATAATTTTAAAGCCATCGCGACACATTTGAGAACCGCTAACAAGATTGTTCTTGATGGAGGGGACATGCTGCACGTTCTTTAATAGCACCGTCTTTTCCGAAGTAAACTTCAGAACGACCGTACCAGCACCAAGAACACGTGCATGCGGACCGTTTCCCATTAGCAAGGCTCCAGTCCCGTCGGCCTGATAGGAAGTAAACAAAGAAACATCAGCACACATATGAATATTAGCACCGCTGTCCATCCACCACTTAGGTGAAAGATAAACTGAAAGAACAAAAGGTAAAGAATTACCATACGCAGATGTTCCTCCTCCAGTCTCGCTAATCACCACGTTTGCTGATTTCTTTTCTTGCTTATATTTACGGTCTGGGCACGCACTTGCCCAATGCTCATCACTCCCGTAAACAAAGCAACCTCTACCTTTCTTTTATTTTTCTTCTTAAACTAAGCAGTCTACACCATATTGGCAGCGGAAGACTCAACTCTTTTTCCACGGTTGTCTTTTGCTCTCGCCCTCTCCTCAACATCAAGAGATCCAATAAGTTCAGCCACACTAAACTCTTGTCTCTTGTGTTTTAGAGAAGTAGCAAAATCCCTTCAAGACGGTGGCAGCTTAGCGATTATACCGTCGGCCACAAACTTGCCTTCGCTAGCGCCTGTAACTCATGAGCCTGTTTGACTACAGAACGGTTTTCAACCATTTTGTAGTCATACAGCAGCTCCATAAGATACAGCTCACTACCAGCATCAGAAACTCTAAACTTTGCCTCAAGAGCATTCCATAATTCTTTGCCTGATGTGCAAGATATATAGTTTTTCTCATGCTTAGAATGAAGTGCACTAATCATGGCGCCTCGAAACAGGTTATCGGCAGCTAAGAACTTTTGCTCCTCCTTACAAGTAAATTGTTTAGGCTTTCCCTGTGCGGCGTGATAGCAATTCATAGCAGTCAACCACAATACCATCTTGGCACGCCATATCATGAAATTCTTGCCATCAAAATTATTTGGCTTCAAAGCAGCAGCAAAACTACTGACAAAAAATTGCCTAAAATTATGTTTTTGGATTGTTAGAGAATTATGCATTTTCATGATCAATTTAATCTAGAAATAAAACATCAGAAGGTTTGTGACGACATATATGCGTTTGTGTATATCACTGACAAATGCTATACCATGCAAGTATGATATACAGATCAATACAGTAAGAACACAAAATGCGGTAAATACAGAGTTGAGAATATACCCAGCGGAGGGTCCCATGCCGAGGGCATCGGAGGCTCTATTCACACTAGTCGATATAGTGCGTTGCTCGAAGTCATGGACCATAGTCAATGCAGGATGGTGTTCACAGTGCAGTCCCACGAACGGTCACCAGACGGGTTCCACAAGTGATCCACAGGAAGAAGACGGGGACGGGTTCCAGCGATCACTAGGAAGAAGACGGGGACGGGTTCAGCGAGCAGTCACGGAATTGCTCCCCAAAAACCTAATCGCCGCACACCCCGTGCAGGGTTCGTAGGCAGACGAGGGTTACGGAGGCACCTGCTCTCCCGCTCCTCCATGCGCGTAGAGGTACGGGATGGGAAAAGCCAATGGGCTGCTGAGATGTGGTCTCTCTCAGAAGCGAAGCCGGAGCGAGGGCTGCTGAGATGTGGTCTCTCTTAGAAGCGAAGATAGAACGGTGGACTGACAGAGGACTGTGGATTTATGGCTGCGACGGGAAGGGAGAAAGACAGCGGAGAATCCCAGGAGACGGAGAGCGGAAGAGACGGTAACTAGCGCAATCAGTTCGCCTCCACCATAAAGGAGAGAAACTTCGGCCCGGCCGACGGCGGCGGCGGCGCCCGCGTGTGGCACTCCTTTATTCTTTTCTCAACTCCTCAATTAAGATGGATAATTTCTAACTATATAAGCTGAGTAAACGTTTAGTCAAAATCCCATACGATATTAAACCGTACGACGCTTAATGTTATGTACCATAGAGTTTTATTTGATTTATTAAATATTATACGGACCAAGCCCATAATATATCAACAAGAAATACCATTCAGGTTTGCAGCCATCTCGAGATCATCCCGTGATTCTACCCAATCACTTCTTACAGTCATCCTGAGCTTCACACATATAATAGTTTATCGATTCTCACGAATCCTAACCAGCTACAGATTGTTTAGAATTTCGAACTCGTATATACAAGCTCTCACCGACAGACGACAATTGATTACTTGACTTCGAATACTCGTATATACAAGCTCGCACCGACAAACGACACTTGATTATTTTACTTGGGCCGAGACACATTAGGTTCCAGATACGTAACGAGGGTGCTGTAAATTGATCCTACCGATGTCATGTCAACGCACTGGTATCCTGTATGTACACATCGAACGAACTGGCCGGTGGTGAGCTTAGCACACACTACTGCTAGCAAGGTTGCTCGAGATGGGAGCGAACGAGCCACTGCATCCCCACAGCCACAGGCAGATGAAGACATCGTCTTCTTCCAAAGGCGGCAATCATGGGTATTTCGTGCCCAGACCCGTCTGCGCTTGGCTTGTCTGCGGCTTTCGTCGCCTTGGCCCTCCTCCACGTCCTCTGCTGCACTCCCCCCGGCACTCAAGAAGCCGTCTTATCTCCACTGCTCCAGTACGTCGACGACACATACAACTTCGTCTCATCCGGGTACGAACGAACGTAAAAGTTGCATACTTGCATTGCATGAATTCACCGCTTAGATCTTCATGCATGCATGGTGTATTTAATTTGCTCCAGTCGCTTCACTGTTTGTATTATCTGTTACTAATCGTTGCATAATGCAGGCCGCAGAGCTGCAACTACATCGCGCACTGGCCGCTGAACGGCGCCATCTACTACAACAACAGCGCGCGGATCGGGCACCACAGCTACCTGCATGTTAAGTAATCTGCTACTCTCCTGTTTGAACGCGCGGCAGGGATAGACGTCGAAAAGGATCTCTGCTGTTGCACTATAGCCACAGCAGGGACAGACATCAAAATCAGTCCTGCTGTCACATCTAGTCATTGTAACAGCATGACAGCCTGACATGCCTATATATTAGGATTAGATGTGTAGAGTTGTATATATAGTTATAGGTAGAATTGTATATATAGTTTCCCACTGCAACTCAGTAAAGAGAACGAGTTCAGTTTTGTCATATCCTCTGCAGAGCTTCGGCCAACACTGATGCTTGTGCTGTGTGCGCGCGCGATCTGTTCTTCCTCCCTTCTTCTACCTCTAGCCATAGTGTACGGTCAGAAATGCCGGGGAGTGGTCGGCTCACCCGTGCCGAAGATCCAGGGGCCAACAAGTGGCATCAGAGCCGTATAAACGCCGTCGCCGGACTAACCGCTGGCGATGACAGACGGTTTGGAGATGGACGACAACAGCGGTGCTGTTGTGGCTGCCCAGCCACAACATGAGGTTGTTGTGCGCACGGTGCGGGAGGTTAGCGGCACCAGTTGGCCGACGTTGACTCACACCAACTATGGCGAGTGGGCGGTGACTATAAAGGTCAAGTGTCAGAGCCCGACGGCTCTGGAATAAAGTTGACAAGGGCACTGACAACAAAGAAGACGACATGTCAGCGTTGGAGGCTATCCTCGCTGCTATGCCAGCGTAGTACAGAGAGCTGTTGGGGGCGAAGAGCTCTGCTAATGAGGTGTGTGAGGCCATTGCGGCGATGCACTTCGGTTCCGACCGCGCAAAGAAGGTGATGGGTCAGCTGCTGAAGCAGGACTATGCCAACCTCAAGTTCAAGGATGGTGAGGCGGTGGAGGATTTCTCCCTCCACCTGCAAACACTCATTAGCAAGCTGAGGAGCCATAGTGTCACCATCGATGAAGAAGAGGTGGTCTCCAAGTACCTCCACTCCGTTCCGACGAAGTACATCCAGATTGCTCTCTCTATAGAGATGATGCTGGACTTGTCCACCCTCACCATTGAGGATGTGACAGGCCGTCTTCGGGCGATGGATGAGCGCATGGAGCAGGCCAAAACAACTACGGACAGCGGCAAGCTGCTGTTGACAGAGAAGGAGTGGGCTGGGAAGCCTCCTCTAGCTGCGGTGGTGATGGCAAACACCGCGGCAAGGCTTCTTCGGAGAAGAAGAAGGTGGGCCATTGGGCAAAGGAGTGCCCAAATCGCAAGCAGGAGAAGAAGGCTGAGGCTCATCTGATGTAGCCTGATGATGATGAGGCCACTCTCCTGATGGAGACGTTCTGTGCACTGCACGACGTTGATGCCAAGGAGAAGGGAGAGGTGATGGCGGTGGAAGGGCCTGGGAAGGCTCTAAAAGCTGTCAAACCCGATGAACCGCGCGCCCAAGTCCATCTCGGATGTGTGGGCGGCAAGCAGGAGCAGCAGTGGTAACTGGACTCTGGCACCAGCTACGACATGACGGGCTCCAAGGCAGCCAGCTCTGAGCTCGACAACGATGTGACTGGCAAGGTGAAGTTCGGTGACAGCTCAAGAGTGGCGATCCGAGGGCACGGCACCATCATCTTCAGGTGCCAGAACGACAAGCACCGCGTGCTAATGGATGTATATTACATCCCACAACTGTGTTCAATCATCATCAGCATTGGCTAGCTAGATGAGCGCGACAGCAAGGTACTGATCAAAGACGGCGTCCTCAGGATCAGGGACCAAAAGCAGCGCCTTCTTGCAAGGGTGAAGAGGTCCCGGAACCGGCTGTACCTACTCGACTTGAAGGTGGAGTAGCCGGTGTGCCTAGTAGCATGGCACACCAAGGAGCTATGGCTGTGGCACGCCCAGTTCAGCCATCTCAGCTTCGATGCCTTCGGTCGACTAGAGAAGATGGTCCGAGGGCTGCCCCACATCAAGCACGAAGGCGAGCTATGTGACCGCTGCCTGATCGGGAAGCAGAGGAGGCTGCCGTTCCCAAAGACGGCCAAGTATCACACGGTGGATGCTCTCGAGCTCGTCCACGGCGATCTCTGTGGGCCAATCATGCCAGCCACAAACGGTGGTCGACGGTACTTCCTCCTGCTCGTGGATGATTACAGTCACTATATGTGGCTGCAACTCCTAACGAGCAAGGACAAGGCGGCAGAGGTGATCAAGAAGTTCAAGGCGCGCATGGAGGCGGAGAGCGGCAAGAAGCTGTGCGTGCTGAGGACTGATCGCTGCAGCGAATTCAGTTCGGTGGAGTTTGCTGCGTACTGCGTGGATTAGGGTGTGGTGTGACATGGCTCGATCCATGATAAAGGCCAAGGGCATGTCAGCAAGGTTCTAGGGTGAGGCGGTGACCACGATAGTGTTCATCCTCAACCGCACACCCATCAAGGCCCTGAAGGGTAAGACGCCGTTTGAAGCTTGGTATGGGTGCAAGCTGAGCGTGTCCTTTCTCCGGACATTCGGCTACATCGGCCACGTCAGGTAGATGAAGCCGGTCCTTACTAAGCTGGAGGACAGGAGCACACCAATGGTGCTCCTAGGCTACGAGGAAGGTACCAAGGCATACCGGCTCTACGACCCACGTGGAGGCAAGGTGGTTGTCTCGCGCGACGTCGTGTTCAACGAGAAGGTGGCCTAGGATTGGGATAGTATAGGCACGGGGGAAGCTGGCGGCTTCACCAGCACCTTCGTCGTCGAGCACTTGGTCATCCACGGTGGTGGAGACACTAGAGAGGCGGTGCCGACCACTCCAGCAACAGAGCCGAGCACTCCAAGAGTGGTGCCGAGCGGTCCTGTAGTGGTACCGACCACTCTAGGATGGGTGCCGAATGCTCCCATAGCGGAGCCAAGAGGTCTTACAGTGGTGCTGACCACTAAGACTGGGGCTGAGCACTCCTGTAGTGGTGCCGACCACTCCAGGAGTGGTGACGAGTGGTCTAGGAGTAGTGTGAAAGTGCATCTAGCCCTTTAGTGGGTTTTGGATGATTGAATGACAACGTGATTAAAGGTCTAACCTGTTTGCTAAGTGTGGACAGGTAATAGGTTATCTCACTGGTACTTAATGAAAGCCAAAATAATGTGTTGTTGTATAAACAATCTAGTTCAAGCACAAGACAACAATACAAATGGAATTCATACAAATGCTTATTTATTGTGGGATTTTCATGTACTATGTGAAAGCAAGCTCGTAAGAATTAATTAATGAGACATGAGGGATTGCGTATGGAATGGTCTCATATTTGAAGCTTGCTAAATTGAAATAAAAAAGATAACAATACAAATAAATGGATGATTTAACACAAGATGTGACTTGATGGCTTGAGATGGTGAAGATAGCAAGGAAAGGCTTCGAGGTACTAAGCAAGGGTGAAGGCCAAGCGATGGCTTGGCGGCCGAAGAACCTAGCTAGGGTGAAGAAGGAAGTACTTGCATTTAGTTGAGGTACTAATCAAGCTATGATGGTCATGTTAATGTAGAGGATCAAATCACTATTGGAGTGTTTGATGGAAGTGACTTGATACATTTGGGTTTATTCAAATTTGATGAATAGAATCAAGTCACGTGCTCAAGATGGCTATGCTCAAGTGAAAAGATCAATATCAACATGTTGGCACCCTCCCTTGATGAAGATTGGAATACACGGCTTCGGTTGAAAGAGATCAACTCAAAAGGTTTAAATTTGTTATACTCTTTAAATTTGAGTTAATAGGAATGCTGTACTATTAAGAGGGATGCATCATGTTGATAGATAAAGTTTCTTAAGTGCTCTAGCCAACCCATGTGAGTTTAGAGTGTTTGGGAGACAAAAGAGCTAACCTGTTTTTTGCTGGTCTGGCAATACCGGACGTGTATTGATACCGGATGTGTCTGGTATTTGCCTAGCAATGGTAAAGTTGTTGTTCTCTGGTTGGTTCATCGGGAGTTCCGACAATGGTTGGGAGTTTTGACATCTCGCGTTTAACTAACTTAGAGAGTTCACTGTCCTAGTCATACCGGACGTGTCCGGTATGGATAGCCAGAGGCCAATGGCTTGTTTTCAAAGCCTTGAGGGTCAGGAGTTCCGATGTGAGTCGGGAGTTCCGGCATGCGTCGTGAGTTCCGACACCTCACACACTTTAACTCAGTTACCGTAGTTTTCAAATGTACTGAGGGTCGGGAGTTCCGACGGTCAGAAGTTCCAGCATTCATCTGGAGTTCCGACGCCTCACAACGTTACTATCACTACTACAGAAATGATTTTGCGCGACACCCCTTTGGACCCTTCCGAGGCGGGCACATTTTTTTGCCCGTCACGGTTAACCCCAGGATTTTCCAAGGCGGACATTTTTCATTTACCGAGGCAGACATTTCTGCCTACCACGGTAAATCGATTTACCGTGGCGGGCGTCCTAAGACGTCCGCCACGGAAAATGGCCTATTTTCCGCGGCGGACATATTAAGACGTCCACCATGGTAAATAGATTTACCATGGCGAGCATCCTTAAAGGCCCACCTCCTAAAACTTTTGGCCCAGTTCGGAGCCCAGGCATAGCCCCTACCGGGTTTATATATAAGGGCAAACTTAGGGTTCCCTCAATCTCACCCCAACTCCCTCACAGCAGCCGAGAGCGGCAGCGCCCTCTATCTCTCTATCTCCCCCCAACTCCGAGCACCGCCCCTCCACCTCTCTCCCCACGGCGCCCTCTATCTCTATCTGTCTCCCCAACTCTGAGCACAGCCATGGAAGTTTACGGCGCGACACGGGAGGCGCGGAGAGCGAGGGAGGAGCACTGCGGCGCGGCGCGTGAGCCGGAGCGGTGTGTGAGGTGGAGCGGTGCGGCTCGCAAGGCAGAGCATGGTACACGTGGTGCGCGCGGGCTGGGTCTCCGGCGGCTCCGGCCCCCTCCTCCCGGCGAAGTGGTCACCGGCTACCGGCGACGCGTCCTCCGATGGATTTGGCCTCAGGGCCCGCGGATCCAGTGGCAGATCGAAGGTGGCGGCGCATCCTCCTTCTCCCAGCATGCGACGGCCTTCTTCCATGGCGGCTAGGCCTGGCCCCTCCTTCTCCAAGCGTCCGACGATGCGTCGTCTAATAGATCTGGCCTCAGGGCCCGTGGATCCATCGTCGCTGCGGATCTGGCGATGGTGGTGGAGGTGCAGCGGCGTGGCGGCGTAGGCACGGTGATGCAGCGGCGGATGGGCTCGACGCTGGGCCTAGATGGGCTTGTGTTGGGCTCGGTGGCGCGGCTTCCTCGTTCCGGCCCTCCGGCGGCGCGGAGGCCTCGATCCGGTGGCGTGGCGGCACGGCTCCCTTGATCCGACCCTCCGGTGGCGCGGCTCCCTCAATCCGGCCCTCCGACGGTGCGGAGGCCTCGATCCGGTGGCACGGCATCCTCGAGTCGGCGGCGGCGGCGCTGCAGCCCTGGATGGGCTCGGTGGGCCCGTGGATGGGCTCGTCGGGCCTGTCCAAGGTTTTTTCTTTTTTTTCTTTTTTTGAAATTATTTACCGTGGCGGGCACATCTAAGGTGCCCGCTGCGGTAAATCATTTGCCGCGATGGGCAAAGTTGCCCGCCGCGGGAAGGAACGATTTACCGTGATGTTTAAACCGTGGCGGACGGGGTTTGCCCGCTGTGGAAAACGAATTTCGCCCGCTGCGGTAAAACTTTGTGTAGTAGTGTGTAACTCAGTTATCGTTGGCGTAGTGTAAGTCATACCAGACGTGTCCGGTGGCAACGGCTATAAAATGGCTAGTTTTTCCATGGGGGCTATAAGTACCCTCAAGCCTCCACCTTTGGAGGCTGCTGATTCAACTGATCCTCTAGCATGTTTTTGAGCTTTGCCAACTCTCACAAATTCTCTCTTAGTGAGTGATTCATCCAATTGCCAAATTCATTTGTGGGTTAAGAGAGATATTGAAAAAGAGAGCAAGCCACCACTTGAGCACTTGTGCATATTGTCAATCTCGTGATTTGCATTTGTTACTCTTGGACTCTTCGGTCCTAAACGGTTAGGCGTCGCCGGAGAGCACCCGAGAGATTATGGTGTGCCTCGGAAAGTTTGTAACGGTCAATTCCGCCGCCTCGGAATCAACTAGTGGAAGGAGGAAAAGAAGTTGGAAAAGACTCCGGCTAGAGTGACCTTCGTGGTACCCTCTAGGGCTGACCTTTGCTGGGTCTCCTGTAGCCCCCTCAACGGAGAGTAGGACTCGAACGAGTCCAAACTTTGGTAAAACAAATATCGTGTCTCAATTCGCATTTCATTTGATATTTGTGTTGCTCTTGCTTTTGTGCAGGTTCTCTGTGTATACTGTCATCTCTAGTAGATACCTGCAGTTTGGTTTGAAGATAGAAATCGAAAGGAGCAAGTTTGGGGCTGCTCTGTAGAAACTGTGCATACCGGACATGTCCAGTATTTTCTGGCTATGCAGAATATATTTGTTCTTTGTTCTAACTTTGTGTTGTAGGGTTATAGCTTCTATATATATTCTTTATACCTTTTATACTCTGTGTCTAACTTGTGAGGGGCGGTATTACTCTTTATTTGGGGTTTCCATTTTGGAAACTTCCTTTACTAATCATTTCGGCATTTAAAGTTGTTAATTTTTAGAAACGCCTATTCACCCCACTCTAGACAGCATCCTAGGTCCTTTCAATTAATATCAGAGTGAGGTTCTCACCTAAAGCTTCACCGTCATGAGAAAAGGATGTCGACGCCTATCGAGTTAGAGCCGGTGCTTTTCCAAAATGATGGTTCAAACTTTTTACCTTGGTCAATTCATGTACTCAATGCTTTTAGAGATATTAGTCCTCTTGTTGAGCATATTATGGATGCAAGCATACCTCTTTCTATAGTTGATTGGAGCAACTACAAAAAAATTGTCAAAAGAGGAAGAGATATGCGTGCAACTCAATGCTCAAGCTATTAATGTCATTTTGAGTACATTAAGTGTAGAGGTTTAAGATGAGGCAATCTTCAATGGACAACCACCTCCAGAGAGTGCTCATCTCATTTGGACTAGGCTTGTTGAGTTATATGGAAATCCAAATGTGATGATGCACTTGAGATTGAGTCAATGGAAAATTTGTCCATTGTGTCTTCATGCAGCAAAGAAGCCTCACAAGACCTCAAAAGCGCTGAGCCAGAGCAAGAAGTGCAAGCAGCGCATGGCTTGCTGTCTGCCTGCACATACCGGACATGTTCGGTATGGCCGTGGCAGCAGGACAACAATATGTTTGTGATGATGAGGCTCAAGCCTGATGGCGACCAAGTGATGAGTCAACCTCAGTATCTCATGATACTCATCACTTGTGTCTCATGGCCAAGAAAAGCAAGAAGAAGAGTAACAAGAAAGATCAAGAAAAGGAGAAAAGACAAGTAGATGATCAAGATGAGAGTGATATTAAAGTTGAAGACAACTACAACCTTGATCATCTCAACCACAAAGACAAGTTCATCATCATGAAGATAATTGAAAAGAATGATGAGCTTGAAGAAGAGATTGAAAAGCAAGAGCAATCACTTCAAAAGCAAGAATTATTTCTCATCTCCAAGATGGAAGAACTAAAGGCTCTAAGTGAAAGGTATAAAAATATCAATTGAGCATGCCTTAGTTACTAACTCCTCTTCTAGTGTTTCACAACTAGAGAAGGAAAACTTTGAGCTCAAGGCAAGGCTAGATGAACTATCAAGCAAGTATGATGTGCTACAAGCAAACTATGTTCATCTAAAGTGCTCTCATGAGAAAGTAGTAGAGTCAAGCATCATGCTTGAGGTAGCTCATGAGGTTGTGATCACATCGGTAAAATTTTCTCAACCTCTTACACATTCACTCACTAGTACACCATCTCAATTAAATATTTCTTGTACTAATGAGTGTGCTCCTCAAGCAAGCCAATCTTCGATTGAGCTAAATCTTATAGAAAACATAGAGCTCAAAGAAGAGGTGAAAAGGATAAAGAAAGATGTGATTCGGTTGAAGGGTAAGGAGAAAGCACAACCTTCTCAAGATAATCGTGATAACATGGTGAAGAAGCTTGAGAAGGGTTCAAACCTTGCTTCCTCCAAAGCCCAACAAAAGAATCACATTTCAAGCAAGGCCAACACAACCAACAACAAGAAACATGGAAAAAGGTTATGCTATGGTTGTGGATTATATGGACATGAGTGGGCAATGTGTCCACATAAGAGTTGGGCTAATAAGTGTGAAGCGGCCGAACAAAAGGCCTCAAACAAGTTGGTCAACCGAAAGAAAAGTGATGCACAAAGTGCTTGTCTCATGAGCAAGAAATTAGGGCATCCTACCAAGAAATGGCCAATGTACAAAGAGGCAAGAAAGGAAGCCCAAGATGCAACAAGAAGATGCTATGGATGCAATGAGATGGGCCACAAGGTTGATAGATGTCCATACAAGCAAAACATGTAACACCCTAGGTGTTTGTTACCAGTTGAGCTCAACCATGACAAGTTAAGTGGTGAAAGATCAAATCTACAAGAGTGAGCTCCAACTTAAACTTGGACAACACACATTTACTTACATGTGTACTCTTGTTAAGATTATGCAAGAGTAATGTTAAACATGCTCATTACATGTACATTACATCAACTTGCATCCATCTTGACCAGTGAAAAAGTTTCATAAAGTTCGGAATTGAAAAGTCACATGAAATGATAAGTTACATTCTTGCTTGAATTGCGCTATTAAGTGAATGGAATTATAGGTCATCAATGAAACCTTGCTACCTTACCCAAATGACTCTAATTGAACTCTACAACAAAAGTCATGAAGGGTTCATGTTGAGCAGAAGTCAAGAAATTGCCTCAAACGGTCAAAAACTCTAATTTAAGATTTACCGTGATGCTACTTTGACTTGGTTTGAACTATGGCTTGCAGTGCTTGCATGGAGTTGTACCTTAAATAAAAGTTGAAGTTTGAATGGAGTAGAACAAACTTTGTTTAGGGGTCAAGAGCTAGTTTAGTCTCTAAATTAGTCTATCATGGCCTCCAAAAGTGAATGTATTGCTGTTTTGGGAGCTCGAAATTTGGCTAAGTCTGGATGACTGAATTCAGGATTTCAGTTTTCATGTACCCCATTTTGATACCTTGTATCTCTTAAACCAGGCCGAATTAGCTCAACTTCATATAAGAAATATTGGTGTACTCATGTAGCTCTACCACTCTGATTAATGGATCTCTCGCTAATTCGCGTCTGTTTGAGAGTTTGAGGGAGCCAAAGATTGAGTTTCAGTGGTATGTTTGAGGTAGTATTAGATTTTTCCTTCTTAGTCAGCTGAATCAGCAGCATGGCCGACCGATGCTTAGGCGCTGTAGGTGGCATGGCTCCCTCGCTGCTTGCGTGGCCGCCTGCTTGCCACCTTGTCGTGCACATGTAAAGGACCTGCACCCTCCTCTCCACTCTCTCCCTCTCACTTCTCCTTCCCTCTCCTGCTCTCTCCAGCCGGCACCATGCCGCCACCATGAACGCTGCTGCTGGACTCCCTCCTGGCCATGCCACCGAGCAAAGCCTGCTGCCGCCAGTGCTGCTGCCCCCTCAACCTCCCCATGCCCAGCTCCGCGCTCGTGCCGTACAACGCCACTACCGTGTCGCCTCGCCACTACCATAGCCGGCCGCCGCCGCGGCATGCCGCCCGCACACATGGCCAAGAGGGCCATGGGCTACAGCTGGCCGTGCCATTGGCCAGGCGCGGCCGCGGACAAGCCAGGCCAACCCCTCCCCACCACTGCCGGCTCTCGCAGGCCCAGCCCGGCCGGCCACAGCCCTGCTCTGTTCCATGTCTGTGTAGAAGAGGATGCGAAGGACTGCGGCCATGAATTAGATCAAGTTGGAGGGCCTATGTGCGAAGGCATGACTCATATGAACAGTTCCATAAAGGATATGTTTGTTTAGATTTAATTTGTATTTTCTGCAGGGACCCTGATGCAAGATTTACATTCCTTTTCTTTTGATTTTGGTAGATTTGGATTATCAACTTTCAAAACTCATAGTAATTAGTAGAAAAATTGTAAAATAGTAAATGATGACTTTTTGGAATCCTTGTGAAATTATCTATGCAGTAGATCTATAATATGGCATGTTTTAGTTTAAATATTTTTCTGTAAAAAGAGATTTATGCAGTTAGGTTCTTAATACTAGTTGTGTCTTATCTTTTTTATAGCTACAGTTTTTGTGCTCAAATAAATATGAAATGTTTATGGAGTACTAATAAGGTGATGATTGATGCCTGTTAAAAATTTCAGGAGTTTAGAATTGATAGTTTAAGATCTATAAAAATAACAATTGCCCTGTGTTGCTTTGCTCCTATTCTAAATAGGCCTGCATATTTGAATTAATTGGCTTAGTTAAGTTATGGATCATGACTTTATGATATACATGAGTTGTAGTACTTTTATCAAGCTTTTCAAAAAGTTAAATATCATGATTTTTGGTTAAGTAGATCTTGAGTTATACTTGCTTAAATCTCTGTCGCTGTTTCTGCCCAAACCCAGAGAGGGTTTCCTTGTTGATACTGTGGGGCCTTCTTAATAGTAGAATTAGCTTTAGATGTTTACAACAAAGTTGTTTATAATTTGCTAAGCGTTCGAAAAAGTCTAGAACCACATTTATTGGACATGTAGAACTCTAGTTATAGCTGTTTAAATTGGCATGTCAGATTCTGTCCATGTTTTGGATAGAGATGCATTCATTGGATTAATTGACCTTGTTAACTATAGAATCATCTTAATATGATAATAAGAAAGTTGTAGGTAACTTAATAATATTTTCAAAAAGTTATGATTCATGATTGTTAGAGGTTTAGAACTCCAGTTATGCTTCTCTGAAGTTCCTATCAGTTTTTTGTACCACTGCTGTTTGGGCTGCATGTGCAGTTTTGCTTGTGTAATTATGTTTGTGGTGGAAATGATGTTTGATGTGGTTGAAGTGAATACCAAAGTTGTAGCTAAGTTCATAACCTTGCTTGTGTTCAAATTGCATGACCATAGGCCTAATAATTTAGGAGCTATAGGTTTTGTAATTTCATTGTCAGATTTTGCATGCTCTCTATACAGATCTAAATGATTGTATTGTTTGACTTAGGTACGCTTTGAATCATGTCTTAGAGATAGTATAAGAAGTGTAGTGTCTTTCATGAGCTTTCCAAATTGTTAAAGATCAGCCCTTTTGGTATTGTAGAGCTCTAGTTATAAGCTTGTGAAGTTGCATGGCAGAATCTGTCCAAGTTTGGATAGAGGTGCTCAATTGTGCTTGATTGACCTTGTTGATGGTAGAATCACCTTGTGGTAATAATAAACATGTTTTAAATAATTTAATAAGCTTTCTAGAAAGTTAAGGTTCATGCTTTTTTGATGTCTGTAACTCTAGTTTTACATTTTTGAAAGGACTACTACTTTTCTGTCCTAGTTCTGGGCAGATCTAAAACATTGGGATGGTTGACCAGGTTATCTTTGGAATGAGATTTTGGTGATAATAACAACGTTGTAGGTAATTTTATTAGTTTTCCAGAAAGTCTAGGGTCAGCCTTGTTGGATGCTTATATATCCAATTATGAATAAAACAAGTGATTGTTGTGCTGCTGTCTAGATTTCTATACATGTGCTAGGTGATTGCCTTAGCTTGCCCTTGTTTTGGCTAAACATGTTGGTTAGTTCTTGATTAATGCATGTGTGCAATGTCTTAACTTAAGTTCACTTGTGTGCTATGCCTAATATGTTTACTATCCCTTTATAATAGGTTGTGTGATGTTTAGTTAAATAACTCTAGGTGCCTATGTCTTGCATGATCTTATGTTTGCCTTGAATGCTATTATGTGATGCATCTCATATTACCATTCTTCATATTCATGCACTTGCATCTTGCATCTCATCTAGGTATGCTAGATGAACCACGTGAAGGATGAGATGTTGGAGCTGAACCCGAAGATGGAAGGACCCCTAGAGTACATGCCTGAACAGGAGATGCTCACCAAGCGAGTGTCGTCTAACAAAACACTAACCTAGTGTTGGATTCCAGGCAAGACCCAGAGCATTCTAAGTCTCCCATGTTTTTACAAATATCTTGAGTATCTTTTATTGTTGATGATGCATTAAGTATAGGAATTGGTTGGAACCAATTGTTGCATTATATCCTTACCTTGTCTAGATAAAATCCTATGAATCCTAATTAAGTGTAGGATCGAATGATGCTTAGCTATGCTTAGACCGGTAGAAGTCGGGTGATTTCCTGTCACCTGCGAGATGTAGGATGAGCTCTGGTCACGGTTGGCTATATTTGCTATCGTGGAAAAGAACCATGGGTTAATAATGAAAAGAGACCGGATGGGATGATGGTAGTGCAGCAACAAGGCATGGAGGTCTTGGGTGTGAATCTATCCCTGTCTGTGTCGTTTAAGGACCAATTCGCTGTATGTCCTCATGTCTTGTTGAGCGCAGCCTAACACTTAGCTGGTCGGATAAGTTGTTCCGACCGTGAAGCCTAGTAGTTCGACTCAAGCTAGGAACCGGGGGGACATGCGCATTCTGGAGGAAGCAACGATGTGCTTGGGGACATTAGCATGAGTCCAAGGGGTCAGGTGTTTAAAAGTCCTGCACTTCCTAGCAGAGTGTCACCCTTGAGAATGCGGCGCTGTCTGGACTCATGACTTTTCTTTTTTTCTCCTAAGTTGTCCCAAAGGTGACTTGATTGCGACCGTGATGGGGGAAGTAGGGTTTGTGTTAGGAATACCCCTCCAGCTAGATAGGAATCGATTCGAATCGCCATCTCTCCAAGATAGTGAGAACTTGACTAAGCAGCGGCAACGTAGATTCACTAAATTTAAAGATATGGTTAAATGATAATGATGATGATGATGATAATGATAATGAGCCATGAAATACTTGATATGGTTATTATTGTTTGCAACTTAATCAAGTGATTGATTAGTACAGGTGCTAATATAGATGGTAGGAAATGGCTAAAAGTCACTGCTAGTACAGGTTAATAATGCTAATGATTACTCAAGCTTTTATGCAAAGAGGTTGTCCAGCAAGATCCACTAATAAAGCCTAGCATAATCCTTGGTGTCACTTTATTTCTGGTTTATGATGGGTAAGTCTAGCTGAGTACATTCGAGTACTCAGGGTTTATCCCACCATGTTGCAGGTGAAGTTCTCGGTCTGTTGAAGATGGTGGCTAACTGCTGGTGGGCTCGGTGACTCTATATTTAGTTCTCATCTATATGCTTTTGTCTGAGGATGTCACTTATGCTAGCAATGTATTTGGAACTTATATTAATGTAATCATTTAAAAGCTATGTTGTTTTCACTAAGCAGTTTTAAAACCCAAACTTGTACTATTATTGTGAACCCATTTGTAATATTATTTCCACTGCAACTCTACGTATGTGATGTGTATTTGCTTAATCACGTGATCTTGGTTGTGATGTTGATTTACCGAGGTCCTTCGTGACACTCGGCAGACTACCAGGTTTATATAAGTGAAAGTATGTGCACGTCAACATGCTAAACGGGGATAGCCGTACTTGATCTTGTATAAATTGGGCGGTTCTATCACAAAACAAGCATAGAGCAAACAAACCCGCATTGCTATGCTTGTAGAAGAAAGGGGCATCTAAGCTATGAATGCCCAAATGGTAACGCTCCTAAGCCGAACACATTTGTTTATAATGATATGCTTAGGAAGACCACAAATGGAGTTAGCACTAGCAAGGTGATGTGTTCACCACAAACTAGTGCTAAAGCCATTTGGGTGCCTAAACAATTGTTGACTAACTCAAAAGGACCCAATAAGAGTTGGGTACCAAAGTGTGCTTAGGTTAATGATGTAGGTACTTGGTGATGAGATGAAGGCTTCGGAGTGGTTGAGCAAGTAAATTGAAAATATTCACTCAATCTATCAACCAATTCTCATCATAATCTCCTATATGGTTGACCCAAAGATAATTTAATAAATATATCATCTACTTCATCCTCACCATTGGTAACAAGTACCTAAACCTTTTAGGATAGCCACTTCATGTGTTTTGTGCTCAATGGCTCACAAATAGGCATATTTGTGAAATATTGAAAGTGGTTAATTAGTTTCACTTGATAATTATCATGTTTGCCATATGTTGTTTTTAATAGCTCTCTAGTAGAGCAATTTATTTGTTGAAATGTAGGGCATAAAAGAAATACTAGAGCTAAAATAAAGAATCACAAGCAGTGGATTAATTGTCTCTATCCTACACCTACTGGACGTGTCCGGTATGCCTACCAGACGTGTTCGGTATGGCCAGGGACAGAAAGAAAGTGTTTCTATTCTGCGTATTCTGGACATGTCCGGTATACCTACCGGACATGTCCGGTATTGCAGGAACCAGAACACTAATTGGATTGCAACTGAGTCATTGATCCATATATTTTCATATATCCTTAATTTACTTAGAAGCTTGTGGTTTATCAAATCTTAATGGATTGTGAGCATCTCTTGAACTCAAATTTAAATATGGCAAATTATTTGGTTGTGGTTCAAAATAGAAAATTGACTCCCAAATTCTTAATAGAATAAAGTGCTAGATAAAAGTCATTCAAATTACTTAAAGCACTTATTTAGGGGGAGCTCAGTTTCCATTTTGCACCTTGTGGACTAACAAATTTATCTAGCATTCTTTGTAGTCCTTTGGATGAAAAATTGATTTCGTATCTAGCATGATTATTTGGCAATTAAGGTCAACATAAAGATTATGATGCTATGTATCTTCTTAGTGGTATTCTTGTGCACTCAAGGCAAAGGTATGTATTTACATACATGCATTGTAAGTGCATCTAAGGCCCTTTATATGTTAGAATGTGCATTTGTGTGACATAAGAGAGATGTTTTTCAAAACCCATAACTAGCATGTGTAGGTGGTGTGAATTTGAAAAAAAAACTATTTGAATCTTGGTCTTTGTGACCTAGCCTTGTCATGTGATAATTATAGCTCTCCTTGATTGTTTGATTGACTAATTACACATGACATAACTTTCTTAAGTCCACAATCTACTATGTCTGACAATATCTCTCTCAAGTAATCAAAATCTATATGTGCCAAATATGTGGAAAAGAGAAGTGATACTCATGACATTTGGATAAGAAAAGTAATTACACCTTATTTGGATCAAGGACATACATGTTTTTGGATCAAGAAATGATAGAGAAGGGGATTGGAATTAAGTGAATGAAACAAAAATAGCTAGCTCGCAAATATCGGACGTGTACGGTATGCAGGTATGAGTGGGGTTATAAAAAGCCCATACCCCTTTGGCCCTGGTCCTCAATCTCTCTTTTCTCTCCTCCAAGCCGACGCTGCCACCGCTGTTCCACCACATTAGTGATCGAGTGATTCCACCAAGAAAAAGAAGAGAGGGAGATTGGATCGGAGGAGATTTGCATCAACATCGAAGGCTCTGGGACTTGGATTTCCAATCGTATCTTCATTCACTCTCTCAAGGTACCCTAATCCTGGACCTCATCCAATCTAAGCGGTTAGGGCATGATTTTGAAATCCCTTCAATAGAGATGCTACATTACCTATCTTGAAGCAATGCCCAGAGTTTGGATTGGATTGGTTGAAGATTGAGTGAAGGACCCTGGTTAGGGTTGTTGTCCGCTCATACCGGACGTGTCCGGGTCTGGTATGGGACAGCAGAGCAGGTTTTGCTCCCTTGTTTCAATCTTCTCAGTGGTTGATTCTTAGGACTACGTTTAATTGTCTATTGTGTTTTGTGAACCTTGTGACCTAGTTTGGTTGAGGTGATTGCAAAGCATAGGATAATTATTCTTATTTCTATATTTCAACTAAAATAAGCTATCTCTTGGGTTTGTATCTAAAATTCCTTGTAAATCTTTGGATATAGGGCAGCAGCTATGAGCGGAAGACAAGAGTCTAGGTCCAAGCATAGGCATGATCCAGCATTAGAGAAATACAAGAAGGCGAGGCAGGACATGCGTCCCAGATATAGTTAGTAGGAGCAGGGCAGTAGCAGGGGACTCTCCAGGGCAACTAGAGGTGCTCCACAGTATAGAGACGGAGATAGCAGTTCTTCCTCTGACATAGATACAGAGGAGTATAGAGTGGAGCCCAGTACCAGAAAGAGGAAGAGCACTGATAGAGGTTCGGATGGTGATAGCTCAGATGATGAGCAGGAAATTGAGGAGGACCAGCCAGTACCTCCAGCTCAGCACCAGCCAGGCCAGGGTATGCACTATGGATTACTTAAGACACATCCACCTAGTGTACCCTCTTATGTGTCTAGAGTTGACTATCGAGGGAAAGGCATGACCAGAAGAGACAGAGATGAGAGGAGAATTGATCCAAGGGGCTTGACTAGGATTTAGTTTGATCATCGATTTTAGACAGCCTTTCATATGGACTTCTACACCAGTGTGATCCTCACCTAGAACCCAATGATTGCTAGGTCTTAGTGGATTGACTGGAAGTACGTCAAAGATTTGTAGAAGTCCTCCATTGATCATGCTATTGCTATTTGTGAGCATATAGGGGTATATGAGATCATGGAGTTCCAGCATGACTAGAACACAGAGGTGATTGCTCAATTCTATGCCACTCTGTATGTTGAGGAGGATGAGAGGTGTATGCACTGGATGCTTGAGGGCCAATGGTATAGTGTTGATTATGATGCTTTTGTAGCTCTACTTGGCTTCTCAGATGATGATCTTCAGATAGACAAGATCCACACAAAGCAGGTGTTGCCTCTAGAGTAGCTCGCTTACATGTATCCACCAGGAGGTGAGAGAGGAGCTATGGGGAAGGTTCTAGGTCTTCACCCTACCTATAGATACTTGGACAGGATGTTTAGGAAGACCTTTGACAGCAAGAGTGGAGACAAGGGCAACATTGCAGATTACTCTAGGAACTTGCTCCATAGGATGGCTCCAGGTGCACGGCCCTTCAGTGTCTTTGACTTCATATGGTGCGAGATTAGGAGCATTGGTGGGAGGCCTCTCAAGGGCTATGGTTTTGCTCCCTACATCATGCACATGATTGAGTAGGTCACAGGGCATACCTTTGAGTATGACAAGGTACATAAGGCCCTGAAGATAGTTGCAGATCTAGCTGAGATTAGAGTACCTCCAGTAGGACCAGGAGGAGCAGCAGTAGCACCAGAGGCAGATGCACCTATAGGTGGTGCAACAGCAGGAGGAGCTTCCCCTCTACCACATGTTCCTTCACGTTCTTCTTCACATTGCCGCAGTCCTCCTTCTCCTATTCGTAAGATGTTCAGTGCTATCTTTGGGATGTGTAAGGACATTCTAGTTAGGCAGCAAAAGGAGAGGGAGGCTAGGAGGAAGGACACTCAGACTTTGAAGCAGATTGCTGCTAGACTTGAGCTTGATCCTCCTAGGTCTCCACTATTAGATGAGGGAGCCAGGGAGCCTAAGACTGAGCAGCAGCAGGCCAGGTACGACAGAGAGTATGCTAAGTTTCTTCTGCAACATCAGCAGCAGCAATAGGCACCAAAGCATCCTGACACTTTACCACTATAGGCTCGAGTGCCTACTCACTCTCAGCCATGTCCCAGTACTATAGACGAGTATGCTTTAGACTGGTGGAGTGACCTCACTGGTGGTTTTGGCTACTACAAGTCTGGTGGCTATAACCTATCTGGTGCAGGTGGTTCTCGTCCAGCCAGTACTCCACGCTCAGATGATGAGGATGTTGGTGGAGATGAAGATGATGATGAGTGATCATAGCTTTCAGAGACAGCTTGCAGCCCCCTTTGTGCCTAGTATGTCATTGTTGGACCTTTGTGGTGATAGATGACAAAGGGGGAGAGAGACTAATTAAAGCTTCAGGATATTTTTTGATATTTGTTCCATTTGCTTATCTTTGTACCTGAAGATATGTACTATAGGCTGTAGTTTTTGAGCTTCATTTTAGTTTTTGAGATAGATTGTATCATGTGAGAGATAAGACTTATACTTATGCTTTATCTATGTATCTCTTGAGACATGATCTTTATTTATATATTAGTGGCTTGTGGACTTGAGAAAATGTGTAATGAGTGCTATGTGTGACATATATGTGTTGTATTTATTTTCATAAGGACTATGCATGCTAGAATGAAAATATTTGATGTGATGCCTTTATATTTATTCTTGTGTGATATATCTTGTCATATGCACCACGGTTTTACTTTGTCACACATACAAGCACCCCACTGATGCAATGATTTAGGGGGAGTCTCCTATATGTTTTAGTATGTGCAATTGACATTTGAGGTCATTCTGTGAATTCTAATCATAAGCACATATTAAGGGGGAGCCTCTTATAAATCATCGAACCCAAAAGCTTAAATGTTTATATTCTTTTTTAAGCTTTAATCAAGTTGTTATCAATCACCAAAAGGGGGGAGATTGAAAGTGCATCTAGCCCTTTAGTGGGGTTTGGATGGTTAAATGACAACGTGATTAAAGGTCTAACCCGTTCACTAAGTGTGGACATGTAATAGGTTATCTCACCGGTACTTAATGAAAGCCAAAATGATGTATTATTGTATAAACAATCTAGTCCAAGCACAAGACAACAATGCAAATGGAAATCATACAAAGGCTTATTTTTTGTGGGATTTCCATGTACTATGTGAAAGCAAGCTCGTAAGAAATTAATGAGACATGAGGGATTGCGTATGGAATGATATCATATTTGAAGCTTGCTAAATTGAAATGAAAAAGATAACAATAGAAATGAATGGATGGTTTAACACAACATGTGACTTGATGGCTTGAGATGGTGAAGATAGCAAGGAAATGCTTCAAGATACTAAGCAAGGGTGAAGGGCAAGCGATGGCTTAGCGACCGAAGAAGCTAGCTAGGGTGAAGAAGGAAGTACATGCATTTAGTTGAGGTACTAATCAAGCTATGATGGTCATGTAAATGTGGAGGATCAAATCACTATTGGAGTGTTTGATGGAAGTGACTTGATACAGTTGGGATTATTCAAATTTGATGAATGGAATCTAGTCATGTGCTCAAGATGGCTATGCTCAAGTGAAAAGATCAATATCAATATGTTGGCACCCTCACTTGATGAAGATTGGAATACATGGCTTCGGTTGAAAGAGATCAACTCAAAAGGTTTAAATTCGTTATACTCTTTAAATTTGAGTTAATAGGAATGCCGTACTATTAAGAGGGATGCGTCATGTTGATAGATAATGTTTCATAAGTGTTCTAGCCAACCCATGTGAGTTTTGAGTGTTTGAGAGACAAAAGAGCTAACCTATTTTTTGCTGGTACCAGACATGTCCAGTATTTGCCAGCAATGGTAAAGTTGTAGTTCTCGGGTTGGTTCATTGGGAGTTCCGACAATGGTCAGGAATGCTGACGTCTCATGCTTAACTGACTTAGAGAGTTCATTATCTTGGTCATACCGGACGTGTCTGGTATGGACGACCAGAGACCAATGGCTAGTTTTCAAATGCCTTGAGGGTCGTGAGTTCCGACGTGAGTCGGGATTTCCGATGGTAGGGAGTTCCGACATGCGTCGGGAGTTCCGACACCTCACACACTTTAACTCAGTTGCCATAGTTTTCAAATGTACTGAGGGTCGGGAGTTCCGACGTGAGTCAGGAGTTCCGATAGTCAGAAGTTTCTTCATTCATCGGGAGTTCCGACGCCTCACAACGTTACTATAACTCAGTTACCATTGGTGCAGTGTAAGTCATACCGGACATATTCGGTATGCTATGGCAACGGCTATAAAATTGCTAGTTTTTCCAAGGGGGCTATAAGTACCCCCAAGCCTCCACCTTTGGAGGATGTTGATTCTGCTGATCCTCTAGCATGTTTTTGAGCTTTGCCAACTCTCCCAAACCCTATAGCACATTTTTGAGCTTTGCCAACTCACCTTTGGAGGGGTGTTTGGCTGGAAAATTGCCTAGAGTTGCTGGAGTTCAACTCTAGAGCCATGCCAAACACGCCCTTAGTGAGTGATTCATCCAATTGCCAAATTCATTTGTCGGTTAAGAGAGAATTTTAAAAAGAGAGCAAGCCACCACTTGAGCACTTGTGCATATTATCAATCTCAAGATTTGCATTTGTTACTCTTGGACTCTTCGGTCCTATATGGTTAGGCGTCACCGGAGAGCACCCGAGAGATTATGGTGTGCCTCAGAAAGTTTGCAATGGTCGATTCTGCTGCCTCAGAATCAACTAGTGGAAGGAGGAAAAGGAGTTGGAAAAGACTTCGGCTAGAGTGACCTTTATGGTACCCTCTAGGGCTGACCTTTGCTGGGTCTCGCGCAGCCCCCTCAATAGAGAGTAGGACTCGAACGAGTCCGAACTTCGATAAAACAAATATTTTGTCTCAATTTGCATTTCATTCGATATTTGTGTTGCTCTAGCTTTTGTGTAGGTTCTCTATGTGTACTGTCATCTCTAGTAGATACCTACAATTTGGTTTGAAGATAAAAAATTAAAAGGAGCAAGTTTGAGGCTGCTCTGCAGAAACCGTGCATACCGAACACGTCTGGTATTTCCTACCTATGCACAATATATTTGTTCTCTGTTCTAACTTTGTGTTGTAGGGTTGTAGCTTCTAAATATATTATTTATACCTTGTATACTCTGTGTCTAACTTGTGAGGGGTGGTATTACTCTTTATTTGGAGTTTCCATTTTGGAAACTCCCTTTACTAATCATTTCCGCATTTAAAGGTGTTAATTTTCAGAAACACCTATTCACCCCCTCTAGGCAGCATCCTAGGTCCTTTCATAGTGCCAAGCCCTACAGCCAGGCTGCCGAGCACTCCAGGTGCTGTGCCAACCACTCTGGTGAAATAGGGAACTCCATTGATGCCGATCAAGTTCGCCTCACCTCCAACCGACATCGCTGAGTTCGTGGTTGCCCTCCATGACGGTGAGGAGGTGCGGTTCCACAGGCTGAATGACATCATTGGTGGCACAGGGCCCTTACGCCTGGCAGGTCAGCTGCTTAATGACCCATAGCTGCTTCTCATCAGTACAGAGGAACCACCCACATTCGCGCATGCCAAACACGATGCAAATTGGCGATGGGCGATGCTAGAGGAGATGAAGGCGATTGAGGAAAATGAGACTTGGAAGCTCATTGATCCACCTCCAGGATACTATCCAATCAGCATGAAGTGGGTGTACAAGGTCAAGCAGGACGAGCGTGGCGCCATTGTCAAGCACAAAGCGCGCCTCATCCCCCGAGGTTTTGTCCAGCGCGAGGGCATCAACTTCGAGGAAGTCTTTGTGTCGGTAGCATGCATGGAGTCTGTCTGACTGCTTCTGGCTTTGGCAGTAGCAAAGGACTGGCGCATCCATCACCTGGATGTAAAATCAGCCTTCCTTGACGATGAGCTAGCAGAGACGGTCTTTGTCAGGCAACCTTTGGGTTTCGTCATTAAGGGAATAGAGCACAGGGTACTCCGACTGCGCAAGGCACTCTACGGGCTGTGGTAGGCCCCATGAGCGTGGAACGCCAAGCTCGACACCACGCTGGGCGAACTTGGGTTCACGCGATGCACAACCGAGCATGTGCTCTACATGCAGCGATGGAGGAAGGAGGAGCTCCTTATCGGCATGTATGTGGATGACTTGATCATCACCCGCGCGCGTGCGGAGGACGTCGATAGCTTCAAGCGTGAGATGGCAGCTCATTTTTGAATGAGCGATCTCAGCGCACTCTCCTACTACCTCAGCATCGAGGTGAGACAGGGGAAGGAGGCACTCACTCTCGGTCAGAGCACGTACGCCTTGAAGCTATTGGAGCAGAGTGGCATGGCTGAGTGCAAGCCATACATGACTCCGATGGAGGAGCAGCTAAAGCTAATGAAGGCTAGTACCACGGTGAAGGTAGATGCAACACTCTACCAAAGCATCATCGGTGGTCTGCTCTATCTAGTCCACATGAGGCCGGACATTGCGTTCACTATGGGCTACGTTAGCCGTTTCATGGAGGATCCCCGAGAGGATCACTAGACCATGGTAAAGTGGCTGCAACGCTATGTCAAGGGGACAGTGGATCAGGAGATCGTCTTCCCCAAGACCAGTGGAAGTAGGCTACAACTCTGTGTTCAGCAATGCAAACATGGCAGGGGACATCGACGGGCGGTGGAGCACCTCTGGCGTGCTCGTCTTCCTCGGGTCAGCTCCAATCTCATGGCTATCGCTAAAATAGAAGGTGGTGGTGCTGTCCACATGTGAGGAAGAATACGTGGCGGTGGCTACAGTGGCGTGCCAAGTAGTATGGCTGTGATGGCTACTAGGCGAGCTGACCGATGTGGAAGCTCACCCACCGGCACTGATGGTGGACAACCAACCCGCCATCGCCCTCGCGAAGAATCCTATTATCCACGACCAGAGCAAGCACATCAACGTCAAGTTCCACTTCCTCAGGGACTGTATCGATGGAGGGCAGATTGTCATTGAGTTTATCAAAACTGGTTAACAACTAGCGGATGTCCTCACCAAGCCGCTCGACCGTCTTTGGTTCACAGAGCTAAAGAACATGATTGACTGGAGGGGGGTCTAGGGTTAGCAGCAGGATTAGGGGAAGAATTGTTAAATAATCTGTTGCTCTCCTATGTGAACGTGCGGCAGGGGTAGGCGCCAAAAGGGCACCCTGGTGTTGCACTATAGCCATAGCAGGGGCAGGCACCAAAGTCAGTCCTGCTATCACATCTAGTCTCTATAACAGCATGGCAGCCTGACATGTCTGTGTACTAGGATGAGATGGGTAGAGTTGTATATATAGTTTCCCACTACAACTCAGTAAAGAAAGAGAGTTCAGTTTTGCCATATCCTCTGTAGAGCTCTGGCCAATGTTGGTGCTTGTGTTTTGTGTGTGCGCCCTATTCTCCCTCCCTTCTTCTACCTCTAGTTATAGTGTGTGGTCCAAAACATTGAGGAGTTGTTGGCTCACCCGTGTCGAAGATCCAGGGGCCAACATAGGAGCTCAGTCCGTTGGAGGAAATTGGCTACGCCTGGCCAATGAAGGTGGCCTACCGGATGGCGTTGGACCAGCTGAGCTCTAGCGGCTAGCCATGGACCATGGTGATCACCACCTTGTCGCCGGGCCACTTCGAAGGCAACACCCTCACCATGATATGCCCTAGGAAGGAGCCTTACAAAGAGGGAGAAGGAGCCACACCACCTCGAAATGGAGCTGGCCCGCCTCATCTACGAGGAGGCCCAGGTCATGAGGGCGAGGAACGATGAAGGTGGCGGTGCAAGGGTGGAGGTGCTGGACGTGATGAAGCTAGCGGTCATGCGGCCAGACGAACACCTTGGACTTTACATGCACCGCGACCCGTTCGCGCACAGCGGCCCATAGCCGTGGATGTCGTCCGACTGCCTCCATTTCTGCCTACCTAGCCTGGTCGACACCTTCAACGAGATACTATAGCAGATCTTGAGGAAGAAGCGGTGAAATCATGGCAGATTCAGATCGCGGACACTAGATGTAGATCGATCATGCACCTTTTTTGTTGATACATCCATTCCACAGACTACTGTTGCACCTTTTTGTTACGTTGTCCCCTTCAATTACTTGTGCGTTGCGCAAGGTATTAAGTAGCGTTGGGAGTGCCCACAATAGCGACCGCGGGCAATCTACCACTAGCACTACAAGGGAACGGACCAAAGATAGCATGTTGAGACTTAGCGGCCACTATAGCATTTAGCATCCGCTATTGCAAGCCGCTATTTCACCACATAGATGGTTCCAATGGTATCATAAAGAATGATAGGATGATTAATCGTATCATTTTCATTTGATATAAGAACTTTATGATAATTTATCTATGTGTCTTCTTTATACCTTATTCATTTATACGCTTCTACGTGATTTCATGTCTTTAAATGTAATAGTTAAAAAAAATTCTAACTATTCAAGGAAACATGATATTAGTATTGATATATCATCCAAAAAATTAATTATTTTTAATATTCCGCTATTGGAACTTAGTGTCCAGCTATCCGCAATCCTCTACGCACACACTAATCCACTAGGAAGCCGTTGTCTGCTATTTACTACCTTGCTCAGGTCCAGCAATTCTAATATATTAAACCAGGTTACTTTGGCCACCGTTCAGGACATCCACGGTAGTAAAAAAGATTTCATCCATCTGATTTTAATTTCACAATCCAGATTTACTTCCAACGCTCTTTCCTGTTTATTCAACGTGTTAGCCTATCGGTGGTTGCTCTAAAAAATATTGGCTCTCCAGAATTTTCTCCTCGCTTCCACATCTAGCCAGCGGCCTCTTCCTCCCCTCCCCGAGCAGCCCTTGCCAATGCCACCGCCGCTCCACGCGCCCCAACCCCGGGGATGCTCCCTCCCTCTACTCTCTCTCTCTCTCCCTCTCCCTCTCTCTCTCTCTCTCTCTCTCTCTCTCTCTCTCTCTCTCTCCCTACGCGGTGCCACACGCCGGGCGGCTACCATCATGGGCGGGGCGATGCCCCTGGCTCGATCGTTTACGGTGGCCGCTCCCTGCCCTATCGGAGCAGCGGCACGGGCGCGGCCACCCCCTCCCCCCCGCCATGGTCGGCTCCCCACTCTGGGTTCAGGTGGGGTGGCGGTCAGCCCCCAGCAGGTGCTACGGCGGCGCGGCTAGCCTCGACGGTTATGGCCTCCGGTGCCTCCGTTGCAGTCCCCCCTACTCCGTTCGCTTGATGTCTCCTAGGTGAAGCAAGAACATCACTCTCCTCTATTAGTCACATTGCGGTCGCCTCTATTTCCCTCTTCTGTTCTGTGCTAGACATTGATGGATTCGAGAAGAAAAGGTAGTTGCTTTCCCTTAATCTCTGTCCCTTCTTCTGATCTATGATAGAGATCAACGGATTCAACAACAAAACCTACGTGGTTTCCTTAAATCTCCATCCCATCTCTCCATTTATTAAACATTGATGCACGTATCAATGGATCCATTCGTTTCCTTGAAATGGGAACACATCTCGGTACATCTACGAATGGATAGCACCTCTATAAATCCATCCTATGCTCTATTTCTTCCTCCCTGAACTTGCTTGGTCATGGTATGGTAACCTAAAAAATCCCTTTATTTCCTTTGGCACCTTATATCTCTCATGGTGATCCCTTAATTTTCTTTCCTGTATGTATGGATTTATTTTGCTTGTGCATAAGGTTCAAGGTTTCTGATAGAAAAAATCTAAGCATGTCTCTATGCACTATGCTGCTATTGTAATCTTTTTAGTATATATAACCATGTGCCTATGGTTTTGCTTTATTTATTTTAGTCTGAGCATATGTCATTGCTGATGATGTACTTATTCCAACTTGATCATAAGACGATGACGATACCTGTGAGGTGCTTCTGATAGACCTCACCGTATTTTCATGGCATTGCTATTTTGAATTTTTTTTGTTGACAATATGTCAATGCCAATGAGGTTGGAAACAAATATCTTTTTTTTGAAATATACCATTGCCATGTGTTAAACCTAGCCATATTTCCATGCCATTGCTACTTTCCGATTGCATTAACATCAACTATGTTAGACTCATCAGGTATGTTTGGCTAGAACTAATGCTATATGCCTGTATAATATCCCTCCACCTTCATGATCTCCCGAATGAATTAGATATGCATCTTTCATAATACCGCTATTTCCTTTTCCTTGTGAATTTATGCATATTAACCATCAAATTGAATGGCAAATTGTCCGATGTGTGCAAAGCCACGCGTAATGTACTTATCGTGTGTATTACAATGCAAAGTATTTATCGTGTGTATGCTAAGATCTTGAAAAAATATGCAAACATGTTCAAAACCATGATTATGTTTCTGACTAACCACCGACGTGCGTGAGGGCACGCATGATGGACTAGTAATCATAATGCTATGCTCCTTGGCTTGGTCATTGCTTCTAGGTCACCTGGATGGGGGTGCTGACAACCCTCCCCCCTTGGGTACCGGCATGTCTCCATATCGAGGTGTTGGGGAAGCGCTGCTAGATGACAATAGCATCTTCCAAGGTGGTGAGGGAGGAGTCAAGGTCAGACCACTTGCTGGGAAGTCATCTGGGGAACGGTGTTAGCACCGCGAGCTTGCATACGTCGCTGCAGCACTTGTTCTGGCACCTAGAGGTCGATGTCGGGGTTCGGTAGGTTGACGTAGACCTAGCTAGATGGAGGCGGAGCCGGCTTCAGTAGCGAGATGCAGAAGATGGGGTGGATGGTAGAAAATTGGCCGGCAACTAGAGCTTCTAGTCGACCATACCGATCTTCTCTAGTATCTTGTAGGGGGTGAAGTACTTGAAGGTGAGCTTCTGGTGCAAGCATGATGCCAGGGAGGACTACACGCTACACATACGGTTGGAGACGCAAGTTGATGAGGCCAATGAGATTAAAGGTCCTCTTTTCATGCGCCGCTGAGCCCGAAGAACATTTTGGTGGATGACAGCCAACATGGTGGCGCGCTCCGATAGCATAGAAGCAACATCGGAAACAAGCAGGTAGAAAAGTTAGCAATACCAAAATGACAAGGAGGGTGGACATAGAGTACCTCAAATGGTGATCATCCCAAAGCCGAATGGTCGCTGGTGTTGTACCAATATTCTATGAGAGGAATGTAGCGAAACCACTACCGTGGACAAGAATGAAGAAAGCATCATAAGAATGTTTCTAGGCATTGGTTAACCCTTTTCTATTTGTGTAACACCCTATGTGTTAGGCGTGCATAATTGCACTTGCATTGCATAGCATAAGCATCATTCATTCATGCATAAGCATTTTTATGTGAAACATTGCTATGAAACATGTGAAACATACTATTGTTCTTTTATGTTTCATTGTATGTATGCTTTATGATCTTGTGTGATTGAGTGCTAGTGGTGGATATTGGTCACTAAAATACCTTAGCTACAATTAGGATACTTAATGAAACATTGTTCATGAAGGTTACTTCACCTAACTAAGCTCCTAAGTGATGATATGCTCTGTTGACCTAGGGTTACATGTAAGTAATGTATTAAATGATTGTGTAACCTTAGTAATGCTTCAAACATGTTTATAATGTTACTAGGAACCATTTTGGTATTCATGACCAAAGCTAGTTTAACCTCTAAGTCATACTTATAGTGTAAGGTACCAATTTTAGGTGCTAGGTTTGACTGGAGTTGAACTACATTTTGGAAGCTTTGCATGGATGTACACCCTAAAACAAAGTTGTAGTACTTGAGGAGTGTAACAACTTTTATTTTTGGATCATGAGCTAATTCAGTGCATAGCTTAGCCATTTTGAGCTCACAAAAATCAATATTTCACAGTTTTTCAGGACTTGGAATTTTTCTAAGTCCAAAACCGATTTCCAGTGTAATGGTTTGACATTGGTGATGATTTTACTCATGATTCTTTGAGAATTAGACTATGGTCCTTTAATAGGAATTATAGATGGTATGTAGGGCTACAACTTTTGTTTATATAGTTTACGCTAATTCTTCATGGATTAGGAGCATGGACGATGCCAAGTTGCGCTATCAGGCTCAGACTCAAACTCTGATGGTGATCTACAGTGTCGACCGTGTTCAGGATTCAAATGCCATGTGGATGGCCGCGCATCACTGTTGTCCTACCTGCTCAGGCCACGTTGGGCCGCTGAGCGCCAACTCAAGCCCTGTAATAGCCCATGACCGTCTGCGCTCCCATTTTCATTTCCCTACCTTCTCCTTCGCCGTAGCGCTCGCCCGCAGCAGCGCCGAGCTCGTGCCATTGCCATTGTCCGCCCACAGCTTGCACCGCATCACTTCTCCGCCACCATAGCAGCTTCACCATGATTCCACCATCTCACCGCGCCCACATTGCTAGCAAGAATTGCTCGATAAGGTCTTCTCACCGCGCACAGCCTCGCTGGTGTTCCGTTGTTGAGCCTCGTCGTTGTGGCCAGCTCGCATCCTCCCTCCACTTGCCTCGATACCATGTTCACTAGCTTCGCCATGGTCCATAGAGTCTTAACTGAACCCTAGTTCGAGCAGTCACGACCACCTCCGGCGTCTCGCCGTCGAGCCACACCGCCACACCGCCATGGCCGCCGTCGTAGTCGATAGCTCCGGCCTTAGGTCCAATTAGTTAGCTCGGTGTGTTCGAGATGTAGTGGGGATGCTCGTAGTTCGGTTGCCATCGCTGGAAAAGGTCGTCGTTAGTGAACTCCGTCGATCCCGCGCCGCTCCTCTGTTTTTTCTTTCGCTGACAAGCGGGCCCGACTGAGTTGAGGGTCCCAGCTTTTAGTGGCTCAGAATAGAAATATAGTGCATTTATTTCCAGATTTATATGCAACATTGTGAAAATCATAAGTGGAGTTCTAGAGGTCCAATTTTTGTGAACTAAATTTTGTTATGTTCCTCATGAAGTTTAATTTTTTATAAAAATATTAAATGTATAGTTTCTTGTATTTTTATTGGTGATTAAAATGTATTTAAACAAGTGCTTTTAAATGGTTTCAATGTAAAATCAATAACTTGAGCTAGGAAAATGCTAAAAATATGATTTCAAGTTTGTTAGTCTTGTATTGTCATGTACTACCTGGGAAAAATTTTGGTTGCACTGTGATCTTGTTGGAAAAAATGAGTTTACTATTTATCTTAAATAAATACTAGATTCTTGTGCTATTTTTCATGGTAAAAATATGTATCCAATGATCATGAAACTTTTTGTACAGTGTTATGGTGTTTTGATGAACCTAAGAAAAAATATAAAATCTGTTGCTTGACACTTTTTACTATAGTTTCCTATTTATGCTATTTTAAGCCCTGCGGGCTTGTTATTTTTGTGTAGGATGTTATATTTGTTCAAATGATGTAAAATTTATATAGTAGTCTATTGGAGACATGTATAAGCTACTGTAATTGTTGTGGAATTTTCTATGTACTATGGCTATATGTTTATTATTTAACCTAATTATCTAAATAAATTAATAAAGGCATGAAAATAATTTATTTAGGAATGACCACTATATTTTCTAGTGTTAATTTGATGTATGTTAATTATTGGTAATATTGGTAGTGCTCATAGTACTATTCTTGCATTTAATAAAATACTATTTTCACTATAATTCATTTAAAGTTACTTTCTGGACAGATTTTAGAATTAAGCAAATTAACTGGCCAATTTGATATTTTCTTTGAATCTTGTCAATAACAAAGTTGTAGGTAACTTGTTTATCTAGCTTGTGTCAAAATTTTAGGGTATTTGGCCTAGTAGTTTGAGAGTGATATCAGTTGGAAGATAGCACTCCCAACTGCCTACTCTCTAGAATCCACAATCAGTTTTGTAAGATCAGTCTGTTTGGCCTAGTTTGAGTTTGAATTAGACTTTGATGATTAAACAAAAGTTGTAGATAATTTTATAAGCTTTCTAGATTGTCTTGTTGCATGTATTTTGAATTAGTACAACTCTAGTTATAAGTAAAACTAGTTGCTGCTGTTTGCAGACTTGACTCTATGATTGCAGTGAATAACTTGTTTGCTTGATATGAGTTGATGTGATGAGTTAGATGCTAGGCTAATTAAACTAACATGTTAGTTGTAGGTGCTAGACCTCTTACTGAAGATGAACAACTTTATTTTAGATTGTTAGAGCTTGGTGAGTGTGTAGTTCTTGTTTTCTAAAAGAGATATGCACCTACTCAGTAAAATAGATGTTAATCTTGTATCATCGTGTCTTTCATGCGTCCATCTATACATGGCTGTACATTTCATCATCACCTTCCATCTCTTATGCATGCATGATTCTTATACTATGCATATGCATGTAATAGGTATTCCAAAGGGAGTCACGCTTCTGGAATTCGAGCAAGAACTTCCGGAGGAGCAGCAGCAAGCTTAGGAGCAGGAGGTGCAGGCCCCCGAAGAAGGAGCCAACGAAGAAGTTCTTGAGTGTCCTAATCACCAACCTTCATAGGGAGTCACGCTTCTGGAATTCGAGCAAGAACTTCCGGAGGAGCAGCAGCAAGCTTAGGAGCAGGAGGTGCAGGCCCCCGAAGAAGGAGCCAACGAAGAAGTTCTTGAGTGTCCTAATCACCAACCTTCATCTTTTCTGAAAGGCAAGCCCCAGAGCATTCTAAGACTCCTATGTTTTGAAAATGGTTACTTTGAGTATCTTTATTTGTTGATGCATTAAGTGATAGGAATTGGATACAAACACTTGTTGCATATATATCTATTCCTTGTCCAGTAAATGTACCTTGAATCCTATTTAGGTCCAGGAGCGAATCAAAGCCTAGCCTTGCTTAGACCGTTAAAAGTCAGGTGATTTCCTATCACCTACAAGTTAGGATGATGTCTGGTCACAGTTGGCTATATTTGCTATCGTGGAAATAACCATGTGTTAATAATGAATGCAAACCAGGCAGGATGTCGATAGAGAAGCAACAAGGCAAGGAGGTCTTGGATGTGGATCTATCCTTGTCTATGTCGGTTAAGGACCGATTCACTGTACGTCCTCATGTTATGTTGAACGTAGCCTAACACTTAGCTGGCCAGATAAGTCATTTCAACCACGAAGCCTAGTAGCTTGACTCAGACCGAGAACCGAGGGGTTATAGTGCGTATTCTGGAGGCAGTAAGGATGTGCTTGGGAACATTGGCATGAGTCCAAGGGGTCAGGTGCTTAAAATTCTTGCACTTCCTGGCAGAGTGTCGTCCTTGAGAATGCGGCGCTGTCTGGACCTGTGACTCCAGAGTTGTACCAAAGGTGACTTGATTGCGACCCCGATGGGGGAAGCAAGCTTTGTGTTAGGAATACCCCTCCAGCTAGATAGGAATTGATTCGAGTCGTTGTCTCTCTCAGATAGTGAGAACTTGACTGAGCAGCGACAACGTAGATACACTTAATTGAACTTGATGGTTATAATGATGATGATGATGTTACAACATTGTACCAGATATGGTTACTAATGTTTGGAGTTAATCAATTGCTTGCTCTAGTATAGGTGCTAATCTAGATGACATGTTAATATTGATAACTTGTTGCTTAATTAATAATTTAAGTTATGCTCTTGTATCATTAAAGCTTTTATGCAAAATGGTTGTCAAGCAAGATCCACTGATAAAGCCTTGCATACTCCTTGGTGTTATTTATTTTTGGTTTACAACGGGTAAGTCTAGCTGAGTACATTCTCGTACTCAGGGCTTATTCCCCCTTGTTGCAGATGACGTGCTCTATAACAGCTACTATAAGTATTGTCTTCACCCTTTTGCTGGATATGACTATTGAACCGGCTTGTATTTGAACTAAGTGTGTGTGATGGTCTCAAACTACTTTGCTTCCGCTATTTATGAACTCGTGTTGTAATAACTATGTGAACTCCGATGTATGAGGTACTGGTGAACTACTTGTGAAATAGATGTAACATGTGGCATGTTATGTTGAATCACTACGATCTTGGTTGTATGCAAATTGGTTTGAATCCTTTGTGGTTTCAGTTGACTACCGGGTTTATATGGGTTCAAGTATGACAGTTTGATCACTCCGGTAATTACTTTCGTACTTGTGCTCTTATAAATTGGTCGGTTCTGTTATAGCTTGACCATCAGATTGGTGATGGTAGGCCATGCTCATACACAATTGTACCTGAGCCAAATAGAAGATCTCCAAAAGTTGCTGGTGAAAATTAGGTCATGATCAGATATGATATTTGTTGGCAGGCCATGAAGTTGGAAGATGTTATCCAGGAAGGCCTGAGCAACTTTCTAAACTGAAAAGGGGTGATGCAGTGGCACAAAGTGACTGACCTTGCTAAACTTGTCTACAATGACCATCATGCAATTAGCATGTCCTAAAGTTGGAAGTCCCTCAATAAAATCCATAGAAATAACCTGCCACCCGTTAGTATGAACCGACAAGGGAGAGAGCATCCTAGTGCTGCATACTCTATTGGGTTTGGCTTGAACACAAACAGATCACAAAGCCACAAAGGTTTTGATGTCTGATTTCATACCTTTCCATGCTTATAGCTTCTTGATCCGGTTGTAGGTGACCGGAAAGCTCGAATGGCCTCTAAGGGCACTGTTATGTAGTGTGGAGATGACGTGTCATTGCACAGTCATGTTGTGCCTGAGCCAAACATGACCCTTGTAGCGGAGAATGCCGCTGGCCATTTTCCCTTAGGAACGACTGAAAGTTCCTTCGGTAGTTTGACACAATCAGTATCGTCTGTGAGAGTTTGGGTTAACGAGATGCCCTTTGGGGTTCCTGGTTTTGTGTTATATGTAGCAGGAATAGCCCCCGCCATGGCCTGTACAAGAGATCATGTTTACAATAGATAAGATCCTCCTAGCTATAAACTAGGAACTGTTCCTATCTACAAGATACAATGTACATAGACATAGGTGAAGATATCTATCATCTAACACCCCTCCTCAATCTCAGCCACATGCAAGGTTGAGATTGTTTCTAAATTCTCGTAGTCTTACACGTGGTAGAGCTTTGGTGAAGCCATCAGCTACCTAGTCATTAGTACTGATGAATCAAATTTCTAATAACCTCTGTGCTACCCTTTCACGAACAAAGTGGAAGTCAATTTCAATGTGCTTCGTTCTTGCATGAAACACTGGGTTAGCAGAGAGATATTTTGCACCTAGGTTGTCACACCACAATCGAGCTTGAGGAGGATGAGGAACCCCAAGTTCCACTAGCAACTTTTGAATCCATATTATTTCTGTAGTTGCATTTGCAAGTGACTTATACTCAGCTTCTGTGCTTGAGCGTGACACTATTGCTTGCTTTCGGGCACTCCATGAGATGAGATTCTCACCAAGAAACACTGCAAAACCACCTGTGGATCTTCTATCATCAATGCACCCTGCCCAGTCTGCATCCAAAAAAGCACTAACTCTCATGGTCTTTGAGTTTCCAATCTTAAGTCCAAGATTCAATGTCCCTTGAACATACCTCAGAATGCATTTGGCTGCACTCCAATGTGTTGTAGTCGGTGCATGCAGATATTGGCAGATTTTATTCACAGCAAAACACAAATCTGGACAAGTGAGTGTCAAATATTGGAGAGCTCCTACTAGACTTCTGTATTTGGTGGAGTCATTTGGCCCTAGTGCGTGTCCTTCATAGGCACTAAGCTTTTCTATAGTGGACAGTGGTGTATCAATAGCTTTGCACCTGCTCATCCCTGACCGAGCCAACATATCCGATGCATATCTCTACTGTGTGAGAATTAGGCCATCCTTGGTCTTCTTGACTTCTATCCCTAGAAAGTAATGTAGATCCCCAAGATCTTTCAACGCAAACTCCTTATGCAAGCCACTGAGTAGTGCCTTAGTTGCCTCTATAGATGAGCTTGCCACAATTATGTCATCCACATACACTAGGACAGACAACTTATGTTTTCCCTTATTATAATAAAATAATGACGTGTCAGCCTTCGATGGTATGAACCCCAAGGATATCAGTTTTGCACACAACCTAGCGTACCATGCACACAGAGCTTGTTTTAGACCATAGAGAGCTTTGTCTAACTTGCAAACATACCTAGGATGGGTTTTATCCTCATAACCTGGTGGTTGATGCATATAAACCTCTTCATCCAAAATACCATGGAGGAATGCATTTTGTACATCTAGCTGTCGCAGAGACCACCCTTGGGTGACTGCAATGGAGAGAACTAGTCGAATGGTAGCTATCTTGACCACATGACTGAAGGTATCTTCATAATCTATCCCATAGCGCTGCTTATATCCTTTAGCCACTAACCGAGCTTTGTATTGATCAATAGTTCCATCAGCTTTCCGTTTTACCTTATACACCCATTTGCAGCCTATTACATTCTTCCCTTTGGGCGGTGGAACTAGGTGCCAAGTCTTGTTCTGAATCAATGCTTGATGTTCAACATCCATGTTCGAGACCCATTTTTGATCTGTGAGGGCTTCATTTACACTTGTTGGTTCCTCTGAAGTAGCAACTGTAGCCATTCCCCATTGAATAGTACCATCTGTGTATTGTTTGGGCTTCACAATGCCATGTTGGAGTCGAGTAGCAGGTCGACATGGTGGAGCATTAGCTAGATGTGAGCCACTGGAGTTTGATCCCTCAGCCTGGGTCGTAGTTGCCTTAGCCGCACCGGATCTGCTGGCATCCGCACTAGATCCAGCAGGCAGATCGACCTCGGGAGCCAGAGTCGCATCCTAGTCCCCCCTATGTGGATCTGAGTGCGAAGCTGCATCGGCCTCTGGAGAGACGAGCGCGTCTGTGTTCGACACAGAAGAACCTACGCCTGGAAAAATCATCGATGCTGAACCCATGTGCGACGACGTCCGCTATGATCCCAAGGATGATGCAGCCGCAGGTTGTCTGCCGGCATCAGGCAAATCAGCCTGGGCACCCGTGCTGCGCCCCGTGCTACGACACATGAAATGATAGGGGACAACACCACCTTCTTTGCCGGATGCAGCATCATCTTCGATCGGATTTTTTTTCTGCAGCCTATGAGCACACACGAGAACTCAAACCAGCATCAGTTGGGTTAGGAGAATCACATTGCTGATCATGGATTAATGCCTCCCCAAATGACATGGATGGATTTAAGAGAATATCGGGTAGAATGTGAAGCCCTGCACGCAGGCATGCACCAGCGTTCGGACAAAGAGTGGAGAAGGGAAACACAGTCTCATCGAACACTACATCACGTGATATGTATATGCAGCCTTCACCTGGATCTAGGCACTTGAAACCCTTGTGAGAGTTGCTATAGCCAACGAACACGCAACGCTTGGAACGGAATTGGAACTTGCGTGTGTTATATGCACGAAGATTAGGCCAAACGGCGCATCCAAAAGTGCGAAGAAAGGTGTAGTCCGGCTCTTGACCATAGAGTCGGTGGAGAGGAGTATCATAATTGATTACTTTAGAGGGCAACCGATTGATAAAAAAATAGCAGTTTGGAAGGCTTCGTCCCAAAATTTGAGTGGCATAGATGCATGGGCGAGCAAGGTGATGCCCATCTCTACAATATTCCTATGCTTGCGCTCAGCGGCACCGTTTTGTTGGTGTGTGTGTGGGTAGGAAATAAAGTGATGAATCCCAACACGCTTAAAGAAAGAATTCAAAGATTGATATCCCCCTCCCCAGTCTGTTTGCATGGCTCGGATTTTTTTATCAAATTGTCTTTCCACTAAACTTTGGAAATCACGGAAACACTAAAAAACTTCAGATTTGTGGTAGGTCCCCAAACATCAGAAAACACAAGCTCCAAGGCACTAGTAGACACACTAGTTGACGTTGGAAAGGGCGGCTGATGGCTTTTGCCTTGTTGACATGCATCACACACTTGTTTATTGTTCACATCCTGAATAGAAGAAAGATTATGACTACGAAGGACTCGATTAACAATAGGAACAGAAGCATGCCCTAGCCGACTATTCCACATGGACCCACAGGGTTTGATAGCTCCAAGTGCCTATTTATTTGACGACGATGATGATCTACTCAAAAAAGACTTGATAGGGTAGAGACCTCCTTCAGCCTTGCCTGTGAGGAGTGTTTTCTTCGTTGCCAACTCCTTTATGAAAAAATGATCAGGGTGGAATTCAACAAAAGCATTATTGTCTCGAGAGAGACGATTTACAGATACTAAACTCTTGCTAGCATCAGGAACATGTAGAATATTACGAAGATGAATTTTATGTGAAGGGGACTGCACAAAACCATGACCAACATGTGAGATCTCCATACCTGACCCATTGGTGGCGTGGACATACTCCTCTCCATGGTACTTGTCGCGGAGGGAGAGCTTCTCCAGATCACTGGTGATGTGGTCCGTTGCACTGGAGTCCATGTACTAGTTGGTATCTACTCCGTAGGAAGAGGTAACGTTGGAGGCGGATTTCTGCTGCTGTGGTGCACCACCCTGAAACCTTTCGTCGTACCACTTGTAGCAGCGAAAGGCTGGATGCCCTTCCTTGCCACAAACTTGGCAGATGAGACCTGCCTGGAAGGAGCTGGAGCTACCTCGATTGAAGTTGTTGTTGCGGCCACCCTTCTGCTTGCCGCCACCATGGGAGAAACCACCACGACTTCCGCGGTTGGAGTTATTTCCACCGCGTCCACCATGAGACGCCAGGTTTGCAGAGGACTGGGATCCTCCACTACGCATCTCGAGCCTCTGTTCATGACTTATCAGTTGAGTATATAGCTCACCGAGGGAGATTGGTTCAACCCTGGAGGCGATAGATGTCACCACAGAATCGAAGTCGTCGGAGAGGCCCGTCGGGATGTAGGAGACCATCTCATCATCCTCCAGGCGGCGCCCCATAGAAGCCATCTCATCAGCGAGAGACTTCATCTCGCTGTAGTACTCGGTGATGGTAGATGTGCCCTTGGACGCCGTCGCCAGGGCCATCCGGGTGCTGATCAATCGCGCACGGGATTGAGAGGCAAAGAACCCCTCAATGGCGGCCCACGCTTCGGCGGCCGGCGTTGCAGTCGACACCTGCTGTAGGATCTCTCGAGACAGAGAGACAAGGTGGTAGCTCAGGACCTATTGGTCCTTCACCACCCATGTGCTGTACTCCTTGTTTAGGATCGGGACCTCTTCCTCCGTGTCATCGGATTTCTTCTTGGAAAGATATTGGGCTGGTGGTTTGGCTGTAGGGCTAAGGAACTCAAAGACCTCCACTCCTCAGATTGAGGAGAGGACTTGAGCGCACCATAGTGGGAAGTTCCCACGGGTTAGTTTTTCGCTGACCGGCAGGAAACCGAGGGAGGAAAGGACAGCGTGCTGCGCGGCGGCGAAGGAGGAGGACATGATGAAATTTCCATGAGGAGACAGGCTCTAGATACCATGTGAAAGTTTGGGTTAATGGGATGCCCTTTGGGGTTCCCAGTTCCGTGTTATATGTAGCAGGAATAGCCCCCGCCATGGCTTGTACAAGAGATCACATTTACAACAGATAAGATCCTCCTAGCTATAAACTAGGAACTGTTCCTATCTACAAGATACAATGTACATAGACATAGGTGAAGATATCTATCATCTAACATCGTCCTGGTAGCCTGTAACGACATCAGGCAACCACGCCGGAGTAGGAGCTGAGATGGCCTGTAAATGAGCTGGAAGAGCTGGATAGTGGGATAAGGCATCAACTGTGGAGTTAGATGCTTAAACGACCCTATACTACAGACTGGCAAGCTTTGTATACGTCTTGAGCTGCCAAGGGGTGTGCAATCGCTGGTCCGAGACATGAGAAAAGCTGCATTGATCAGAGAAAATTGTGAATTCCCCTTGGAGAAGGTATGACCGCCACTACTCTATCGCCACGATAATCGCCAAAGACTCCTTTTTGTATGTTGAGAGGCCATGGGTGCCAGGACTTAGGGCCTTGCTGACACAAGCGATCGGATGCCCATCCTAAAGCAAAACAGCGCCAACCCTAGTATCACTGGCATCAGCATGTATTTGGAAAGGTTCGGTAAAGTCCGGGAGGGCCAGTACTGGAGCGGACATCAACGCATTTTGTACAGCACTGAAGGCAGACTGATGATGTGGAGTCCAAACAAACAACGCTCCCTTCTTGAGAAGATCGGTGAGAGGGCAGGCGAGGACTATGAAGTTCCTTACGAACATGCGGCAGTAGCCCACGAGTCCAAGGAAACTATGGAGCTGCTTCAGATCCTGCAAGGTGGCCAATTCTGGATGGATTCAATCTTTGTTGGATCTGTAGACACACCATGGGCGCTGACCACGTGACCCAGATATGAGATGGACTGCTGCGCAAAATGGCACTTGCTTAGCTTAACTTAACTTTCCATTGATTGGTGGATAGAAGGTTGAATACCTATTGTAGGTGTTGTTGATGCAAAAGTGGATCTGCAAACACAAAGGGCTAATACCCGAATCGGTATCCAAGGCGTGCCAGTCGATTTGACCTGTTAATCGACAAGGATGAAGATACGAGCACTTTGGTCCTGACAACAGCGATACGCCCGGAAGTCACGGCCAAGAGGTACTCACGCGGAACTCGAGGATCGCCGAAGGTCGCACTGAAGCGATGCAGCTCGACGAGTCAATGAGAACTCGTAAAGAGAAAATAATGCAAATTGACGAAGTCGCCGAAAAGTAAGTAGATGCAAACAGGAGTAAAAATTGGTTTTGATATTGATTGATCTCTATTTACATTGCCCCTCACTCCATATTTATACCCTGATCTAAAGAGACACAACCAGACACAACTAGGACACCAAGCCCATATCTAGGAAAACACGTGACTCTTACATGAATCATACTCTAACAAATATAGAAAAGGAAATCAACTCCTATCTATTTCCCTGTCCGCCTTAATTACGATGGAAATCTCACTGTCCTTCTTCCCATCGGCATACCCCCTGTTTCATCGGCAATAATCTTCAAGTCTTCCCTCATCAGCATACTCCTTGTTTCATCGGCAGTAGTCCTCAAATCTCCCTTCATCGGCATACTCCCTGTTTCATCGGCAGTAGTCTTCAAGCCTCCCTTCATCGGCATCACCAGCTATCGGCAACCATCTTTACAAGCTGGCTTTCATCGGCTATCAAAGTATACAGTAACTTTCCCCTTACCGATTAGTCCACTCCGAACATTTTAACACGTGCAAAAAACGGTGTCAACACATGCCCCCCAATTTCGAAGTATAAAAACCATTAATGCTCCGAAATTTACTCCAGATTACCGTAACTTATTCTCCAAGCCAAAACCTGATCTGTTATCAAATCCAATCAAATCTAATCCTAATTCACGCACTTCAGTAAATATCGCACAATCACCAACCACTCTTGCCTTGATTATGGTTAAGATACCAAAACAATAACCTATCGGCAAGATCTTAACATGATAATGCTGTCATTTTCAGAATTAAAATATCCTGTACCGATATCTCTTCCAAGTCATGATTACTTGCCATCAACCCATCTGTACAATCCCCTGATCATCGTGCAAACAGTTACCATATCCATCTGAACCACTTCGACCTACATGCGCGCGGCATAGAGATAAGTCCAAAATACCCCTACTCCAAGCGGCTTATAAATAGATTCCTCCGGAACACTTGTCTTCTACCCTCAGACTCCAATCTTTGACATTTTCTCTTTTCGGCGGCGACTCCGATGAACCACTGCACGACCTCAACCAACAAGAACCCTTCTCCAGCGTTACCTCAAGTCTCCGGCTCATGCCTTCATCTTCTTCAAGATAATGACAGTCAACTTCGACGTCCCCGCGGTTCGCTCCTCTTCCATTACCTTTACTTTGATTCCCCTAGTTTTTGCAAATCCATACAGTTGGTGATTTTTCCTTTCTTTTGTTCTCCGGATCCTTCAAACTTAGGAACTGCGCAACAAATTAGTTATTCCAACCGACCAGCCACATGTCTAATGCCTAGGACCAATGGGCAACCCAGATCCAACCGATCTGATTAATGCAGAGGTTAACAGAATCCCCTTTAGAGCCCAAAATTTCTCTCTGAATTTATGGAAAGACACATTTCGATCTTGGCCCAAAACCACCAAAGGGTGGAAAGATTGGTACTTGAGGGTTAATAGATCAATGCAAGTATACTGGGCAGAACGGAAATTAGACCAATGCATTAGGCTATCTATTGCCGATATGCAGAAGAATGAATCGATGATGATTGCAGCTGCTTACTTCTGGTCAGACACAACAAACACTTTTATGTTTGGACATGGCCCAGCTACTCCTACACTTGCCGATGTCCACATGCTCACTGGCTTGGATATTTCAACTGCCGATGAAGGCTCCATTTATGGTAGAAAATCTGAATATAGGGTGAATACCCGCAACATCGGCGGTTGGACGGGATACATTCAAGAATACCAGAAGACTGGGACACTTAACCAGAGGGAACATGCCACATTCTTGAATATGTGGTTAGAAAAATTTATTTTCTATGGTCGATCAGTAGGACCAACCAACGCCTTCCTCCCCGTAGCTGAACTTTTGGCTAATGGCGTAAGGTTTCCTCTTGGCCGATACCTTCTGAGCTCCACTTATCATCTTCTTCATCAAGTATCTCAGAAACTTCTGCTTGGCGAACCCATCGGCAACCTAGGAGGCCCATGGTGGTTTATCAACATGTGGCTGAATGCCCATATGCATAAACGCTTGCAATGGGACTTTTTTGCCCAACAATTCCCATGAGAAATTGCTAAAGACCATGTGCTTGGGGATGATGAATCGGCAACACGCTCACCCCTTAATTTTGGTGAAGCCATAATTGTCCTTCCTGGAACAGAGGCCAATGAAGACCAGATCGGCAGATTCTTCCAAAACTTCTATAATGGTCTTTCTCGTGATCATAGGGCCTGGGTACCTTATATTGACGAGGACAACAGATTTCCCCTTCTTTTCAACTTTGCCGATGACACCCTGAATCAGGATAAGGAACTCATGATGGTCATCATTACTCCCAGGGCAATTCCAGTGAATACATTTGGTAGCGGGAAAAACACCAACATTTCATATGAATTTTACAACCCATCGGCAGTATCCCGTCAATTGGCTTTTGGGCAACTGCCAATCAAACTTTGCTTTGCCGATGTGATCAAACCCAGGGAAACAATCACCTGTGGTACAGATTGGAACAAGGTGGTACAACTCTCCCCCAATGCCGATATCACAGATGTTGATATATCCACCTGGACGCCAGTATCCTTCATCACCGAGTCATACAAGCAATGGTGGTGAGAGTGGAAGGAACAACTGTTTGCAACTTCTGCTCACACATATCGGCACATGATTGACCCTGAATATGCCATCCCTGATGACGCAGTAAGTTTCTTTTAACTCCTTTTTGCTTTTTCCCTACATATATCAGTAACTGACTCTCTCATGACAGGTTAACAACCCAGCACCATCGGTGAGCAAAAGTGGGAAACCCTTCGATCTTCAGCCTATTTCCCCGATATCACCGATCGGCTACAACGCCCCCACCTTAACTGCTTTGACCCACCAGAAGATCCGTACCAAGACCATCACCTCTAAGTCCAGATTGACTACAGCTAGGGCCACTCCATCGGCTGCTGCTACAACCTTGGTCAAGGCATTCAAGGTAACAACCTTGTTTATTTCTACTTATACCGATTACAAACTGTATTAACATTAATCACCAGGGGGTAAGAGCTGCCACTGGATCGTCATCGGCAATTCCTCCGATATCAAGCACCACTTCTTTTGACAAACCTTCAGAGGTATTCTCTTGACTTCTCATTCTATCCGTTAAATATCATACCTTACACTTGTTTTGCAGCAACAATTGGGTACATCGGCAAGCGTACCAGACGTCCAAGCTTCACATCCAACAAGTGCTGATGCCCCCCAGCCAATCGTTGCCGATGCCCAAGCAAAGCGTAAAGCTTTAACAGATGCCGAGGCACAGCCAAAACGACAAAGGTCCATGTCGATCCCTACATCTGCCCCAATGTCATCGGTCATCATACCTCAAGAGCCAACCACTGATGAAGTCATAGAGGACATCCCATCGGCAAGCTCAGCCGATCCCTCACACGACACACTCCAGGTTGTTTCTTCCAGTCAAGCACAGGAAATTGCCTTGAAACAGGTAAACCGATTAACCTAGCTGATTTACAATATTCATACTTATCCTTAACCAACCTCCTTTTCTTTTTCTCAGGAACAAGACTCCCCAAACAGCCTATTCTCCTTCGCTATTGACATCTCTGACGATGATAGAGAGGAAACAAGTTCTTCCCTTGTACTGGGAACAATATCGGCAGAAACTAAGTCCAGGTTGGAAGCTCTCCTGAACTTGCTACAGTAGGATACCACCCAACTTGTAGATGATTCGGACCCCGCAAAGGCAATTTTCAAAACAATCCGTGGCCAGGTCCCTACCGATGTTGAAGAAGTACTCTTCCCAGCAGCCCATTTAGAGAGTCGCCAACTACAATATCAACGGGCTGCCCAACGTATTGCCGATAGAGCAGCTCAGGCTCAACTCAAGGAAGAGATGCTACAACTGAAACAAATTGCCGATGAGAAGCACAAAGGCATCGGCAACTTGCAGACTTCGGGTGCTGAACTTAAGCAGAAAATCTTGGATTTATCAGCAAGGAAGATGGCTCTATTGGCTGAATTGAAGGAAATCGAGGCAGCTTTAACTCATGCTCAACAAGAAGAAAGCCAGCTACCCAATGCCATCAAAACCCTTCAGCAAGAAAGAGATATCCAGGCTCGCAAAGCTTTGGCCATGAAGAAAAAACTCAAGCCCATGGAGGGTACTGCCGATGACGATATCAAAGAAATGGAGGAAGCCGAGCAAATTCGCCTGCGTGCGATATTAGCTATCCAATCCTTGTTGAACTTGTAATCTTGTTTATTGTATCGGCACTTTACGAGACATTGACATCCTTGCATAATTCCAGCCGATAGAACTGTTATCGGCACTTATACTTTTATGCATCCATCCAGATACTAGGGTAATATTTCTTTAAATATTTTCCATTTAATGCTCTAGGAAACACAACCCCTTCGAGGGTTTCTAGAATATATGCGTTACCAGGAACAGACTGATTTATCCGATATGGACCTTCCCAATTAGGAGACCACTTTCCAAACTTTGAACTTTTGGTCCCAATCGGTAAAACCAATTTCCAGACCAGATCTTCATCGGCAAACTCCTTTATCTTCACCTTCTTGTCATACCATCTGGCTACTCTTTTCTTATTTTCTTCGATGCTAACTAAAGCCCTTAACCGATGACCCGCCACATCTTCCAACTCATCCTTCATAAGAGTATTATAATCATCGGTTGTCAGCTGATCTTGAGAACATATTCGCCTAGAGCCAACTTTAATTTCCCAAGGCAATACTGCATCGTGTCCATATACTAGCTGATAAGGCGTTACTTTGGTTGCACTATGACATGACATCCGATATGACCACAAGGCTTCATTTAATACTGTATGCCACCTCCTAGGATTTTCTTCAATTTTGCGCTTAATGAGTTTGATGATCCCTTTGTTAGAAGCCTCAGCTTGACCATTAGCTTGAGCATAATATGGAGAAGAATTTAAAACTTTAATTCCCATACCTACAGCAAACTCATCAAATTCTCCTGACGTAAACATAGTGCCCTGATCGGTAGTGATAGTCTGAGGAATACCAAATCGGTAAACAATATGCTCTTTCACAAAATCAATCATATTAACCGATGTCACCTTTTTCAAAGGAATTGCCTCAACCCATTTTGTGAAATAATCGATAGCAACCAGAATAAATTTATGTCCCTTACTCGATGGCGGATAAATCTGACCAATGAGATCAATAGCCCATCCCCGGAACGGCCACGGTTTGATTATAGGGTTCATAGCCGATGTAGGCGCTCTTTGAATATTACCAAACTTTTGACATCCCTGACATCCTTTAAAATATTTAAAACAATCTTCAAGAATAGTCGGCCAATAGTATCCATTCCTTCTGATCATCCACTTCATCTTGAAAGCCGATTGATGCGCACCACACACTCCTTCATGAATTTCACCCATCAAAGTTTTCGATTCATCACTACCAACACATCTGAGTAAAACTCCATCTATAGTTCGATAATATAATTCATCATCGAGGAGCACATACTTGGTAGCTTGGAACCTTATACGTCTTTCAACCTTTTTATATGGATCCTTTAAATAATCGACAATCTCCTTTCTCTAGTCATCGGTATTAACTGCCGATGTTAGCACTTCCTGAATAAGTTGATACCCTGAAGTATGCTGAGCTAGTCGATTAGCTTCCTCATTATGCAATCGAGGGATATGTTCAAGACGAAAATCCCTAAATCCTTTCAACAATTGCACACATTTTTCATAATATGAAATCAAAGCTTCACTTCGGCATTCATAAAGTCCAGCCAATTGATTTATAACTAGCATAGAATCACCAAAGATTTCAACAGCATCGGCACGTATCTCCTTCAGTAATTCTAACCCTTTTACCAAGGCTTGGTATTCAGCCTGATTATTCGTCGACGTAGCAACAATCGGCAATGAAAACTCATACTTCCTTCCTTGAGGTGAAATTAACACAATGCCGATACCTGCTCCTTCACCACATGTGGACCCATCGAAGAAAAGTGTCCAGGGAGCAACTTCCAAAGAGTCCACTGAATCATAATGCTGAGTGACCAAATCAGCCATCACTTGCCCTTTAACTGCCTTAGTTGATTCGTAACGTAGTTCAAATTCTGATAATGCTAAAATCCACTTGCCGATTCTACCACTTAATATCGGCATCGACAGCATATATTTGACTACATCGTCTTTGCATATGACCGTACATTCGGCAGATAACAAATAATGCCTTAATTTGACACACGAAAAGTATAAACATAGATATAATTTTTCGATGGCCGAATACCTCGTCTCAGCATCCACTAGTCTTCTGCTCAAATAATAAATAACACGTTCTTTCCCTTCAAATTCTTGAATAAGAGCTGAACCGATAACTGTATCATCAGTTGATAAATATAATCTGAAAGGCTTCCCATGTTGAGGTGGAACTAGCACTGAAGGATTTGTTAAATATTTCTTAATTTCATCGAGGGCTAACTGCTGCTCAGCTCCCCATACAAATTCCTGATCGGCTTTCAATTTAAGTAATGGACTAAAAGCCTTGATCTTACCCGACAGATTAGATATGAATCTTCTAATAAAATTAATCTTACCGATCAACGATTGTAATTCAGTCTTATTGGCAGGAGCAACCACCTTGTTAATTGCATCAATAGACTTCCTACTGATTTCGATGCCCCGCTGATGCACCATAAAACCCAAGAATTGACCTGCCGATACGCCGAATGCACATTTATTAGGATTCATCTTCAATCCATGCTTCCTTGTACACTCCAGTATCTTTCGCAGATCGGCTAGATGTTTTGTGATATCTCCAGACTTAATCACCACATCATCAATGTAGATCTCCACTAATGTGCCGATGTATTCATGAAAAATAAAGTTCATAGCTCTCTGATAAGTAGCACCGGCATTTTTTCAAGCCAAACGTCATGACTACCCACTCAAACAATCCTACATGACCTGGACATCTGAAAGCAGTCTTGGGAATATCTTCTTCAGCTATGAATATTTGATTGTAGCCTGCATTACCATCCATAAAGCTGATAATCTGATGTCCGGCTGCAGCATCAATCAATAAATCAGCAATCGGCATTGGATAGCCATCCATCGGTGTGGCTTTGTTGAGATTCCTGAAATCAATACAAACACGAAGTTTTCCATTTTTCTTATAAACAGGAACCACATTAGAGATCCACTCTGCATATCGACACTGCCGAATAAACTTTGTCTCAATTAATTTAGTTATTTCGGCCTTAATATCAGGAAGTATATTAGGGTTGCATCGGCGCGCTGGCTGCTGATGTGGCCGAAATCCAGATTTGATAGGTAACCGATGTTCAACTACCGATCGGTCTAATCCAGGCATCTCAGTATAATCCCAAGCAAAACAATCTTTATACTCCTTTAACACATCAATTATTTGCTGCTTATACTTGGAATCTAACTTAGCACTAATAAAAGTAGGTCTTGGCCTATCACCATTACCGATATCTACTTCTACTAAATCATCTGCCGATGTGAACCCTTGACCTAATTTTCCATCATCGGCAAACCTATCCATTAAAATTCTTCTTCAGAACCGACTGCTTGGATCGGTGGAATTTCATAATCAGCAACTCTAAGGAACTCTTTTTCCCAAACTTCTCCTAATATGCATTTAGTTCGCTCATAAGTATATGATTCTGCCGATGCGATGATATAAGAAGAATCACCAGGGACAACCTCAATCTTATCCCCAATCCACTGTACGAGGCATTGATGCATTGTAGAAGGAACACAACAATTAGCATGAATCCAATCCCTCCCTAGAAGCAGATTATATGCACCCTTATCGTTAATAACAAAGAACATCGTCGGTAAGGTTTTGCTGCCGATGGTCAATTCAATGCATACTGCCCCTTTAGCCGGCGACACATTGCCTTCAAAATCTTTCAGCATCATATCGGTTTTGGTCAAGTCTTGATCTCCCTTACCAAGTTTCCGATACATCACATAAGGCATAATATTAATCGCAGCCCCTCCATCAATAAGTACCTTAGACACAGGCTGCCCATCAACTCTGCCCTTCACAAACAAAGCCTTAAGATGTTGTCTCTCGTCATCGGTAGGTTTCTCAAAAACAGCCATCATTGGATCTAGTGTCAACTGAGCTACTTGATCAGAGAGAACAACTTCTTCCTCATTATCAGATAGTGCCAAAAATTCCATCGGCAACATGAATACCATATTAACATCTGCCGATGGACCCTTATTTTTGTGTTTTACCTGCCACTATTGATGACCGGACTTCTCATTAGAGGAATTTTCCTCTTGGTATAAATCCTCCTGACGCTCACGTTGCATCCTCCTTCTCTGCATTTTTGTTAGACCCGCCGGGCACCATCGAGGAAACTTGGTTTTCCAAACCGGCTGATAACAGGTCCTAGTCGATTCCACACGGTGTATATTAGGGTCCCTGTAGAATATTTCCTCATCGGGAACTCTTGCATTTGCCATTTCCTCAAGCTCCTCTTGATTCCTCGGAAAACATCCAGCGCGTTTATCAAGCCTTTCATGTACACTAAGTCTGCCCCCCAGCCGATCATGTACTGATGTTCTGCTTCTAATCGGCTCATTGATAAATAAACCCCGATTGCCAGGTTGAAATCTTCTTTCTGACCGATTGACCCCATAATAACCATTGCACTCAGGGCAATTTTCAACAGTTGGCAATTTAATACCTTCTTCCCAGCAATGGATAAAAAACGGGCACCTCCAATGATCTTTATGCCGATGCCATTCTTCCCGACGTTTTTCTTCTTGCTGTTGTCGATATCGATCATTACGCTGACGCCAACCCTCCTGCTGTCTTCGACGAGTAATCACAATGCCAGGTCGAGGAGGTTTTTTGGAACTACTGCTTTCTCCCAGCAATCCCTTACTTCTTGCATCATCGGTAGTTATCCGATGTTGGGGATCCACTGATGTGTTTTTCTCAGCAGCCTCGGATGTCAATACCTTGGTCTTCCCTTTGGCCTCCAACGTATTTGCTGAAAAGGGGTGTTGATCAATTTTCATCGGCCTTTGGGCATTAGAAGTACCAAACTTAATTCTCCCAGATTCAATAGCCGATTGTAACTGTTGCCTGAACACCTTGCACTCATTTGTACTGTGTGAAGTTGCATTGTGCCATTTGCAGTACAAGATCTTCTTCAACTCTTCTGCTGATGGGATCACGTGATTAGGTGACAGCTTAATTTGGCCCTCTTGAAGCAGAAGATCAAATATTTTGTCAGCCTTGGTGATATCAAAGGTAAACTTTTCTGGCTCTTTTTGACCAAAGGGACAAGATATCGGCTTTTTATTCTTAACCCACTCAGCTAAGCCGATAACTGGTTCTTCATCAAAATCAGAATCTCCTACTTCTTCAACAAATGATACCTTTTTACTCCAATTCTTTTTAGGTTCAAAAACCCTAGTATCTTGATCGGAGATCCTTTGCACAAGATGACTGAGGCTTTCAAATTCCTGAGAAGCATATCTGTCTTTAAGATGTGGCAATAACCCTTGGAAAGCCAGATCGGCAAGCTGCCGATCATCCAGTACCAGACTGTAGCACTTATTTTTTACATCTCATAATCTTTGCACAAAGCTCTCTACCGATTCATCATTGCGCTATCTCAATCTTACTAAATCGGTAAGCTTCTTCTCATGGATTCCAGCAAAGAAATACTTATGAAATTGTTTTTCTAGATCAGCCCAGGTAATAATAGAATTTGGTGGTAATGAAATGAACCACGTAAACACCGATCCAGACAAAGATGATGAAAATAATCGAACTCTTAATTCATCTCTGCTAGCTGCCTCTCCACATTGAATAATGAAGCGATTGACGTGTTCCATTGTTGATGTATCATCCTGCCCGGAGAATTTAGTGAAATCTGGTATCTTATACCGATTTGGGAGAGGAATTAAATCATATGCAGGAGGATATGGAGTCCGATAAGAATAAGTATTGACCTTGGGCTTTATCCTAAACTGATCCTTCATAATTTATGCTATCCTATCAGCCCAAAAAGCATCAGCTTCCTACTGACGAACTGGCTGAATTTCTACAGGAGGTACCTGCTGATATCCTTCCACATATCTTTGTGGCCCACGATCTCCAGCAATCGGCATATTTGCCGTTACTTGTGGTCCATTAACCTATTGGAAAGGATTCATCGGCTGAGCTGCCGATGCTTGATTCTGAACACCAGCTTGCATATAACCTTGTTGAATCCCTGCAATCTGTTGATTTTGCTGAACTGTGTGTTGAACAGGTAACTGTCCTGACCAACCATTATTAGAACCCATCGGTACAAAACTCACCGATGACTGGTAATTTGCTGACATTGTTGGATAATTATAACCAGCTTGAGGCATAAACTGAATCCCAGTTTGACTCATACACAGGGGCTTTCTGCTGTATCGGCAGTAAGCTTGCCGATGGATTTGAACTGGGCGTTTGAACCGAAGGCATCTGGAAACCCCCTGGAGTTGGTTGCACAGTAGTTGTTGTGGCATATTGAGGCACTTGGGCCATCGGCGAAACAGCCAATGGTACAGGAGCTTTTCCTACTGCGTCAAACACTTGAGGTAATTCAGGATTGAAAGCAGATGACCCCGGATGCATACCATATCCCCACCAATTAGTAGGAATCTGGCTATTCTGAGACACATGGCCTGACATAGCTGATGCCGATAGATCTGTACTAAGCTGAATTCGTCCTCCTGGTAGTACCGGATCTGATCATATCGGTGTAGATTGAATATTAGGTAAGCCTGCCGATACTGGAGAAGAAGTAACTTCTGTACCCACAACGGCCGAGGGAGCCGATGGAGTATTGACAGATGCCGGCTCTGGTTGATGATAGGCAGGCCCAACATAATGCGGTGACGCTTGTCCTTCTTTGAGAGTTCGAATCACAGCATTATGAACAGTATTGGACAACACATTGGAATGATTAATCAAAGCATGATTTACTGCAGAATTAACCATCTCTTGAAGTTTACCAGGATTAGAGTCAAAGGTAACCTACCGAGGCAACGGCAAATCTTGCTTCTGGATGACTTGTCCACTCTT